>NW_022170596.1:38191721-38594320 GCF_008802855.1 Photinus pyralis | reverse complement strand
ATTTGCTACGGGGGTTCCTTCTGGACTTGAAAATTACCATCGGTTCCGCCCGGCAAGGCAAACCGTCTTCTTCTTAGGCTGCTCAATCGATAAAAATAAATGCTCCGGCTAACTCAAATCGGTGGGCTTTTAACTCTTTTGAAACTGCGTAACAAACCTTAAACTGCCGCCTACCAGTCTCCTGCCTCAACTCCTACTCCTCTCTTTCCTTCCCCTCGTTCTTCGTTAAAGACAGGCACATTGAAACCAAATAGATAATATATTGAAATGAGATTAGCGATACAAACAATTTACAGGGATCTAGCAGTTCTTCTCTTCTCCTTGTAAAAACACTAGCTTAACAATGACAACTAAACTAAATAAAAAATCCTAACAGGTGAGACTAATTTACTCAAGGGGTGGCCATCCTCTACAGTTTGAAAATTGCAACAACAGGTAATCGGTTTTTAATCCAGCATGGGCTGGGACTTATTTAAATAAACACAAAATTTATCCTACTCTTTGGTAATCGTTCATTGGACTTTAATAAACAATCAAATCAAAAATTTTTTTACTATAGCTTAATTACCAAAAAGTGGAATTTTACAGAATGTTACAAATTTAATTAGACTAACCTTTACAACATTTGTACAGCCGATCTTGTGAACTGCTCTTTCCTCTGGTACAGGGTGGATGTGATGAAACCTGACACTTAGGTCTCTGTGACTTCCTAAGGGGTGGCTTGAATTTAACACACGGAAACAAAAATCCACGGTGCCTATCCTTCCTCGGAACGAAAGCAAAGTTTAGCGTTTGAACTGAAACTTAGGCCAGGAAATCCTTCGCGTGGCGAGTGGGAGACGGCTAGTTGCCAAAGTTTCTACCCAGCACGTGTATTTAATTTTATTTTATTAGTTTATTAGCTTTGACCGCCTGCGGGAGACAGATTTTTGAGTTAGCGGTACGGCAGAACACAAACTTTTATGATCACTATCCGACGGTAAACCGCGATGGTTCAAAGTATTATTTCACCAGCTCTTCTTGGGGCAAATATCTCTCCGAAACGCAGCGCTCCTTCGACAAATGACCTTACGGCACTAGTAGGAAATTCCACCTGGGGCGGATCCCGAAATTCTGCGCCTTGAGGACTAGGGCAGCACTTTGAATTATGTATCCTCGAGAAATCACAACGTATCCTAACGCGATTCACTGCATCCAAAGTAAACTGGGGTGAAGCTCAAGGGTTCGCCCAAATATCACCTGATTGGAACCTGGGTCTTCTTCGCCAAAAAATCAACACGAAAAGAAAATAACACTTCGGAACGGGTGCAAAAAGCACGCAACTGGGAGCAACCGAAATAAGCCGGTGGCTCAAACCGCCAAGTGTACCAAAACTATCGCTCAAGGTACGTGTTGACCGCTTGACGTACTAACCGCGAGTCTTTCCAAAAACGATCCCCTTCTTCAGAATTGAAATGAAAAAACCACACCCAAATTACCATAAAACAAAAATGGCTCCCGCTAGAAATTCTCCCATTGGTTCAGATAAAGAAGACTTAACCCACTCTAACTTCGTCGTCAACCTCAAGGAACTGCTGACTAAAACTGATCTCACGGTTTTCTGCTGATGACGTGAAAACTCCTTATCTCTTGACGGCTCGGTGCTACATCCGCTCCTTTTCTCGGTCTAGACGGCGCCAAAGTTGATAAACGAACGACAAAAAACTCGCATTACTCATGATGACGTCAATCAGCTTTGCACTCTTCCCACGACGAAATTAAATCTGAGCGAAATTAAATCTATCGGACCATAGTCTTGAGCGAACCGAAATGCCCAAACACAACATTTCTAACCGGAACAAATAATGAAATATACAGGGTGACCTGCACTATCATGACAAGGAATTTCGAATTTTTTAATGAAATTTGGCGCGAAATAAAACCACTCGTTACAATTACATACTCGTTTATTTCAAGTTCCAGTACTGGACCAGACAAAATTGAGACCTAAAACATATTTTTAAGAATTAATGCTAATCATACTAATGTATTCTTGAAGAGCATGTGTAGGTAGAAAAAACGTAGCCCATCCTTACAATTTAATGACCACTTTTCTATATTACACAAGATTTGCTAGGTAATTACCTTAAACTGAATGAGAATTAACTCATACGACACGATTGCAACGGCAATCTAAAAGTATTCCTGTCCAGAATCAGATTTGACCCAATACGAGTACAATACTTACATGCATAATTAAAGGTTTCTTTAAATAAAAGAACCTCTTCCCTGTTATAAGAGGCGGATCTACATAAATTTGTTGGAGCAGCTTCTCTACCTGTAAAGACGATACAAAGGCGCCTTTGGTCAACTAGTTTGTACAACTTTTACCTCAACATTATAAGCTTCTGTAGAAACATTAAACAGGTGCTTCAATGTTGCACTACCTTCTTCGTTGACGCTTGCGGCGAACAGTGCAACTGCAGTTGCCCGACAAATTATGTAAAGGAATGCATATATGAAATGCACACGATCAATTCCGCTACTATTACCTCTTCTGGAAACATTTTAATTATGCCAACCCTTGCGCAGGTTTTACTCACAATAACTTTATACTGTTATACAACTGAACTAATATAACTAGTATATTATTAGCAAAAGACAAAATGAGCAAGTTGCTTATATGATCATCCACTGCTTGGCATAACTTAAAAACGCTTCCGTAATCCTGTCGTACCTTCTTCCAAAATGCAATATTTTGTACCTGAAGATGGACTCAGTGAAGCAGTGTAAAAAGAGAATAACGTACATTCGTTTTAATGGCTTTCGCTATCCCTCTATTTATTTGCCTGTACTTTTCTGCTAATGATGTACATATTATCATCAGCAATAAATCACCATAGGTCCACGTAAATATGCATGTGAAGATAATCACCTGAACACCAGATTGATTCTCGCTGTAATAACAATGAAATACTTACTGAAAGAATTAAGCCTTTCCACTTGGAATACGGTATAAATGTGAAAATGAGGCTAAAGTTTTGTTTAAGCATATCGTCAATAGACCATCCTTCTGGAAGATGTGAAATAGTCAAGTAGGTAAACAGTACATAGTCGACTAAAAATAAATAATCGTACAAGAACCACTTTCACTTACATACCTAGTGCTGCAGACAGAAATATTACAGTTAACACCCTTAGTCGACAATGTAATGGAGCCAAATTTCCGTATTTGGCTGCCACATTATCGATTCGACTCCAAATTAGCATCAATCTAGGCCAAGAACGAGACATAAGTAACATAAATACACAGGAAACGAAGCATTCAAGGAAATAGAATAACATAACTGAAAAAGCCCATAATATAAATGCAATTGTTACACTGTAATTCTAGTACCTAGACACCCAAATGTGAACTTTGGTACCATAAATATTACGTAATAAACGTGAAGACCGATAAATACTAAGACCCCTATTAGGAATGCGACATGGTACATTACTTTACAGGAAAGGCAATTAAAACGCAGGCAGGGTGGGTCCGATTGCCCAATTCCGTACACTGGAAATAAAGAGAAACACTGCCCGATGAGTAAACTAAAAGCCATGCATTCGTGAGTCGTCGATTTGTTGCATTTTGAAACGTATTTTTGGATTGTTTTCATTGCGGCCCGGTGGAATTGATTCAATAATGTTGTCAGTTTTCATCAATGTGAAAGCTTTGGGTAGTTATTATTACATACCACTTAATTACATCGTCTCATTATGTATCAATTTTATAACAGTGAGGTGTTTTATCCTGATTTTGTATGTGTTTACTACCCGATTCAAATTAATGATGTCCTAATAACGGAAAAACATAGTAGGTACTATAAATTATTAAAAAATTGGTGCCTCCTTTTTTCAAGGTCACTACGTCACACACACACAGAGTCCAGCTAGGTCAAAGCAATTCAACCTTTAAATTTAGAATTTGTAATTATTTTCCTCGTAGACATCCTGTCACAATTTAAAATGTCAATGTTGCCTTTAAATTAATAACTTGAGAGACGAAAATCCAAAGAATTAACCGCACAAATTTTCATCTGACATAATTCTTGGACACAAAGGAAAAATCTGGCATGAAATCTATCCGGGTTGCACATTGAACTCGAATAAACACACAATGACAAAAATTTATTGCGAAAAACGTGAAAGAAATAAAACAAAATTCCTAAAACAAAGAAAAGCTTACACTGCTTGTTTGGACATATTACTCCGCACGCAGGCGATCGGCCAATTAAAATAAGAAATCTTAAACTTACTCACACATTTACACATTGCCTAATAAATTATTTATAATCAATGGCGTTAGTTAAAATTTATACTCGATGCTGAAGAATTCATGTCAAAATTCACAGTCTTAAAAATGCGAAAACTGATTTCTTTAATGGAAAAAAAAGTAGTATTCACTTTGGCTGTTCTGTCGCTCGCTCGGATTTGAAGTATTATTAGCTTTGCGTCACAATTCTTTAAATGCTGATTATATTTCAGCACAAAAAGTTTCCTTCGTAATGAAAATGTAGCATAAAATGAGTTTGCTAATAAAATCTCGATCCGTCGCACAAAAAGTAGCTCGACGCATCGAGTACTTTCCAACTTATTGTAAAAATAGGAATGAAATGAAAACTCATTTTTAATAATTTCGTGGATTTTATTTAAGAAAACTATTAAAAACAATTTCCTTTTCACTTCATTCGTTTCATTATGATGTCCTCTATTCATACACTAATATTCTATTTAAAATCATTTCTTACTTCTAGCTATTTCTTCTTGGATGGCCCCTTTTTTTTAATCGCATTTACGATTTAAGTCTTTTCTGATGCTTTGGCTTGGTTTCTGGGCAATATCTTGTATGCTTCCTTAGTTCCTTCTTTTCTATTCTTCATTTGTATTCTTGGTTCTTCCATATATTCTTTACAATGTTCTTCCTTTGTGATTATCCATGTGTCACAGCCCACAGGCATTGAATAGGTACTACACGTCATATGATTGTTTCATACACTCGTAACTTTCTACATACAGGGTGACAATTTGAAAACTTACCACCCCTCATATCTTAGTAAATAAACGAGATATTTAAAAAAATCAAAATCCGTTTCGGTAATTCGGAGGGGGAATCACAATGACATAGTTGGCGACGCACCCCCTCACACCCCCTGCGCCCCAGCCACCCCAACTTTTAAATCTTAAATAGTGACCCCCCATGTGTGATACGTCGTTGGAAAGCTCTGAAAAAATTGCTTTCCAACCATATCAAATAGCATTACATTTAGGTTAGTAATTATCGTGCAAATCAAAAAGTAAACTAATATGATACATTTGAAATCTGTCGTATTTAAAACGCAACCGGCGAACATAGACGAACTAAGACAGAGAATAATTCAAGAATGTCGAAATATTGCAAAACCAACATTGGAAAGGTTCGACAAGAGTTTGAGAATAGATTATAACTGGCGATCAAAAATGAGTTGCTGTCGAGTCGGCTTTGGAAGTTCAAGTTAAATACGATTTTCCATGTTTATTTTTTGATTTGCACGATAATTACTGACCTAAATGTAATGCTATTTGGTATGGTTGGAAAGCATTTTTTCAGAGCTTTCCAACGACGTATCACTCATGGGGGGTCACTATTTAAGATTTAAAAGTTGGGGTGGCTAGGGCGCAGGGGGTGTGAGGGAGTGCGTCGCCAACTATGTCATTGTGATTCCCCCTCCGAATTACCGAAACGGGTTTTGATTTTTTTAAATATCTCGTTTATTTACTAAGATATTGGGGGTGGTAAATTTTCAAATTGTCACCCTGTACATTTTTTTGCGTTGCCTATATCTGTAACTTTAGCCTTCCATTGTTTGTAGCTCTTTCTTCTGTGTGTCTCTTTCAAGGTCTCTTCGATCCATTAGACTTGACTCTTGTAACAGGTCGCTTGAGGTTTTAAAGAATTTTTCTACAAGTTTGCCTATATGGGAAATTATGTATGTATACCATTTAATGATGAAAGAGAACAGAACTATTATGCGAGAAAATGGAGCGCGTTAAGATAATGACGAATGTTCAAGCAAATAAATGTCGAAACGTTATACAGTGTTGGCGGTTCTAAAACTCGTTGCCACGGAGCATGCATAGGGCATTTTTCTCTATATCTACCCATATAGAAAAACTTGGGCGGGGGGTGCCCAAATCGATGAATAAACTATGACAAATTTGTGGGAGAGTATGGCATTATTTACCAATTTATACCAAACGAATTTATTGAGGTTGGTGCCTTCTAAATTTGTTACTAATATAAGTAAACTAATATTATGTGACTGGTTTATGCCGAAAGGGAACTTCATTGCGTCGCGGAGGCAATCCGCTGAGTGATACGTTTGAAGACGTACGCAAATTTATCTGTTTCGTTGCATTGTCGGAGTTACCTTTTTGAGTAACAATAAATTATAACTACAAAAGGCGCTGGGGTTAAATGACAGAACGTTTCATTGCGCTATATTTTGAGTGATTAGTTATCTTAAAAAACAAGTTTATTATCAAAGATATTTGTTTATACGAGGAGCGGACAAAATTATAAATAAGACCGTAACCGGTAAAAAGGTTAAAGACAATTAATTCGTGCTTTTGTTTGCTGCTAAGTTATAAAGGTACTGAGGAACATTGGCAATTTATTACCGTGAATAAATCAAATATCAACTAATGAACAGCGAGTAACCTGAAGCAAGTTTGTCCTAAATCAAATTGCGTCGACCATCTTTTGAAATTAATTTTCAACGAGTAACCAAATTTCAGCTAGCAGTACCAATGGTGCGATTGTATGGCACAAGACGTTCTACCATCCTATTTTTTGAGTTCCTGCTAACTTTCAACAGGAGAAAACCTCGACGCATAGATAAATGTAAGTTATTTGCATTATTTGCATTGTGTAAAAACAGGAGTCTGTCGTTTTTGGGGATTTTGTATAATAAACTTGTTTGAGCAAAGTCAATTCAGTCACTATTCACCAAACGTGACTTTTAAACCTATTTTGAATTTCCACACAGCGTCTCTCTGTTTTTGTTAATATTGTTTGCATCCTCTACTACTTTTCTGCTATGGTATATTGTGTGGGAGTCCTCTGGCATGTACTGAAAGACCCTTGTTTGGATGATTAGATGAAAGTTTACAGAATTCTACTTCGAAACTGGATTTTACGAATTCGGCAAATATTTAAAAATGAAAAATTTTTAAGTCCTGCCAATTCTCTTGTTTATATTAAACAAGGTGATATTCGAATATTTTACTAAAATCATAAGATAACTCGGTTACTGGGCATATTTCCATATGATAAAAGCTCTTCCACGTGGTTGGTCTCTGTTCATTCATGTACTTTCTGCTATGTGTATTCGTCTGAAGTGTTGATAAATATAAATATGCGATGAATCCTATACAGTGTGTAAAGCGATGGGGTATACAAGAGGGAATTTTTTTTTAATATTGATTTATGAAAAAAAATTATTCTTCATAATATGTTTTGCTTGCTTTGAAAGTACCAATAACGTTTCGATTGTTTGTGGTTTGATAGCAATACTCTATCTTAATTATAATGTAGAATGATAACTTTCAATAAAAAAATTAGTTTTATTATTTTTCCAGATTTCTATAAATAAATTTTAGATTATCGAAACGATATTGCTACTTTCAAAGCAAGCAAAAAATATCATGAAGAATAAATTTTTTTCATAAATCAATGTTTAAAAAAAATTCCCTCTTGTATACCCCATCGCTTTACACACTGTATATCCGTTTGATATACCCGGCAATCGATGGAGATCCAGTGCAACCTCAATGAAGGGTACCAGGATCCTACCACAATTAAGAAACAGTTGATTTATAAAATATATTGATTTTAATTTTTGGCTATTTGTTTCATTTTTTGGGTAAGGAAAATTTTATCATCAAGGCATTTGAAGGGCGTAGGGTGAAGCATAGTAACCATTATTTTGAGATTCAGTAAGTTATCCGCTCGACCATTTGCGTCACCCTTAGTTGGGTACGTACATCGTAATTATAGACTAATTAATATTAGGTATGTGGAAGAGGTTTTGTTCAACAAACTCTGGACACTTTATTTATTGATTGTTACAATGTCTGCTAACCTTAATTAACCACTTAAGTAAGTAATTTAAATTGAATTAAAACCAACTCATAAGCTACAATGGCCACAGCAATCTAAAAAGATTTTTTGATGTCGTTTTGGAATCAATGACTATACTTACATTTAGAATCAATGGTTTCTTTAGATAAAATAATCGTTTCCCCGTAAAGATAGGTGGATCTATATGAATTTTGTATAGGAGCCTTTCAACCTGAAAGCATTCGTTTGAAACGGATCAAAAAAACATGAATCAGTAACCTCCACATTGTATGCTTCACTTGAAACACAAAACAATATCTTCATTGCAGCTCGACCTTCTTCGTTAACGCTTGCTGCATACAAGGAAACGGCAGTTGTGCGAAAAATCAGGAAAAGAAACGAATATATAAAATACACACGACTTGTATCAAAACCGCCACCGTCCTGCCTATATAAATTATTATTAATTAAATATTGAGAAATTTTACTCACAACAACTTTATACTGTTGTACAGTTGTACTAATATAACAAATACATTATTACTGAAAGAAAGTAGAAGTAGGTTGCTTATATAGCCATCTACCAGACTGCATAATCTACAAACGCTGTCATAATCGTCTCGTATCTTTTTCCAAATAGCAATGTTTCGTACCTAAGCAAAATTATATAGATATACAGTGCTATTTATTAAGAAGTAGACATAGGGATTTATGTGTACTTATTATTTTTTCCTATGTCTACCTTTAAATATCAAAATTTGTAATTTTATGCAACCAAAATAACTTCTTAAAACAAATACAGATCTGGCTGTCCCATTAATTAATTTAAATATTGTTGCTTTGGTTTCCGTATTTTTATTTTCGTTCGTGTGCGATGTGTTCAACTGAAGAAAAAGCTGATTTTGTCAATTGGTTAGTGTAGTTTAAGTTTAAGGAGCGTAAGAGATTTATTTTCTGTGAAGCCAAAGTAACTAATTAATATAACAGCCAGATGTATGTTTATTTTAAAAAGTTACTTTGGTTGCATCAAAATTAGGCGCCCTTCAGAAGAGATTTTGTCTTTTGAAAGTAGACATAGGTAAAAACAATATACATAAATCCCTATGTCTACTTCTAAATAAATATCACTGTATATCGTCAATAAAAGAAAGAAATGATATTTTTTATCTTTTGACTGAAACAAAAAAGTAGTGGTATTAGAACGTACGTTGCTGTCTATCTTCGTGTCTACCGCATTTTGGATTCCTTTATTGATTTGCCGATACTTTTCTGCTAAAGATGTACTTATTATCATTAACAGCAAATCACTGTAGTTCCATGTGAAAGTGCATGTGAAATTAATCATCTGCAACAAATTCAGATGTTAAGCTCTGTGATCTAAGAATTTATTATTTGTACATAGGTAGTACATTACGTCCTCGTCGGTCGCACCAATATTCAGTTAAGAATTATACTTACGTAAACTATTACGCCTGTCCAAATAGAATATGGTATACAAGTAAAAATAAAACCAAAACTTTGCTTCAGCAGATCATTTACCGACCATTCCTCTGGTAAAACGGAAACAATATAATAATTAAACATAAAGTGTTCGACTACAAACAACAATTATGCATGTTCCCACACCTTCATCTTACCAAAAGCTGCAGAAAGTACCACTACAGTTATAAGCATTAATCGATGTCGTAAGGAACACAAAGTAGCATGTTTGCCAGTCACTGCATCCGTATCGCACCAATTTCGCATCAGCTTAGGCCACGACGAGGACATCACTAGTAAAATGGCACAAGAAACAAAACAATGAAGGAAAAAAAGTAGCGTAACTGCAAATTTAAATCGGAAATTAACAAGATTTGTATAGCTACAGTAATACCAAAGTATCTAAAGATGAACTTGGGGACAAAAAACCACACGTAGTAAACATAAAGGGCGATTAAGAAGAATATCCCCATCAGAAAGGCACAGTTGTGAATGACTTTGAGAGAAATCCACTTAAACCGGAGCCGCCCCACATCCGATTGCGTAATGCCATAAACTGGAAATAAGGAAAAGCACTGGCCGATAAATAAACTGAAGATGAAACATTCGTGGGTCGTTTTCATTTTTTCGAATTGTTTGAAATATCCTCGGAAGGTTTTCATTATGTTTACCCTCATCGTCATCATGCTATGATTTGTTATACGTTTTCGATTATTTGGAAAGTTCCAATTTTCATTAACGTGAAAGCTTTCGATAATTTTTTACTAGCATATCGGTGTTGACAACCGATTTTTGTTATGTCCAGTTATAGTAAGTAATTAATGGAAAGGCGTTTGAGTACGATTTGCTTTTTGATGAAAAGGCTCGTGAAAAGGTCATTTTGAAATAAAAATAGTCTAGGTATTTGGAGAAAACGACCCGCGTTACCTCATTTTTGTTTTTTTTTGGTGATCCATTTTGCGCCTTCCGGTTGGATGACGTAATACTAACTTTCGCCATCAAACAAACCAACAAAAAGCATAGTCGTTTATTGTATGTTTAGTAAATTGTGAATCATGTAAGTGTTCTTTTATGTAAACACTTCAGCATAATGTAACCAAGGCAGAATGGGAAAAACAAAGCATACTAGGGTATTCAAATTTAAAAAATTAGATAATACCAAAACATTTTCAAATAGACCATAAGGGCCTCAAGAATTACACAGCTTTTTGATTTTTTTCTGGAGAACCAAAGACGCCAAAGAAAGATGGCACGTCTTTGGATGGGATATTAGATACGCACTTTCCAATTTTGCAAAAAAATTACCAAAATTTCGTCCCCAAGATGTGCGGCAATTGACAGGAGTAGAGCTTGGCTCTTACCTCCGGTTTTGTGAATTCATTCGAAGCTGTCATCGTGGAAACCCAAACAAATTAAAATATTTTATTCACGAATGACGCCACATTTCATGGCAATGAATGTCGATCTTGTAGATTAATCACTTGTGTTGGGAATTTTGGTTAGTGGGTAAATTTCCTCAATTTTTTTTACTGATAGTAGGATGATTCGTCAACAATAGAAATATTCCATCCAAACATCCAAAGGTTCTTGATGGGTCTTGTGCTTCTCAATAAAAAAATGAAAAGGGAATGTAATTTTGAGGACTTTTTTGAGGGTAGCTTCCAAACTAACTAAAATATTGTGGTTTTAGTCTCCTCTTTCGCTCGGTTTTTTGGTACAACTCAAACGCTTTATAATACGCACTCACTTACTACTATAAAATTCGGAAACAATAGCTTACCCACAATATAATACCCTTCCACAGAGCATAAGGCACGTGAGTGAAGATATCACCAAACATAAATATCAAAAATTCTGATGTACTCCAATTCTTGGGCAGAAACGGGATAACTCTTACGCTAACATAAAATATATACTCCACTAAAAAAAACATCGGCAAAATTAAAGAAAGTACCTTTTATACTCACCAAGCGCGGCCGATAATACAATCATCGACAGTACCCTCACTCGAATGTATAACTTATTCAAAGGTTCGTAGTTGCTGAACTTCTTGTCCAAATTATTCCATTGCTGTATTAAAATAGGCCAGCTTCTGGATAACCATAGGAGTAATAGTGAGGTACAACATGACACTGAAAAAAATAGTAGCGGTCCTATGCGTGAAAATGTTTGATTTCCCTTTTGAATTGCCATTTGATAAATATGGAAGCAAATAATAAAGAAGTTGCCTATGATAAATGACAAATTGTACAAAAATTTCATCGAGATCCACTTGAACTGGACATTTTCGACGGTTGTTCTGCAAATTTCGTTAACAGGGAATAGCGAAAAATATTGCCCTATGCGAAATAAAAAACTAAAACAGTTATGAGTGGATGGGTTTCTTGGCGAAAATTTTGCCGCCATTAAATTAAATTGCTTAAACACTGCCCTTCTCATCTCATACACCGCGCCCAATACAAATACCCTCAAATGCAGCTGAGACTAAATAAGAATTAAACTTCCCTGGATGATTGTTATGTTATTGATCGGCTGTTAATTACGTGTTGCACTTGTAGTTTTATTTGCACAAGCACAACGTATTTTTCATTTGTAGATCGTGGTATATGACCGTCTGAATGGGTTATGCAGAAACAACATTAAACATTTAAAATGTTTGGATAAGGTCGATAGGTAACTTTGAAATATCAAAATAAGGAATATATGATTCTATATAATGGATTTTTAGAATACATCACACATGTACCCCATCTGAGACTAAAACAAATCAATTCACAGACCTCAAAAGTTTCAATCCATTTTGCGAAAAGCCAAGCGCGTGACAAAAATTTGGTTATTTAAGTAAAAATATGGTGGGGGAGCGGTATTCTTACTAAAATTTTCGAAGAGAATCTATGCCGGTCGAGGGCTATTTTGATCGCGATATTGATTTTTAGCCGAATTCTCTACATATTGTGAACACAAAAGAGTTGTCCTCACAATCGGAGACAGTGCCAAAATTTGCTACGAGCTGCCAGTAGAAGTAAATTAATAATACGTGGCTGGTTTATTCAGAATGAGAACTTCATTGCATGAAAGAGACGATCAATAATTTTCAAACGTGAATATAGCAAAGCGTTGCCGCATTAATAAGGAAGCGAACCATTTCGCGTTTAGGTGCATATTTGAATTGAGGTATTCGCGTTTAAATAAATTGTGACTACGAAAGCTTTTGGGTCTAAGGTCCAAAACATTCCGTTGTGCCATATTTGTAGTGGAAGTACGTAAAAAATCAATTTATTAATCAAATTGTATCCAATTCCAAACAAGACCAAACTAAAATGTTCAAATACGTATGTATATAAACAACGACAGATGAGATAAATTGCGTAGTTTCAGATTTTCATTCTGTGTATACCATGGAGACATCACATTACTCCGTATTACTTATAATAAGTATAGGATTCTTAAGTACGTCGGGACATTTGTTCATCGTCTATTAAAGTTTGTCTATAAGTTATTATTCTATAAAGATAAACAACCATTGTACCTTTTCAATTTATTAACTTTTATAACGTCAAGAGATAATTTGTTATCCTACCCCTAGTTTAAGGGCAACTTTGAATATAATGCTTCAGTACACTAAACTAAATGTAGTGATTGGTGAAATGTAAGTCTCCTTACACATTTAAACTATAGCTATATGACAAACTAATGGAGTTACAGAACGTGTAACTATGGGGGCGGTGAAAACCAGCATGCTGACATGTCCCCTTTTGAGATATATATGTATTACAATTGCATTATTTTACATATCAATAAATGATATTATTTTTATTATTATTAAAGAGAAAGTGGAACAGGAAATTGAGTGAAAACGGGTTACAAAGCATATCCTGGTCCACAAGAAGTTACGATACGGCAACATATGTGTTTAATTAATAAAAAATTATGTTAGGTTACACTGACACAAGCGATTATTGCCAAATGCTGGAAAATACGTCCTCTGAGATCTTGAATAGTGTAAGGTTTTTTGGAAACGAGCGTTTTATACATATTAAATCATTGAATAACAAAATTACGTTCAAATTGTAGGCAACACATCATACACTAAGGTTCTGTTTCATGTGTAGTCATTGAATAAATTGAATTTTTTATTCAATGGTGTAGTTTACAGTTTCCATTTGTCATAATACTCTTTAATTGAAAAATCGCGCATCATATATATATATACAATGAATTAAGAATTTATTCATTGTATATATATTCCCACATGGCCACATTAATGATAAGAAGTAAAGTAACTGCGTTGACGTTGGTCAAGCGTCTCTTTTATTATGTTATTTGTATATTTGACTTTTTTTTAACTTTTTTGAAACGCACATTGTAGTTTATACACAAAATTCTTAATGAAGGTAAACAGTGACATGAACTAGATCCATCAAACGGAAAGGGTGTATTGAAAATTAGAGTTACCCTCTGTAGCCGCTCGTAACGTCCAGACTGAGTAACATTGCTATATAACTTTGCTATGTAATCCTGCTAACATCTAGCAAGTTATACAGCAAGGAAATTTACTACATTTAGCTTAAATTTTTGTAACATGTTATATAACTTTGTAAGTCTAGACCCGGCTTTAGCAATATGTCTTAGCATAACCATAGAATATAGAGCACGCCACATCGTAGCGTATTTTATATTCTGTGGCATAACCTAATTTTATTTTTGTTGACGGTTACATAACCTTGCTGTTGAAGGTCACTAATTATGCAATATTTTAACCAACTGTGAGCCTGTGTTTATGATCAGTACAATCTTTCGTAAATGTAACGGTTACTCATCGATAATTTTGGATGATTCACTTCTAAAAATCGGTGGTAGGTATGAAGTTTTATACATAATAGTTGCTATGCCAGTCAGTATTTAGTAACTTCACGCCCTCCTGAACAATTCCTGCTATTTGCTTGTTAGTTCATACCATTCTGTTTTAGCGTTCCGTTTGTTCATTCTGTTACTTCTGCTACAAATAATGGCCGATTCAGAACTACTACAAGTTGTGACGGGCAATTCGAAGTTTGCCAATAAGTTTTACAATATTCTCGCCGAAGAGGAAAAGGGGAAAAATGTCTTCTTTTCTCCAATTAGTGCACATATTGTACTCAGCATGGCCTATCAGGGTGCCGCAGGAACTACCGCCGACGCCTTTTCGAGCAGCCTGCACCTCGGCAACGAAAATATAGCGGCAACTGGCTACCATCACGTAATGAGCTCGCTGAATAGCATAAAAGACGTCAAGTTGCACATTGCGAATAAGATCTATGTTATGCAAGGCTTTCCCTTAAAAGAAAAATTTTTAAAAAGCGCATGTGAGTTATTCCTTTCTGAAACTGAGTCGCTCAACTTCGCTGAAAGTGAGAATAGTGCTAGAAAAATCAACGGTTGGGTTGAAGGCAAAACAAATTCGAAAATCAAAGATTTAATCGATGCGGGTTGTTTGGACGCATTGACCCGACTCGTACTTGTTAACGCAATTTATTTCAAAGGCAATTGGGCCCAACAATTCAAAAAAGAACACACTATGAAAGAGAAGTTTTATATATCTGAAGTAGAAAGTGTTGACTGCCACATGATGCACCTCACTAGGCGTTTTAGGTATCGCGCTGATGATCACTTACAAGCGCAAATTCTAGAAATGAAATATACAAACGAGAATATCAGCATGGTTATAATTTTGCCTTTTAAACGAACTGGGATCGAAGAATTGGAGAAAAAGTTGGTAGATGTTGATTTTGCAACTCTTTCGGAGGGTATGCGAAGTATGGAAGTTGAGGTTTCCTTGCCGAAATTTAAAGTTGAAACTACTATGGATTTGCAGTCTATTTTAACACGGGTAAGAAAAATTCCGCTTTATACATTTTTATGTTTGTGTAGTTCTGCATGATAAATTTTCTGTTGGTTCGCAGGCACGAACTTATAAATTAAGATGGACTGCTAATGCTGAATTGACAAGTGACACCTACATGGGGGCAGCCATGATGTGCACTTACTTGGCGCGAAATTCAAATCAACCAATAAACAAGCATTAACCTCACGCGTTCTAAATAAATTACTGTGACATGTCATTTTCCAAGGCTGCAATAGTCTGAAAACTTGAGCACTAGGAAAATTCCCCTAGAAAATAACTAAAACGGGCACATCATGGCAGCGCCCATGCTAGGGCCATTTCTACCTCTATGCAACTGTTTGATCAGCAGTCCATCTTAATTTACAAGTTCGTGTTCGCAGGGGTTGTTTTAAAGAATGCCCACTTTGTTCTCAATTTGCATAAAGAACCTTTTTGAATTGTAAACAAAATTTCACACACTAATTCTCAGTCCCGACTTTGTTTCACGTGAAATAGTATGTTAGGTATATAGTATATACCAAGGGACTAAACTGTGTGTTTTAATCTCGAAGTGATGAGGACACGCATACACTGTTTTTGTACTGCAGTTATTAAGGATCCTCAGATCCTTTATAGTTTTGTATTGTCGTCCGTCCGTCCGTGTGCGCTCTAACTCTTTTTAAAAGTGGCCGATTGAGTTGAAATTCGGTGTACGGGTTCTTTGGACATTAAGGACGGACGCTATTGATTTTCAGGAAGCTGGTTCAATAGGAACAAAAGTTATAGGACTTCGAGTGAATCGGGAACAGGAAAAACTATGGGCTCAATATAATAGAAATCAACATATTTCATTCCCTAGGTCATGTATCGGGTTGGGACTTCCGCTAGATTATTCCCTATGACTCTTAGATGTGTAATACTTTAATATAACTCTTCTCTCTGGTATAGGTCGAAAGTTTTAGAGCAAAATGTAGCAAAAATTACACTTTATACATGAATTTAGAGTTTTAAAAGGTTTCAAACGCATTATCTTGATGCAGCAAGAGTACATCACGTGCACATTTGATAACCGCATGTGTGTGATTCAAAAATGTTAAATTATTGCCATTATGGGTTTTGATCAAAATAATCAAAATCGTTATTTATGCACCAAGATCGTCGAGAAAAAGACTAGGGGCATTATCTCAATGCTCAAGACATAAATTTGATGCATTTCTGCCGACCACATGGATTTTGATCAAAACATGTCAAAATCGTTATTTATGCACCAACATCGTTGGGAAAAAGACTAAGAGCATCATCTCAATGACCAAAACATGAATTTGATCTATTTTTGGCGACCACATGAATTTTGCTCAAAACATGTCAAAATCGTTATTTATGCACCAAGAACGTTGGGAAAAAGACCAAGAGCATTATCTCAATGATCAAAACATGAATTTGATCTATTTTTGGCGACCACATGAATTTTGATCAAAACATGTCAAAATCGTTATTTATGCACCAAGAACATTGGGAAAAAGACCAAGAGCATTATCTCAATGATCAAAACATGAATTTGATCTATTTTTGGCGACCACATGGATTTTGATCAAAACAAGATTAAGAGCATTATCTCAATGGCCAAGACATGAATTTGATGTATTTTGTAACATTAAAATAAATTATCGTTAAAAGTTATTGTAATACTGAGGATCCTTCGATATTTCGTTGTATCGGTTTATTCCTTACAACAATTTCATTGGTAAAGACAAATTTGAAGAAAAGTTTAATTTAAAGATTTTTATACTGTGTGTCCTATTTTGTTTGAGAATCTCGGCTGTTTTTTGTGAAACATGTAGATCGAAAAAAAACAAAAAAAGTTATTTTTACGCAGAATCCAGTGGTATAGTAAAAAAAATTTTGGACCACTGTTTCTGAGAGTTAGTATTTTGTAAATGCAACACCCTATACCTACATCCTAACGTCAATTTTTCCGATTTTTTACCTGATTACACTAATGATCACAACTTATATTTTTTTATACCTATAACTATATATTATATTTTTTTTTAATTTTGAAATGGCAATTTTTTTACCGTCAGCAATTTTTATTGGTTGGTATCGACTGCCTTAGTTACCATGGATACAATAAACAAAACAAAATCTCCATGAATGTATGGTCTATTTACTATTTAAAAACACTATAAATTTAGAATATGGTTAATACGATTTTGGTCAAATATCAGAAACAGTGGTTCAAAAAAATTGCCTTTGGGATCTGACCCAGGATCTTTCCTAAAAAATATTTAAATATATTTGTTTTATAGAAAAAAACAAAAAAAATTATATTCATAAACTTCGGCGGTACTATATTTACAGCATGGTCACTATACATACTTATTACAATTCCACCGGCCTAATCATGCGCGCCCATTAACTTTTTTGAAAAAATTTTGACAGGTGGTCAAGGAGGTGTGTTAATTAACTATACATATAATGTTTACTAATCTTTTGTATCAAAAATTATAAAAAATTTGCAACGTATCTACTACTTAAAAACTATTAACAGGGGCCTGTTTCTACATTTAATTCAGTCGCTAAAGCTAAACCTGTAAAACTATTTGATATTATTACCAAGTAAAAATAAATTAAAAAAATTGTTCCAATCGCTTTTTGTAAAGAATCCTCCTCTGACACGTTCTTGAGATATGAGGAATTATAACCGATCACGATAAGGGGTCAAGGAGGAGAAGTGTTTTTGGTAGAAATGAATTCCTTTCGTTAAGACCTTTCATTAGACTTTAGAGTACCATGAAGGAAAAAACCAATCCTCCACCCAATTTTGATAAGGAGAGTGGGAGAAGGGCGCTTGTTGGTAGAAAACAGTTCCTTTCGTTGATACTGTTAATTATAATACCATGAAAGGCTCGATGAAAGATAAAATCAATTTCTTGGAAGTACTAGTACATTGACAAGTACTTCGAGTACTTTGACTAGTTTGAGAAGTACTTCGACTCCGTTCTTGCAGTGCTATTCCACTGGCACGGACAAGTCATATAATGTGCGCATGCGCGATCACTGTTGAGCTTCCTTTTTCATTATTGCGACTTTATTTGGCTTTTAAAGACAGTATCCTGAGAATAATAATAATAATAACTTTTATTGAGTTTCAACTATGCGAAAATAAATCACACTTTCCAGATAAACTCCCTCCACAAAACTATTAAGGCATTACCGTCAGGGCACGGATTTAAATCCTAAATTTCTTCAATGGTTATTTCAGTTCTGAATGCAGCTGAACTAAAGTTTAGCCATCTTTTTGTTATAGATGGGTCTCGGAGTGATTTTTGATCAAATGAAGGCAAACTTTTCCGAGATTTCCAACAGCGATGAGCAGCTATACGTCAGCAAGGCCATTCAGAAAGCATTTATTGAGGTCAACGAAGAAGGAGCCGAGGCTGCTGCAGCTACCGGTAAGTAGACGTTTCCATTTGTGTTTTCTTACTTCCTTTCTGGTTTCTTTCCATTCTGCAAGTTGATTATAAGCTTTTAGCTTCATTTTATGTTTGTCTGCTAAGGGCTATAACTGCACGTTAAGTAGTGACTGATTTTCTGTACAACTTAATTCTATTCCTGATTTAACAGTAGACATTTGGCCAATTGTTGATAATATGAAAATAGGTCAAACTCTCAATCTTGTTAGCTTACAAATTCGTACAATCTGAAACTTTCCAAGTAAAATAAAGATTTATTCAAAAATAGCCGATTATATAAACAGCCACTATTTTTAGAACAACTTATGTATATTGTCTTCTTATTATTTATATCTGCTTTATTAATTTTGGAAATTTAGTACAAGTAATTTGTTGATGTTATACAGAAGTAAAGTTCTTTTGATTGTGATACTAATCTGAACACTTGATTTCAAAATATTCTCTGCATTTCACCAAATTACAAAAACGCTACAAATATTAGTAAAGCATTTAAAGATAGGTTTCTGAGCAACGTCCTGATAACAATTTTTGTCATGAACGATTTATTCAATTATTTTTTTAAAAACTACTTTCATGATACCGAATAGGAATATTTGAAAGATACTCTGCCCGTACTCGGATTTTGATGGGGTTTGATGGGCTAGTGGTGGAACCTGTCCCAAAATTGGTCCATAACGAAAAACTTGATTTTGCACATATACCCACTCTACGTAGTGTTGTTTTTTGTTTCTATTTTTCTGAAGGACAAATTAAAAAAAAAATACTGACACATAACCTCGCACATAACACAGTTGGTTGTGCGCATACGCACACAGAATTGGTTAGGTTTGCTTTGTTTTAGTCGGGTTTACTGTTGCAATTTTAGGTTCATTGCTTGCTAAAAGTCAACTTTCGCCTAGCGTGTACTATTTGGATCTTGAAAAACTGCAACACAAATAATGCAGTTGGTTCCATATTCTCAATTGCTGTTGCGTGCAGGAAGGACAGCCATTAGTTTCCTTATCAGCGGTTACACGGATCTACAAGTTAAAACGTTACTTTTCTCACTCCTAGAAGAAACAAATAAATCTGGAGCCTACGGTTTTCTTAGTAATTAAGCGCCCATTCGTCAATATATACCGGGTGGTCATTAAAACTGGTAGCGGTCATCTATGTACGTTGTGCTCCTGATCTTGACTTTTCAAATGCTTGTGAGTGCTTGAGACGCTGAGAAGTCTTGGGAGATTACGAAATTAACTAAAATATTGTCCACCATTATGAAGCTTGCTAAGCAGCGTGTGAATTGCTCATTCAGTGAGATTCCACTCCACGTTGAGTTAAGTTATTGGTGTCAAGAGTTCTGATTGGCTAGAAAAAATGAATTTTTTGTGTGGAGGCGGTGTAAATAACGGAATGGGCGTGAATTAGAAAAAGTAAAGTGAAGCGAACAAAAATCGAAATACAATTCGCATCGTGAACCTCGAGAAAATTAGAGTAAAGCGGTCAGACAAATTTGAGTCGATCACCTGTGAACTACCGTAGAGTGTATTTCAGTTATATTGCGACGAACTTCGGTAGTAAGTCCGCGCACAAATGGCATGAAAATGAATCTATATAATTAGCGAAATTTAGTAAAAAATAAATAAATTTACAAATTAATTGTAAATAAGTCGCACAGCGGACGAAAGTAGCGACAAACGGCAGCAATTTGTATGTGAAGTCGGCGGAATGACTCAAGCGCCACCAAGGAATCCGCCTGGGAAGGTCAGCGGTAGTAACCGGAGAAATAATGGAGAAAACAATCAACTCCAGAGCAAAAAATCTAAAAACAGAATTACAGCACACAACAAAACAGCAATTTCTCTATCGAGAACACCTGCACTTATAAATATTAATAAAATGAAACGTACTTGCATCAAACATTTTGTTTTCAGTTACTGCACAGCAACTTTTTGGACACCCTGTATAAAATCGGAAACAAAAAATTCGAAAGCTTACAAAATAAAATTGCAAGAACATTCAATTAACCTTCAGAAAATGTAGATGACTAGGCAAATTGCAAAATGCAGCTCATTATTGAGTGTGGAGACATTGCGTGTCCATAAAAACAATCTCAGAGTTTTAGGAATAATTGGTTTTTAGTACTTTGTAGTGTCTACTATCTACTGTAGTTGCACTTTTTTCTTCTGAGAGTAGTTGGATAATTTATAATCATTCCTCTACTTCAGTAAAAAATAAAATGTTAAATAACTAACTTCCTAGGCGCACACGTACGAAGACGAAGATGCTTAGAGGAAACGGAACAGCAGAGTTTTGTTGCTGACCATCCGTTCATTTTTCTAATTACAACAAAACCGACCGAACTTAGCGATCCGATTACTTTATTCTTTGGAAGAGTACTGACGGATGTAAATTTTTTAATAGACTTACACGACGAATTATAAATTGTCTACCTATATGTTGTATTCTGTCATGTGTTTGTCGAGGTAGTGATGGAATTGAGGAAAAATAATACTCTTACTTTTAACCTGTGATATTGATAGCAGTGAGGATTTTTCAATCGAAATTTTCCTTAATTGCAGCATTCCGATTGGCTAAGTTGTCTATGTTGCGCTTATAGTAACCTTTGTATTATTATTATTATCATTAATTTTATACTTATGTCAAAGGTATGGTGATGATGGCGCGTTGTATGCCAATCATTGAACCGTTTACAGCAGACCATCCATTCATCATTTCACTTCAATACAGTGACGGTGGATCAAATGTTGTTTTATTCGTTGGGAAAATTGCAATCCCTGATCATGAGTGACGTGTTTTAATGTAATTACTACTTGTGAAGGTTATTCAGAAATTAAGGACCACTTTGCAGGAAATTATATATTCGGCTTGTAACTCACCATCCTTTGTTCATTGTGCTACTATTGAGAAGATAGAAACAATACTAGCTTTGATTAATTTTTAATTTATCAGTATTATGTGTACTCTCTAATTCTTCAGTAGTTAGACCCAGTGCCTTGCTTGGCATAGGTATATGCGCCTTACACATTATCTTTTCTTAATTCTGAATAATTATTTATAATTTTAAAATGTATTATGTACTACTTACCAAAAGTGAAATCGATGTTCTTATTTTTCTATTATTGACAATAAAGGCTTTTTTGAATTTTTGCTTTAGTTTTATAAAATTTTGATAATTAGGGAAGTGATAGAATATTCATTATGTTCAGAGATCTATCTGTTCTAAATCCCACAGCTTCATGAACTATAAAGCAATGATTTTTATACAGGTTGGGCCATTAGTGCTTGGGTGGAATATTGTGGGTAAACTTACAAATTTACAATTCATTGTCAGGGCAGGTTGAAAGACTCGTAAGTCTACAACAAAAATATGTTCAACAAAATTGCAATTATTATACATGGTGATTTATATGAAAGTTTTTTAATAGAGCCCCCTGTATAGTTCGATTTCTTGGTCAATTTTAGTGTGACTTTATGTATTAGACATATATCTAAAATGATTTGGCCGCAATTAACATAAAACTGAGAATGCAGTAACTTCAGTGTTACTAATCATGAAATGTATAAACATACGCCGAAAGGTCAAAATTTAGGGTTAATGACGTAACGCCTACTTTGGATATTTGGATCTCTCTCCTGGGATTGAAATCATTATTGAGTACAATACAATATACCACAAGTAAAGGCAACATTCTCAGAAGAAGGTAAGTGGCATTTGGTAAGAACATGGGGAATTTTAAATTTGGAGTAACTACAGATACAATCAAACCTGATCATTTTACTGACTTATGGTGCTGGTAAGAAGGAAAGATAGTGCAAAGTGCATGAGACAACTGGATTCGTTGCTATATGTTTGCGCATGCGTTACCAACTTTGTAATGCTTCAGCCAGTCATGTCTGGTCAGATATTGTATTTGTTTAAACTGGTAAAATTATCTATTAACCTGTCAGCATATTTAAACACTTGTTCTTTTACATTTTCATTTCTAATTTCTTCGCTAGTTCTCTATGAATAATATTTTTCTGTCAAACTGGCAAGTTCCATTCCTTAAACTATTTTAATGTAGATTTGTTACCTGTTTATTTCCTGTTGTATATTCTTTTAGATTTAAGGATACAATTCGATTGTGGTGTAATAGCGTTTCATGTTGATCACGAATTTTTAATTTTGATCAATTACCACCACAATGACACAAAATTTGTGCTGTTTTCCGGCAAAGTGATGAATCCAGTTATTTAAAGTCGATGTCTACCTGTTATTAAGCAAAGAGCTGTAATATTTGAAGTATATATAGTAAGTATCCTTCACTTTTTAACATACTATAAGCAACAATTATATTTTTTATTGAATTAAATGAACCTGGTTTAACGATTACCTGAATCAATAAATTAACCTTGTTCTGGGAACTGCATACCTGAAATGGGTGTATGTACCATGTTTTATTCTGTATTCTCCGTCATGAGAGTTCTGTTAAGAAAAAGTGCCTCATTTTACGGCACACGAATTAACGTATCTTTTAATTTTTTGTGAAGAATCATCATGTGTTTTCAAACCTAGGGGAAATTGTGAAAAAATCATTGATTCCTCTTTTAGAAAATAAATTTTATTCTCTACGGCACTGGAAACAATAATTTTTTGTAATGAAATATTTAATACCACAGCCAGCTCAGTAATGAATAAATGTTCAATGACTCTTACTTTGCGGAAGGTTGGTTCTTTAGCTCCACTTATGATGTGAAAAACAACATGATGCTTTGTTTTTACCACGCTCATGCTCCATAGCGACGGTTTTTAGAACTGGCAACACTGTAACGTTTTTACTCTGATCTGCTTAAACACTCGTTTCTTATCTTACTGCGCTTTATTTTCTCGAATATGAGTTTTGTTTTCTGTTATTATTAAGCGGTACATGTAACACATTTCCTATACCTGCAAATTTGTAAATTTAACCGACCACCTGTTACCCACGTCGATTTTGAAACATGTAACTTTCTAAGGGATCAACAAAAAATTAATCGATGCGCTCTTATATAATGCCCGTTGGCTGTGTGACAGAATGCTCTAAACTCGGTTGACAAAAGAGCACTCGCCTGTCTTGAGCGGATATGAATTTTTGAATGGGCCCTTGCATCTTCCGCTTTTTAGAGAACAATTAAGGTACGTCAAAAACTATGACAGTACTTAAATCATAATTTCGATGAATTCAAAATTAAATCGTGCATTTAGAAAATATCGAAAATGGGTATGTTTCTATTTTAAAAAAACCAAGATGGCGCACACTTAATACCGGTATTTACGAAAGCGAAATTATTTTATATTAACAACCACGGATACGTGAATCTCCCTGTATATCAGTCGTTCACAGGGGCATTGACAGTTAGTGATAGATTGAGAATCGGTTATACTTATAAGTTTTTAAACTCCATTTATTTCTGCTTAATTCTATCGGTACAGCTCTCAGATGAAACTATGTATTTATGGCGGAAACTTCATTAATCTTAAGATATACTTAGTTACTTATTTTCCCAAATCGTGCAAGTGACTAGTTTTTTTCAACTATAGTAGTTTTTTTTTTTTAATTTACTTGTTTACCTATATCTCATACTATAGGAGTCTTAAATTTTATTAGTGTTAAGGTAATAACTGATTTCAAATTTTTATTATTTTACAGGAATGGCCTTTACCTGCTTTTCTGGTCCCCCGCGAGTCAATTACATTCAGCGCGTACGAATTGACCATCCTTTTGTGCTGTTACTAACAGCAGGTCCATTGGTTATGTTTATGGGAAAAGTGGTTAAATAGTGAAGGAAGGGTAACAGGTATTCATTTACTTAGCAATATTGTAATGTTTCTGCCTAAAACAAACAGTACTAAATTGTGGTGCGCGCCCATCCTTCAGTAAAAACTATAACGGTACGAGCGTACTACGAATAAATCAGAAGTTTAGAGTGAGGGTTCAATTAATTACAAATTACAATTGAAAGGCGAAAGTTTCAAACAGACTCGTATATTTACTGTATTATGGATTTCTGCTTTGTTTGTCTTATTTCGGTTTATTGTCATTGCACGTAGAAATGATTGTCGACACCACAAACAATAGGTACCTCGTGATAGCGCCTTGGGAAGGTGAATGTAACTATGACCCCAATTTCAGGGGAGGTCAGGTTTTTCAAAAATTCATTTTTGACTACCTGAAAGCGCTTTTTCGTTTTTTGAGCTACCCTGTACATATTGCGAATTTGAGATTACTTTAAAATAGCCCCTTCAATTATCCTTAGAGTAAGTTAGTCTTGTGCATAGAACCCGCTCTTTGATTTTTGTTCACTAACAGTGCTATATAGTCCAATCAAAGAATGCTAAAAAGAGAGTGTAGAGTGTGAGTTGAAACAGAGCTGCATAATCGCAAAGACAGTCCGTTTTTTGTTTTTTTCTTTCATATTTAGAAAACAAATAGGTAGGATGAAATTCCATACTACTTAGGTTCTTTACACGTTTATGGGTCAAGTCGCCACAACGCAAAAGCATCCTTATAGTTTAAGGAATTCATCATTTTTTAAAAATGGTGTTTTTTTCATAAACTTGTCATGAGTTTTCTTTTTATGTTCATTAAGAGTGCATTCTTATCAGCTTGAGCCAATTTTAAGTAGTCTGTATAAAGACTTTTTCAGTAAAGGAGCCCCGGCCCATTTTCTTTATCTGGTTTTCAAGTACTTATACACTCATTTAGAGAGATAATTTGTCATGTGTATGTCAGGGTCTAGCAGGTAAGTATGCCATAAAAAATTTAAAGATATCAGGGAAAACCCAAAAAGAGACGTAGACGTCATTATTTATTTATAGTATAATACTCGATATCCTAAGCAATTTCAAATAGTGGAATTAAAGCTAAATTAAGTATTCTACGCAATTATGTATTGTAATACGCATGCTCAGTTTGAAAAATTATTTTCCTTTTATTGCCCAAAAAACAGTTGTAGCTTTTTCACTTTTTGTTCAAAGGATTGTGCGTGAATTATTAAATTATTTAAACCTGGTTTTTAGGTTTAGTGAAGAGAGCGAAATGCAGTGATCCTCCGCCAATACAAAGAATAAGTTTTATCGCTGATCATCCTTTTATTGCTACAATTTCGTCATGCCTATCGGATTCCATTCTTCCACTGTTTTGGGGCAGGATAATGGAACCTGATTACATGGAGAGCAATTAGCGCCCAACTGTTAAACGACCACCAGATGGTGTACTTGAAAGCAAAGCAAGTTGTGTTATATGTAAGTCTTCACCTTGACCTACTCTCCAAAGTCACCACCAGGTGGCGAGAAACCTTGAACTGAGCCAGATTCGCCCTTGTATATCTACTCTCTTCTGACTGATTTTAAGTAGCTGAAAATTAGGTACCTCAAATGGTAACCTTAAGGCACACTACATAATTATATGTTAACAAATTAACACATATCACTACCATCCTTTTAAGAATCTCAATTATATTGGGTAAATACCTATTTAACGTCCTTATTTTTGTTGTAGGTATGGTCATTAGCATGAGATGCGCTCTTCCCATGCAGCCTCAAAAAATTAGCTTTATTGCAGACCATCCATTTTTTGTGATCCTGCAATCAGATTGTGAACCAGCGCTTATAACATTGTTTTGTGGGAAAATAGTGACCCCGACCGTAGCCTACCGATCTATCGGTAGGCTACGCCCCAACGTGCTAGAAATTGGATTGTAGTAATAGCATCCATTTAAAAATATCTTATAGTTAGTTTGTTTTTAATGATTGCTATTTTTCATAATGTACTTAAGACAAATATGGTTTAATATTCGTCTTGTTAAGATCTATAATGAAGTCTGCCACAGTATAACTTGTTTGTTTGTTCTCACAGTATAAAATGTTACTGTTATTACCGGAGTTAAGAGGACCAATAAGTTGTTTACCCAGCTCCGTGTAACAGAATTAACAAGCAACCTTTCTACCGGAATATTAGTTACGCGGTATATTCTTTACTAATGGGTTTCCACATCTATGCAAATGCTTCATATTATATTGATTGTTACTCCTCATGCTGGTACGAGGTATAGTATAATGGTTTTGTAACGATCGTAAATAAGTAGACTAAATTTGCTTAAGAGCAAGAGATGAGAATGCGCAGTCTAATCGTTCAAGTTTATTATCAAACTCTATAAGCGAGAATGTGCTCATGCTTACATTGCCTACAAAATGGTACAAAAAATAATCAAATATATTTCTTTTAGTCTCTCATATAATAATCAACTCATCAATTGTTGAACGCCCTGTATTTAAAAACAGCTTTTGTTCACTTCCATGATCCATTAAATAGGTAAATTGTGTGTATTTCATATATCTCTTCGTTGTAGGTGTCATCATGGCTTTCAAGTGTGCACGTCCCATGAATCTACCAAAAGTTAGCTTTATTGTGGACCATCCATTCTTTGTCCTTCTACAATCTGAGTGTGATCCAGCACCGATATCGCTGTTTTGTGGAAGAATAATGGAACCATTCTTGTAAACTTTTACAACTGTGTACCTATTTTTGTTATTTTTATATTACATATGTTATATTTATAGGTATAGGTACATATGGCAAAACTATGAATAAATAAGCTTATTTTCAAATCTGTATTATTTTAATCTATCAGCACGATATCGGATATCATTGTGTTTTTATGAACTTTATTTAAGCCATGATCCTCAGTTCTATTAAACTGAAAAAACTAATGCCCTTGGTACAAAAATAACGTCTTTATTAAAAGTAAAACGTCATTTGTTCTAGTTGCAGTGTTTATAACAGGATTAAGTAGAACAATCCATTATAAAAATATACCTATTCAAATTTCTCGTAGATTTAAAAAAGATAAAATCTCAATAAGGGCATTCTATTTAACATGCTCACTAGCAGTACAACCGTTAGTGCTATTCAGTTGAGCGCATTGAATAACGCTATTTCCATTGCTTTTCCGTCATTATAATAACCAACTGGTCACCCTGTATTCTTCTATTCAGCTCCCTTCCATTTGAAGTTTTTTATGTAAATAGTTTTAATTGGCATTTCATTTTTGTTGTAGTTGCGATTGGGACGTTCTTCAGGTCTCTTCCCATCAAGACTCAAAAAGTTAGATTTGTTGTGAACCACCCATTCTTTGTGATCTTACAATCATGGTGCGATGTTGTTGTTTTGTGGGAAAATAATGGAACCATTGAGTTAGAAAACTGCTATAATTATTATATACCTATTATTTTTAATGTTACATGTTTATAGTTAAATGTTTATCTACCTTGATAAAGTGTTTAGTTAATGCGATCTGGAGAGAACTATTTTGAATGACCATCTTTTTTTAGTTCCCATTTAAATCAGCCGGAAGTCAATTTTTTTATAGGACAGATGTAACTGATAAAATTATTTAATCCGATGGTGCGCTTTAGCCGACGATCATTAAGAAGGGTGCTGACTACACGGATGCTCCACCTCGTACATTACCAGAGTTTGACATAAACTATGGCAATACCTTGTATAGAGCTTTAAATGTTAGGTTATGTTTATATATCAATGTCAAAGATAGATATTTACCCGGCAAAACACAGCACAGCAACAAAAAGTAATTTCTGAAAGTGAGTAATTAAGGACCTATTTGATTTTTATGAGCAATTTACATGCGATCACAATAAAAATAATTTATAGAGAAAATATTTCGTTTATTCCTAGACGTTCTGGTAGGGCGCCCCGATGCTGCTTAATTTTCTGCATATGATATTAAATATCTACCTGCACATTTCTTCTATTTTCTTTTGCAGATGGATGCTTACGAGGATGAATGGCAAGATTCTGACTTTGAAGACGACACAAACACAACAGAAACACCAATTGAATACAAACCATCCTATGTATTAATTGCAATTGATACAGATAAGTCTATGTTTGAAAATTACCAAGACTCCGAACCCACTCCATTTAGAGCCACTTTACATGCGTGTTATAACATTATCGACTCAATCGCATTATCCGGTCAACAGTCAATAAAAGGCCCAGTTGGTATTGCCTTAGCCGACAACGATGCAAAAAAAAGTAACTTTGTAGAATTCGAAGAGCCCGTTCCAGATGTAATAAAATTATTGAAAAGTACGAAAGATCAGTCTGAAGGCGAGCTAGAGTCAAATTTTGAACGTAAGGGAAATTTTGATCTAGCAGATTTCTTTCTGCTTTGTAAAAACAAGTTGATGAACGTTAAAACTGAAGCGTACAAGAAAACTGTAATATATGTCACGTGTGATGACAATCCTTTAGGAAGTGACCATAAAAGAAGATTTAAGGTCATCAACGAATCCCAAAAGTTTGCTAGCATCGATATCAAATTAATTGTCGTTACATTTAACCCGAAATTTGAGGGGAGAAATTTTTATTCTGAAGTACTGGAAGCTTCCAAGAGTGAACCGGTTGAAAAAGTGAACTCTTCGAACTTAAAACAAAAGTTGTCTTATTTAATTAGGAAGAAGACCAATCAAAAAAAGGTAAAGTTTTATCCTTTTAATGGCGACTTTGAAAGATACATGGAAGTGAGCGTTAGCAAGCCAACAGTGTCAAATAGAGTTATGAAAAACATGCACGTGACTCGAGACACTCAAGAAGAAGTTAAGAAAACTGTAAAACAGAGCAACGCCGATAGTTACGTGTGTATATATAAAAAAGACGGGTCTGGCTTGGTAATTAGCAAAGGGGAACGTCAAATCCTGGGTGAAACTAGTGTTCCTGTCGGATATACCTTGTTATGTGTAAACAAGTCGACACTCCAACCCGGTTGGGTGTTAACTCCTCCATACTTAATGAAAAAGCATGCAAATGAAACGCAAGAATTATTCGAAAGCATTTGGCAGTTCTGTCGAGATAACGATAAATGTTTGGTTTGCTTTCAAAAACTTAAACAAGCCAGCAATGTCCGTTTCGTCGAACTCATTCCAAAATTGATTAATAATGTGCGCCAATTTATCGTGAAAATATTACCTTTCGCACCAGAAATCCATTATGACATCGCCAAAGAACGACAGAATGATACAACTGAAGTCCAGGAAAATGCGATGTCCAATTTAATTGATGCATTAACAATTGATTATGATGTGGATAGTTTCCAAGATCCAGTGGAGAGTAGAAAAAAGGCTTATATTAAATCGCAACTTTTGGAAGAGAAATTGGAAGAGATTGATGAGGGAGTTATGCCAGATAGTAAAATCGACAAACTTATAGCTCCATACATTGGAACGCTGGCCCTTGACACTGTGCCTAAGAAAAGGGAGAGGAAAACCGATTACTCCAGATCTAGAAAGAAGTAATGTTTTTTAAATGCTTATATAGTATTACTATTACATTCAAATGTATCGTTTTTTAAGTTTTTGTGTAAGATAAATAAGATATTTGTGTAATAAAAGCTTTCAAAAATATTCTGCGCAGTTTAAAAGCTTGCTGGCATATTCGCCTTAACCTGGAGGATTTGCGTCATTGGTGTTGAATATAAAGAAAGCCTGACATTTGTGACACTTGGACCAAAGAAATGCTGCGATTTCAAATTACTGAGCCAATGGGAACGTTATAGTGTGGTAATTACAGCGATTAATTGATTTGTCACACTTTGATCAGTGAAATGTCGCGCAATTTTTTCTTATTAAACAGATCAACCGATTATTTATCAACGCATCTTTTAATTTGATTTTGAGCACAAAAGAATAGAATCTATAGCAAAATGAAAAACAACTTCCGTATTTTATTTTTACGTTTATTGTCGTCATGGACATAATGTAAAGTTTCTTTTGATTCATTGAATAGGGCTTCGAATACCATTCATAGTCGAAGTACTGTTGATTATTTTTGAGGTGCTGCTGCACTCATGCTAGTTACGCTTTTTAATACCACTGGCGCAAGCGCTCGTGGTATTATTTAGCGTAACTAGCATGAGTGCAGCAGCACCTTAAAAATAATCGACAGTACTTCGACTACTCATGGTATTATATATGATTATTTACACATTTTTAATGTGTGAGCGATACTGCTTAGGTGGATATAAGAGAGTAAAAGGATGAAGCAAGTGGGTCGCCGGGTGGGCATTCTACTTGTTCGTTACGTGCGTTAATTAAGTCACCGTTCTTGGTCTTAGTTTCTTTTGTATGTATTGAGTACATAGGAATCATTAAAGATTGTTAAATTGGGTGTCTCTTTGCAGGAGGTTGAATGATCACCTTGTAAAATGTATTCATTGAACGATTATCTAATCTATTACATAAAATTAAAACAATTATGAACAATAATTATATCAGAAGAGATCATAACAATTTTTCTACATTTTTTATACGCAATATCATATTAGTAGGTATTACATGTTTTCCGTTGACGTCTTAATTCGATTTTTGTGAATTTTCATATGCATATTCAACGTATTTCTTTGTGTAAAACTTGTAGCACAAATTTGACAAGAATATGGACGTTCCCCTGTGTGAATCCGAACATGTATTTTAAGAGTGGAAGATTCTCTAAACGCCTTCCCACAATACTTGCATATATGCCTCTTCTCACCAGTGTGTATTCGTCTGTGCGAAGTCATGTGGGAAGACGCTCTGAAGTTTTTGCCACAAAAATCGCACTGATACGGCCTTTCATCAGTGTGTATCCTCAAATGAATTTTCAACTCTCCCGATGTGCTAAATTGTTTGTGGCACACCGAACAAATGTGATTTAATGGTTTCTTTTCGCCCGTATGGTGGCGGATGTGATTCTTAAGTTGTTCTTTAGTAGGAAAAGCGTTGCAACATTCTTCACATAAGAATGGACACTCGCGTGTGTGCTTGGTGCGAATGTGACTTTCCAAGTTTACCTTCTGTGAAAAGGATTTCTTGCATTCGGGGCAACTGTAAGATCGTTCGCCTTTGTGAATTTTCTTGTGGATGACTAGAGAGCCACTGTATGGAAAGGATTTTTGGCATACATCACACGTGTAAGGTCTGTCTCCAGTGTGCGACTAAAAAAAATGAATAATAGCAAAAGCTGCACCTGCACTCGGATTTAGAAATTTTATTTAAGGACGAGTCCTATTACAGACGGACATTTTTGTACACATACGTGCATTCAAAAAAGCACATACAGAAACGTGTATATGCAGAAAACGTTACCTTTTTGAATACGCAATTGTTTTGAATCACAGAATTAGATAATCAGGTAAACTGCAGTGTTCTTTTGTTATATAATATTAACTGAATTTGCTTATTTCTTTTTTTGCACGCCACTGCTCCCAATGCCGAATCAATTAACTCTTTATTGACATCGCTCAAAATACTGCGGAATTGTAAGTGTGTAAGAGACAGTTGTGATAGTGCACCTTTTTGAATGCACGTACATAAACGCGTACAAAAACGTCCGGTATATATAGCAGCCCATATTGATTCGATATTGATTATATACCTATGGCAGTAGTGAGCATTGTATATATTGTAAACACAGATATACACAAACATTGTAACACTGGTGTAGATTCTGACAGGTCACTCGCATTCCAAAACAGCACATAGTCAGGTTGTAAAAAATATAGAAAAGTTGTACGCAAATATGTGAAACTATTGTAAAAAACAAAAGAGAGTAGATTAAAGATAGTGTTATGAGGCAATTAAAAAAACATATAAAAATCAAGAACAAGAATGGAATACAAGAAATTAGTAAATCAACTCATAAATCAAAGCAAAGAAACAAGTATGGAAAAATTGTATCAAAATTGATGAAGATAATGAGAACAAACCAAAAACTGCAAACATATGGCAGTAAGATTATAGCAAAGTGGAACAAATGGGAACAGACAACAGAGTTTGAAGCAACTAAAAAAGAAAAAAAAAACATCCATTTACACACAGACATGCGAGAACATGTTTTTCCACTTACACTTACTTTCATGTGTACGTTCACCTGAGCTGGAGTAGCAAAAGGACGAGAACACACTTTACAAGTGAAAGGTTTTTCCCCAGTATGCGTCCGAATGTGTATTACAAGTTTGTTCCTCTCATAAAATCGAAGACCGCACACATTGCACTGGTGCTTTTTATCTTTCGTATGTTTGCGTAAATGTTTTGTTAAATTACCATGTTCAACAAAACTCTTATTGCAAATTGTGCATTTGTGAGGTTTCTCTCCAGAATGTATTTTAACATGTCTACGTAATGAATGGATCGTTTTTAATTGTTTTTTGCAAGTATCACAAGTAAAGTTATCAGGGACACCATCTTGAAACGAATCATTCGGTTTCAGATCTATGTTTGCATCAGATGTAGTAACGATATTCTGTGCAATATACTCATGACGTTCGATTTTCTGTTTTTCCAACATAATGCATCTCAAAATCGAATCGTTACTTCTCACTTGCTGTTTAAATGTGTACCAATGGCCGATTTCATTGGCACACAATTCACACACAACTTTAGGTAAATTGTCATCTTGCTCAACCTTTGAATAAATGTATTAGGTAAAAATGTACTGCTAGTGTGAACATTTACATTTATTGCTGTCAATTCCATTAACATACTTGCTAAATTATTCCCAAACAGAGGTGTAAGGACGGTCTTTTCCAATAAACAAACACGGCAGATCTTTTCAATGTTTAATGAATGTAGATTATCCATTTATATAAATAATTTAAAAAGACAATTAATATTAATGTTTTCATTAAGCAAAAAAAAAAAATTCTTGTGTTGTTGTTGACGAAGGAATTGAGGTTAGCGTTAGGACAATAAATAGTTATGGGTTGCATTCAGCAGAAACAAGCGCTCCAGGGACATTGGGTGCGTTCACCAGAACCAAACGTGTTTACGCTTTGATTACGTTTGCAAACACAAACTGTTTAGGCGCAGGTGAACGATAGGGTGCGTTTGCCAGAACCAACTGTTTGCAAACCGTTTGCGCTTTTTCGATAATTACGTTTACTGAACGCGTTGCTAGTTGTTAAACTGTTTGCAAGCGGACGCCATTTTTTGAATCGCAATTTAAACTCGCTGAAAATCACAAACATGTTTGTAATTTTGTAAGGCATGCATATTTGTTTAAACCATCGGCATACAGGTTTATGCGCGAAATTGGAGTAAATTACTAGTACCTATACATCACGACCAAAAATTGGATAATTGCACATTGCTCCCAATGCACTTTAAAGTTGTAAGAGATAAATCGAATAATTTAATTATGAATGAAGAAGGGAGCATTCCATGTATGCAGGCTTATTCAAATTCGAGGGCCACTATGGGGATCTCGGGAACTGTAAGAAAAAGAGGTTGGCAAAGTTGAGTAGTTTGATGCTTAACAAATGTCGTTTTGAAACTGAAAAAATTCCGACTACTTTCGGAGATATCCAGAAAAAAAAAACATTTTACAAAATCGTTTTTATTTGTTCCTAATAAGTTATTTAAAAAGATAGGTATTTCAAAATAAACGGCGCATAATTGTGACCACTTTTTTCCATATACAAGATGCTAGTTTTAAATTTTTAGTCTGACGTTTCGTCTCCGGTTAACCATCATCAGCTTTGTTTTTTCTTATGGAAGTCATTTTTACTTTTTGTGTCATTTGATAGAGCTTTTTCCTATCAATAAATGGTTCTGTTAATCCGTAAAAACGCAAGAAACTGCGAACGTACACTGCCCACGACAAAGTTGCCAGACAAAAAAAGAAGATATTTTAACAGTATTAATTCAGCCTCCCTTTGACGAATGTCAAATTTGAAATACTCGGCGAGTAATATATATATGGCGAGTAATAACTTTGTAGTGAAATCGTTCCACACCAAACTTCTCTTCAAATCTAAAAGCCGCTTTACATTAAAGCCGCTTTACATTAGGCAATTTTCGTGCAATGCAAGAGCAATGCAAGTTAGAGATACGGTACTGCGCATGTTCATACGCAATTCAGGTGCAAGAAAAATAAATAGAGAAAGTTCTATTTCACTTGCAAGTTTGGCGCAAGTTCTAGTAACTTTTCTAGTAATTTTGTCAATACCACAATTTATTTGGTTTCGCGTGTGTTATTTTTAATAACCTAAAAACTTTATTTATTCGTTAAGTAACAAATGTAACTTGTAATTTTGTTACAATGGCTAATATGGTCAATTTTATTAAGTTTCAAGAATAACCTTCTGTGTAAACAAACTGAAAAGTTTCAATTTTTGAAAAATATGTTGTCAGTACTGCAACACTTTTCTGAACTTGCACAAAAGTTGCAACACAATTGCATAAATGTAAAACCGTAATAAACAATGCAAGGCAATTTTAGATTGCATAGCACAAGCCTTGCATTGCACTAAAATTGCCTAATGTAAAGCGGCTTTAATTAGGGTACCACAAGTATCTCTATAAGACTATAACCTATCACTGATACTGGCTGAGTGCTCTGGATTTCATTTGGACTTGTACGGACCCCTTCATATGCGGTTTATGAAGGCTCCAAAACGGCACGAACGATTTGCTCGTCTCCTAGTAGATTGCTGGCCATCAAACCCTGCCTTGCAACACTATAACCACAGATATACGTCGTATATCTGTGCATTGAATTTATGATAAATTCAATGATCTGTGCTATAACCAAAGAGTAACCATAATTGCTATAACCAAAGAATGGTTACTCTTTGCTATAACTATACGTTTTTCACCTATACAAATCTTAACTCTTTCCTTAAAATGACTATACTTATGTGGAGAGTTTATTAAATTTATTAAATGTAACAATCTGAAAATAAAAACTTCTCATAAAGCAGGTACAATTTATGGATAAAAAATATTTACTCAAGGATCCAGTGAATATGCATTTAATACTCCAATCTTGATTTTCTACTCGTATAGGACAATTCAATTCATCTCGTATAGCAGGATATATTTAAACTGTAGAAAGGTATTTTTATTGAAATGTACAAAAAGAATACAAAACGGTTTTCTCAAAATTCACTCAAATTAAATTTCACGTGTGGTTTCCAGGCAAATTGCGCGCTTATGACAAATGCGCATGCCCGATCAACGTTTGTGAATTTCAGCGAGTTTGAATTTATGATTAAAAAATTGGCGACCGCTTGCAAACAGTTTGACAATTAGCAATGCGTTCAGTAAATATGCTTATATAAAAAGCGCAAACGGTTTGCAAACAGTTGGTTCTGGTGAACGCACCCAATGGCTAAACACTACCATTGAATTAAATAATAATAATAATGATTATTAATTCAATGACACTACTAATAAACTGCTGAGAAGGGGTTAGAACCGGAACAGATTGCATTTATAGCCCTTTCACTTGGAAACGGAATCGTTGTTCCGTTGTTCGGGAAGTTATGATATCCGGAACCGATACGATACCATTCTTTAAATCAACGTTTTTAAACAATGACGATACTATTATTTGTGCCAAAGAACCGATATATTACACTGAAATTGTGAAAAGTTTCTTTAATAATGATTGTTTAGTATTATTATTAATATATTAAGATTGTGAAAGCTCGAAAATTTAACTCGAAGTAAATTACATTGCAAGAATAAACTTTGAAAATGGTAGTTCACTGAATAAAAATAAAAATAGGATTGGAAAATGCATAACATAAAATTATAACAACAAAATATGGAGCATATGTAGAGGTGACATACAGGGTGATTCCTATAGTACCTGCCACCGTTTGGGAGCGTGTAGGTGGTGCGTAGGGGAGTATTTTGATATAGGACACTTGGGGTCGGAAATCTAAAATAAGGGTGCCAGAGCCAAATTTACCTTCTGGAATTTCGCGCCTGTAGGTAGGCAACCCAACCGGCCGGCGGTGCACACGGAGCGATCTCAGGCGGCGATGTGTGGCTGACACTTGATCAGAATTTTGTTTAAACCCACGAAATCCCGTCTGCAACGACGCGTATCAAGTGAATAAACACTATGGCAATAGTATAATAATAGTTGGCTAGATGTAGGAAGTGCATTGAGAACAACGGTGGCCACGTTGAACACTTGTAAACGTTATTGCTTTTGACTGTCGTTTTCCCTCCTTCCCTCCCATGTCGCTTCCTCGCGCTAACTCGCTCTGCATCGCTCCGCGCGAAACGTCGGTCGGTTGGGTTGCCTACATACAGGCGTGAAATTCCAGAAGATAAATTTGGTTCTGGCGCCCTTATTTTAGATTTCCGACCCCAAGTGTCCTATATCAAAATACTCCCCTAGGCACCCCCTATACGCTCCCAAACGGTGGCAGGTACTATAGGAATCACCCTGTATAGGTTAAAAGAAGTTTTGGGCAACAATGGGTCAGGCAAGCAGGTACCAAGATTCTGAAAACCGGTGAAATACACAGGACGACCTGACTCATTTTTTGCGTAATAAAATCCTTCTGTTAAGAGAGCAAGGCGGAAAATTACATGGCAAATTCAATATTACGACAAAATATGTGGAAATAATTGTGAATCGCAACTCATATATCACACATAGATTCTAAACCGAAGATTTTTTTAAAGCAGATTCTCACCCCTGATAGATACCTCGTGCCTCTATGGGGTTTCAAGCTTACACTTCACGGCATCGGCCCCAGTATGGAGTACCGTAACTCATTTGGTTACAGCTTCTGCCACCCCAGTGACAATCTGGTACAAACCGAAAATCTTAGTTTACAAACAAGTTAGTACACACATCAAACGACTTTGGGCAATCGTGAAATATACAGTGTTATTCATTTAGAAGTAGACATAGGGATTACTTTTAAATGACCAATACTGTTCTTTGTAACCACATTAATTTATTCGGCGTTGTCACAAAAAACACCAGTAGTTTAAGTTTCTTGGAACATTTATTTATATTCTTTTTAAAAATATGAATTATACCTCCAATACACAACAAAACAAAGCAGTAGTGTCTCTGAGGTAAAGGGTAACTGAATATACTTATTTGCTCACTCGCTATGTCAGCGTAGACATTTATGATGTCTATGATGCTCATGCTCTCTGTACCGTCGCGCTTCATTTCACTTTATCAATATTGTGAGCAAAGGCGGACGATTTTGTTTTGCATAATTTAACGTTGCTCTAGGATATATTTCATAAATTCTGTAAGATAATTATCAACAAATAATACAATCTGGAAATCATGGCAAAGAACGCATAAGGTTGACGCACACGGTATACGTATAATTTCAAAACAAATGCGCCTTTGGTATGCATTCTAACCTCACAAAACATAGTTGTATGCATAACCTCTAATCAAGTGTTTATTTCTTAGTTTTCTAACATGTTTTACCACGTAAATAGCTAATTGTTCATACGAACTCGCTTTAAAATTACTGCAAATTTCAGATATCATTGGAACATGAAATTCTTTTACACCCGCAATACTTTGGGCCACAACTGCTTGAAAAAGTCAAGACTAAACTTTACACCGAAGTTGAAGGGACGTGCACAGGAAAGTCTGTAGTACCTTTTGATTGAGACAGGGTTTTAACTTTGTTTGTCCACAGATATGGTTTTGTCATTGCAGTTACGACCATCGATAGCATTGGGGCCGGTTTAATATTACCTGGGCAAGGCTTTGTAATATACCCTGTGAAATATAAAGCAATAGTCTTCAGACCGTTTAAAGGTGAAGTACTCGATGCCGTAGTTCGACAAGTAAATAAAGTATGTACGATTTATTTATTAAAATCCGTGATCTAATTTTAATGTTACCAGGTGGGAATGTTTGCCGAGATAGGACCACTTTCGTGCTTTATTTCGCACCATGTACGTAAGTGCAGAAAGTACTGTTAGTTATTGTAACAATGTTTGTAGTCAATTCCTGCCGAAATGGAGTTTTGCCCCAATGTCAACCCGCAGTGCTACAAAACCAAAGATGAAGACGTAGTTATTCATGCAGAGGGTGAAATTAGATTAAAAATAGTGGGAACACGGGTCGACGCCACTGGCATTGTATGTTCTTTTTTATTTTATCACTGAAAATAATTCTGTTTGTTTTCAGTTTGCTATTGGGACACTGATGGATGATTACCTGGGATTAATTAGTAATTAAGAGGGTTAATTTGTATATTTTTTGTAAACTAGGTGAAATTAAGTAATAAAATTTTTTATGTTCAGTGATGTTCTTTTCCAGATGTCCAGCACAGTGGGAATTTTTTTTCATAATCAATGAAATTTAAAAAACCTAGGTCTATAACTCGCCAGAATAGAACACTTGCTGCCAGTCTATAATCGTATGGTTTAATATGAAAAACATACAATTGTAGACCCGGATCAGGTGTTCTGTGACCTGCATTTTGTCCTGGTGAGTCTTATTTAATTGCATTCTTGTATTTCACAGGGAGTTCCTATGATACTGTTATTATTAGTCTTTTATTTCAATGGTTATTATAGAAAGTGACATCTTGACATTGTCTCTAGTGATGCGCGCATTCGAATGAAAACTATCGAACTATTCGATAGTCGCAAACCATTCGAATAATTCGATAGTGGACAAGTAATTCATTCGAATGAATTGTCTTGAATGAACGAATTATTTGCAATTGCACACACAGTTCATAAATACTAAATACCTTATGTTACGTTGAAAAATGTAAATATTATTTATTTCTTAATCCAGATGGTCACGGTTTGGGATTGGGAATTATAAATTTTATAATACCTACATAAAATATAAAGCGTCGTTTACTAATTACTTAGTAATTACTCATACCATACGCATTATAAATTTATAAGGCATAAGCAAAGTGAAAAAAGTCGATGATTTTCATTTTTATTCGATAGTTGTTCACGAGGTTGTTCATTTATAATTTATATAAGATCCATGTATTTGTATAAGTAATACACATAAAGGAAAAAAATTATTCAAAAAATTCATTCGATAGTGAATTCATTCGATAGTACTTATTACTAAATAGTAATTTATTCGATGGTTTTTTTTTCTCGATAGTTCCCAACACTAATTGTCTCATACTTGAGATACTTTTTGTATACTATCTCTAAGTGAGATAAAATCTTGGGGTTGAATTTCTGACACAGATTTTTAGTAATAATCATTTCAAATTATCTTCAAGGGAAAAGATATGAAACGCTCTGTATACAGCAATCGTGATGAGTATTTCGATTTTGACCATTTTGCGCAGATCCCGGCAACAGGAATTCTAGGGTATGGAGCTTGCTAGAAAGTTGGCATGTAGTTTTTCCGTGACATCAATTATTTTCAAAAATTTCAATGCGTTTTTTGTCACAAAAAGGGGTAACTGTGTTTGTTTAACCTATACGGTATCGCTCACAGTTACCGAAATCCTAATGGTAACCCACAAATTTGAACCACCCTGTAGTACATCCTATACACAATCACTTTGAATAATATGCTCTTACAAGTCCCACAAAAAGCACCAGCCATAAAATGCAATGTCTGTAAATAAAACAAAAATTTATTACACATTTTATTGTGAATCAAAGGTAGAGCTAGGTATGTAAAAAAAGATCGAACTCCTTGGCATTGCATGGTACGAGATTTAGAAAAAGAGAATAAAATTTGTACATAATTCAAATATTTCTTAAAAGACTACGCAAACCACATTCTAACATTAACTTATGTCAATGGTAACTTTCACCACACTTATCTATGCCGCGCTTTTTTACTATTATTCTTTTTTGCACTATTACTAAAATTCTTCTGTTTAGCAGATTCATCCCTTGCCGGACTCGATCTGTCTAGTCCATTCTGATTTTGTGTACCATTTGAACTAAACGACGTTGACGAATTTGTCGAGTGTTTTCCTGTACCCTTTAAGGTGGAGTCCACGTGATTTGTAGTGGGCATTGCTGAATTTGTGTCACTTGAATCTTCATTTGTTTGTGATTCGGTATCACTTTGCCGTTCAGCTAAAGAATTAGTTTTACTTATATCGCTACAATGAAAGTACTTACATTTTTCTTGGTTGGGATCTATAAGTCCGCTCACAGCCTAGAACACACAATTTTAAAATGAGTTGTACAGCAAGAATGAGAATAATGAATATTCTGAAGACAAACTTACTGCCATTGAGGTTATGGACGATTTCGAGAACAATCTTTCTGCTTCCTTAAACTTTCTATTTCGTTTATCAGATTTCGCATTTGTCGTTTTATTGCTGGATAAGTATCTATCCCATCCCCTGATAATATTACCGTAGAGCTGCGTGTCTTCTAAATACGAACCTTCGAAAGCATATATTTGTCGTTCTAAATTTGCCAATGTCTCCTGCAAATATTATATATTTTACATACTCTGACAATAGCCACATCAAAATAACTAACAGAAATTTCTGCTTTTCGTTTAACTAATTCTGCTAGTTCTCCACGAGCATCAATTGATGTGGTCTTTGTAGACATCTTTGTTTCGGTTTTCATTGAATTTAAATTGGTTTAATACCGATTAATTTTAAAATCTATAATCAAATTTTGATTATAATTTAATACTTTATAGAAAATTGGTTTTTCTAAAAATGTTTCCCAATAAATAATCACTACCAACGTTTGAAAACATAAACAAATCCGTTAATCGTCAAGTCAGTCAGTTCTACCAACATTATTTTATTTAATTCAGACGTGTCTCCACTCTGACGAACGTGGACTGATGTTTGATTGCTGAACAGTTTTAATTTAGGGTCGTTTGTATGTACCACTCTTACTCGACATAATCAAGCGACTTAATTACTTAATTTTAAGCCAATTGAATTTCTTCATTTCGGCATTCAACTGAACTGAGGTTGAATTAGCGAGACAACCCGCCTTTATTCATTAATTAGGCAATCTATTCACATATAAATAAATAAATAATCTTATACATAATAATGTGTTATCTCCTTATCTCATCTCTATCTCTACTCAGTATGACCCACAAATAAATACAACGCAAATACAAGCTGTTAATACATTTTGCATTTTCCATTTTAAATACATGTTCAAGTGCATTTTACCTAGTTCTGGTCCTAATCCCTTGGGTGCACGCTATCTGGATTAAAACACACTGAATTTACGAATACATAATCAAAGTAGGTAGCCCCAATATGGCGAACTTATGATAAATTCATATATATAAGAGAAGTATATGGGTAACCGCCTATGATTGCAATGTGCAAATTGTTCGCCATAAAAGAGAACTGCCCTATTCCTTAGTCCTGAACTCTGTAATTATGCGCAAACTCCCCAAGTAAATATTTACTTCTCTCCGCCTACTTTTAAGTAGCGCCAATTTCAAATTTCATAACCTATAACTCGAAAATAGGGTTAAAATTTTATTAAACCATTATTGTGTGCAATTACCATATGTAAACACAACCACGCACCATTCGGAAACTTCACCCAGACTTCTATTCGCTTCATGCAGGTTCATATTCACCACATTGGCCCCATTCCACCTGCCGACTCCTATCACTATTGTCTGATCCTGTGATGTCTTTAGATAAGTATACTAGCTGGCCGAGGCCCACCCTCCCAAGACCAATCGCCGCCGAAGCGTTTCTTACCTGTTGACTATATCGCTTCGATTCCCCTACTAGCATCTTCACCGATCAGCGACGACAATTTGAATCTTCCCTTTTTTGTGCCCTCAACATTGTTTTCGGCACACAAGGATTCGGGACCTGCAGTCAATGGCCTACTTGAATGATTTCACTGCCAACTCAAATCAGCGCTCACGTGCCACCCAGTGCGTTCTGGTTCAAGGTACTCTGTATCGTTCTGCTTGGAAACTGTAGCATTTTCACGGAGAACTTTCGAGCTTCCTCAGCGGAGTTTGTTTACGGTTACACCCTTCAACTTCGAAGGCAAACTTTGTAACGATTTAGAAACTTAAATTGCAATTGAAATAATATACCTATAGGGATTATATCTTGAATATAACTTGAAATTGGATAAGTTCGCATCAGCTATAATATAAAGTGATACATTACCAATGTTCAAAGAAACACAATTAAATTAAAGACATTTACTGATTTTAAAATAAAATTAACATTGTCGAGTTGGAAATCTTTTAGGTGTTAAGTGACCCCCATATAACTTCGTGCCCCCATCATGCTTGCGTGCATCCAAATCAATGCAGTCATAGCGGTTAAAATGACGAGAACACAACCTTGTTTTTACATCATCGAATTCCGATAGTTCACATGCTTGCAGTCACCGATTCTTGTTGCTTTTTTCACTTGGGAATCTAATAACAAGTATGGCATAAATGAATTGATTGCAGATAATTGCATTGTAACTTACTTGTGCCATGAAACCGAAGAATCCACTTTCCCACAAGTACCTGCATTTCTTTATTTCTAAGTAATGAACACACTAAAATTGCCAAACATTAGGTATTCCTTTACAATTATTGTGTATCACTTACGTATACTGATTTATATAACTACGAAAGGCTTCTTTACTATTAAGATTAAACAAAAGTTCAATAACTCATAAACAAAACAAACAATTTAACCTCAATCCGTTATGTCAAACTGGAGTAAATGCTTGGTAAATAACACTACATAATAACACGCAAGCGCATTAGCGCCTAGTTCCCAACTAATGACAGAAGTATATTTCCATCCACTAACGTTGGCGATAGGCGTGTCCACTCGTTTATCCATATACTTCTCTTATATATATGGATAAATTGCAGATATCCCAGTGTTTGTTATTGTGAGTGTGCCAATCGTATAAACGAACGCAACTACTGTAGCTTGTTATGTTATGGAACCGGTACCTTAGATACAAGAAAAGAGGTTATGATTTATTTATTTTTTTTTAAATTAAATTTTTGGTCAGTATCAAGCATATATATAAGGTATCAAGCACATTTAGGGAATGCCTGTAAGCAAATTACTTCGTGTAAATCAGATAGACGCGGTTTATTTGGACAACGAAATATACAAATCATTGCTATGGTTGGTAAAAGAATGCACTTCTCACTTACCAGTAAGATAGAGTTGCGAAACAGTGTCCTATAATAATTGACTCATTTTTAGCCCAGAATTGCCGCATACTACATGCCCGAGTTAGAATTATTTGTCAAATTCGTCATACTATATCATTCTGTTGCGAAGAACGGTTTCACATTTGGTCAAAAATTATTGGCCATTAAGTACGAGAACTTAAGTAACGCTAAGAAAATATTGTATCTGGTCTTTAGCTGTTCAAGCTATCTACACAGAGTGGAAGCGTTCAATAATTTCGCTCGTTTTTATAAATACATTGTGTGGTTTGACGGGTTTATAAAAATTTGTAATTTTGTTAATTTATCGTTGTTTTTAAAAACTGGTAAATATCCCATTTTAATCGACAGAATTCTAAATTTGGAACAAGTGTATACACAAAATGCAGAAAGATCGTTTGGTTCAAAATATTTAGCCAGGGAACTTTTATGGAATGGCTTCATTGTAAGTTTGTATTATGTACTGAAGAATTTTAAATCATGCGTTTTATGTACGTTAGGAAATTCTGGTATATGTTTTACCATTAATCAACTATCACAAAATAAGGAGAATGATTTATAGCATCATGCCTTCACGAAAAAAATTAGATGCTTTCTCTGATACTCCTGTTTTGACACTACAAACTACATGTATATATTGTGGATTGGCACCAATTCTTCCACATCATATGAACTGCAAACACGTATTTTGTTATGTGTGTTTAAAGGTAGGTCAAATTATCTCGAAGATATGCATGTTTATTTACCTTTAAGGCCTGTAAGTCTATGCGCAAGTTTATTTAATTTTTTTATAATTATGTATTTGCATTACCTATATTTTCTGTTTCAAGGGAAACCAATTGGCTGATTCTATGTATTCATGCCCTGAATGTGGACATTCTACAACATCGTGTGAACGGGTTTCAGTAAAATGAGTTTTATAGAATTGGGCGGATAGATTAATCATTGGGTACCTATACCACCGGACATCGATGTTTTAGAAGAAGTAGCTAGAGAGGGTAATTACTTTTAGTTCTGGAACTTGTCAATTGATTCGTATATGTTGGCTAAATAAATTTAAGATGCATCTAGTTTTTTGATACTACCTATTATTGTGGCCTCCTAACACTCTCCTAAAGTATTCATTTGCCGGGAATCCCAGGGTACTTGCCTTAGTTCCCTGACCAGAAATCCTAGAGTACGGTCTAGGACATTAGGGCGCCGCCGAAAGGGCGCCGCCGTTGGGGCGCGTGGACATAAGGGCGCGGGACATAAGGGCGCGAAGACATATGGGCGCGGGAAAGTGTTTAAAAAATGTATATATATTGTAGTGCGTAGATATTTCATACCAACACTACCAACAGTCATACACAAGGCATTCGAGATACCAAAAACATACAATTGGCAACGCCAAAAGTTGGGTGCGAGGTTGCGTGGTACCTTTTATATCACGTTTACTTCTAATTTTATGTTTTTAGCATCGAGTTGTTTAAAGGAGACGTTATGACAGAATTTATAAATTAAGATGGACTGCTAATGCTGAATTGACAAATGACGCCTACATGGAGGCAGCCATGATGTGCACTTACTTGGCGCGAAATTCAAATCAACTATTAAACAAGCATTAACCTCACGTGTTCTAAATAAATTACTGTGACACATGTCATTTTCCAAGGCTGCAATAGTCACAAAACTTGAGCACTAGGAAAATTCCCCTAGAAAATAACTAAAACGTGCACATCATGGCTGCGGTCATTCTAGGGCCATTTCTACCTCTATGCAACTGTTTTATCAGCAGTCCATCTTAATTTATAAGTTCGTGCGTTATGCTTTCTCCCAATCGCTCACTCGCTCGATTTTCACGCCCAACAATTAAAAGAGAACGGCTGAACTGATTGCGATGAAATTTTACAGATGGATTCTTTATCAAATTTTTAGATCGGAGTTCGTGAATTGGCCATATCACCGCCAAAAAATAAGCAGGGCCCTTTTGACATCTCCGTTAGTTATGAACCGAATTACGGCGATTCTCGAGATTCTCGACGATGCTATAAGAGTCAGCAAATTAATTTAGTAATGTTTAATAAAAGTTTGGCAATATTAGAATCAATTTCGACTATTTTGGCATGATGTCTGTGTAGATGGATTTGACTGTGTATGCCCATAGGAATGTATGTACTTGAAATTTTACAGGAGGCTTTATCACAAGCGTATTTCCAGACGTCGTTGTATAAACACTCCAATATATCATATCTCATTTTACCAACTCTTGTTTTCAGAGATCACCTATGTTGTATCACTATATCGGCGTTTGTGTAACTCAAAAATATATAGAAATTTAAAATTTGTTTTTCTTAAAAAATATTTGAAGAATTTTTTGAATTTTCAGAATAGGTATAAAAATTATATACAGGATGTTCGAGATAGTTTACACGACAAAATGATCAGTTTGTTAGATAAGTACTACAATAAAGCGCAAACAAAACTTGTAGATTTTTCGTTGTTCAGGCGCAAACTGTAAGTGCTGTTATCAGATATATAGGTACAGGATAAAACAATCATCAGTAAAGTGAAAACAATTTTATATAAAATGTTATTGATAAACATATCAAAGTGCACAGTAAACCATAACAGTAACGGTCTAACTAAAGGTAAAACAAAAACCACTTTTCTAAATACACAAATTTTCAGACTATATATGTACAAGTAGTATTATATACAATCCACACGGTGCGCAATGTAACATTTTAAGCTTTTTCTAGTCGAAAATAAAATGTCATTCATAACGCGGCCTTAGTTGTATTTAATTTTCACTTATAATTGCACAAGAGGTTTGTATTTTGCCGAGTAAATTTGGGTTGTTTAGGTAATGAAAATCTGTTGCCTAGCAATTAGACGAGAAAAACTGTTCGGTGTCACATTTTTAGGTTCAAGAGTTTTTAGAGTTCAATTGCTAAAAGGAAACAGATTTGAATTGCAACAACCCAAATTTACTCGGTAAATACAAACCTCGAGTGTAATTCGGCAGGACAATTTAACGAACAAGAAATTCACCAATCAATTATTGACAAACGTCAAACTAGTCATATGGGAAAGGATAATGCGATAATTGATTCGAAAATGAATAAGTGAAAAAACCACTAGTGCATTTGTCGCTGGAAAAGTTGCAGGTAACTTTTGCCGCTGTCAAAGTGACAATTGCACTGCGGCTTATGCGATTTTTTATACATGAGTTGAATTGTCACCAGAAATGCAAAGTAAAAACCACTTACATACAGGGGAAGGTTCCTTATAACAACCCTTAAGGAAATTATATTATAATTGAACAATGTTAGATTCCTCAAAGCATGGACCATACGTTTTAATACTCGTAATGCATACACAATTATGGATTCATGGCATAGTTGTGAGAAATGCCACGTAAAAACTCGACAACGTTCCTGTTTGAATAATCATGCACCAGAGTTCTTATACGCGCATCAGCTTGCACATACTTTTGTTTTTTCTTTGGTGGCTCATTACCGGCGATTAATTGTTCAAGAAATAAATCTCTACCACGTTGAATAGTCTTTAAGCTGGCAATCAGCTTCCAAAGTGTGGGGTTATATACTGACCACAGCTCTGGACCAAAAATTGCCGGTCGTCTTTCGTCACCACGACGATTGGGACGCCCCACATATGTATCTTCAAACCATTGAAGTAACGGTTCCAGTCCGGGTGGCAAGTTTTGCGATAACTGGTCAATTGCGTTGTCCAAATCCGCAATGGGCACAAACGCCAATGACGTTATCATGCGCGCTTGTAACGCGAAATCCGCTTCAGTATTGTATCGCCCCATTAAGTGGAGTTGACCCAAATGTTTCCGCATGTTTTTCGTGAGATGAAACATCTCAGAATTTCAGCATCTGGGAATGCACCCTTGAACGCGTTGATGGCGGCTAACTCAAAGTCGCAGGAAATTTTGCGGGGATTTAGATCAGGCACTATGTTTTTCAACAAATCTATCATTCTTCTGTAGGTGGCAGCTTGCTTATTCGGTAACAGAGCATATGCCACTGGATGAACTCCGCCATATCGTTCACCTATTATCACATAGATTTGGTGAAATAATGGTGGTGCTGTAGAAAATGTCCCATCAGCGAACCAATGCTGCGATTCCAGCAAGATCTATTAAATAACAAGAAAATAATGTTATCTTAGCATATGTTTGCATTTTATTTTTTGCAGGGTTAGATATGGTGGTCGCGTATTTCAAGGATGAACATGAACATCACGCTTATTTGAAAAATCTGAAAATATTTTTCCCTGTATTACCAAAAAAATAAATGGGATCGATGAAGTCTATTCATTGGGGTGTTTACACATATGCAACATCTCCCTAATTTAACTGTTCAATCGATACAGGTCCGGTTCACTTATCCTCTCCCCCCCCCCCCCCCCCAATTTGTCCAAAAATGAACCAATTTTGTTGTACGTACTGTACCTAAAATGTGTTTTTATGCCTAAGTTGGTGCCTTTTTGGTTTCGAAGATAAATTGAACAAATAAAATGACGACTAAGTGAATGGTTAGGTTCCCCCAAAATTAAACCTTTAAACCTTTTTGTACTTCAACGTTTTCCAAAAAAGCACAAACGGGCAACGGCGAGCATAAATGCACAATTGAGGCACACTACATACAAAAAAATGGTTTCATTTTTGGGCTAATGGGGGGGGGGGGGGGCTAAGTTCATTTATTGAGTCAGGATATGATAATTTTAAACTATCATTGCAGGGAGGCTGTAGAAAATTTAATCCATTCAACAATTCTAAACACTGCAAAATTTAAATAGGTACTTTATCAGTTGTGCGATTTTATGCACCGGAAAAGTAAACTGTATCGGCTTCCAATACTAAAGAGTACATAGTAGAAAAATAAAAAAAGTTACTAACCTCACTGACTTTTGTTTCCCGGCCAAATATTAAAATTCTGTCCGGTTGTGGGCCACTATCAACCATTAAAAAGTTTTCTCTCCTTTCGTTTACAACAATTGTTTTAAATTCTTCAGGACTTTCCAAATCTTCTACGCGTAAAGGAGCTGCGGGCGCAGCATTCACCTCATTCCTCGTCCTACGAATCATTTTTTTCAAATTCGATTGTTTAGGCAATACTGCTTGCGCTGCCTGGGATAAATTTGCGCCATCCAGGCATATATTAATGATTTGGGAAGTTTGTTCCATAGTTTCGCCCGCACGAATTTTCATTTGACCACGAACCACATCTGCCTCTACTTTAGCAGCATTACTGTCGTGGGAATGATTGTGTATCTGTTTTATGATAACACCATTTGATGCGGTATGGATACGACTTTTACATCCATTGTTTTTTAACTCACACCGCCAAAAAATTTTTGTCTCGCAGGCACTAACTTTATCAAATAGGTACAAAACAGTAGCCGTCACTATATTGAACTTCCGTTTTCCTTTTTGGGACAGCACTTCCATTTTTTACAATAATACTATCACTTAGAGGCACTAGTTCACGCTTCTAACACTCAAAAACAAGTGAAACTGTAGCGGACGAAATTTCAGGAATTAATTTCTTGTAATTACGTTGCACAAATGTGCATAACACGCTGGATCGACAAGTAGTTTAAATATTAAGGGTCTAAGTATTCTTTAACCGACAAGGGTGTTATTTACGAGTTAAGAAATAGAAGCTTTCATATAATTCATGACTTCCTGGGAGTCATCCGAAATGTACTTTGTTGCACATGTGTGACACAATCGGTAGCTTCGGACAGTAATTACACTTGTAAAGATAAGTCGAGTTCGTGTCAGCGATTCATACGATTCATTTCTGATTCTAAAATAACTTATATTTAAGTTGTATTTATTTTACATTCACCCGTATCCACTACCACAAAACCAAAATCGTTAAAACCCTTTATTGTTAATTGTTATTTATACTTAAGTTGATTGGAGACCACGTAACCTTTTCATGCGTCTCCATCGGAGGCAGTGCCGTTTTTAGGCATGGGTCACCTGGGCCCGGGCCCAGGGCCCCGAAGTCCTGAGGGGCCCCCAAAAGTTTGTGTGAATGAAAAAATTTTAGTGCAAAATCTGCCGCCTTAAAGTAAATGCAGATTTAAACAAAATTAATGCATAGAGTAAGGGATACCGGAAATTCTAAAATCCTGCAGATCGCGTAGATATACGCAGGGTGCATCATAGGGATTTCAATGTAAAATTCATAACATGCGATTATTGGCTCCCCAAATTATCTTAGAGCAAAAATGTATTAAGGTTTTTTGTAGGGAAAAAATTTTTACGTCAATTAACCGTGGTAGTTTTCAATTTTTTGCATAATAAAGACGGAAAATTGGAAAATAAAACCCACATCTTTTTCAATAATCTGTGATGCCATGGAATTTTATAATACAAAAATTACGCCAATATCCGTCATGCCATGGAATGTCTGCTATAAAACAAATCAAATTCTATTCAAAAAGTAGGTACCTATTATATTTAGAACAGCGAATTCAACATAAAGAAAGATCAAATTACTAAAAACTTCACCATAAACGCTACACTCGCGCTGAATTTCAGTCGCATTTTTGTTGTTTTTGACGTAAAAAATCAAATAACATACCACGAACTTCAATAAAATGAAAAACTTCCATGTATTTGGGTTCCTGGATACGTTTCCGATCAATTTGTTGCAGTCTTAAAATCGCACGAGACATTTTCCGCTGTAAATTCAGTATTACCATCACTTTTTAACGACCATTCAAATTCAAAAATGCATCAGAAATTCATGTTTGGGCATTGAGATAATGCTCTTGGTTCGTAGGTAAGTACATAGGGTAAAGAGTACAGTTATTGGCACTTTAAGGAGGCACTGTCTCTTTTTTTAGTAATAAAGGACGTTCTATATGACCAATTCATTCAGCTAATTATTTCCGAGTTGTTTAATGTGTATATTTTAGAGAACAAATTTACATTAACTGATATATCTAATAATACATGTGTAATAAAAAAAAGAATAGGTATTCAAGTGCATTAATTCCAGTTATTGGCACAGCGTTGACAGTCATTGACACCTTGGTGTGATAGTGATTGGCAGTGGGCACATTTCATAGTAAAAGTGTTGTTGTAAAGTATGATCAACAAAATTTTGTCAGGGTAGGCCCTGAAAGAGCAGGATAATATAATAGACGTGACCTAAAACTTCCACGGCCTTCCCTGAATCCAAATTTTGTTGATCATACGTTATTAACGTCTGATTTTTGGTAGCGATTACGCTTATTGACAATATTTTTTATGCACGTATTGCATTTAAATACATCTGGTAAAATAGGAAATTTTTTTTGAATGCATTTCTTATGATAATGTCTTTGACAGTGATAACACTTTATTCCTTCATTGTTCGGCCTCATGTTTTGTACGCATATAAAACACAATCCCGAGGTAATAGTAACATTGTTTTTAAATAAATGTTCAGTTGCTTCATTATTTTCATGTATAGTTTCGTTGTGTTCGTTCGCTGTAGAAAAATTTTCATTAGTTTCAAGACTTTGATCACCTGCGTGTTTAATTGTAATTGATGAAATGATGTTAATCCTATCTTTCACAGTAATATCTTGTGTAGAATGGCAAGGTCGTGTTGCACCCGGGATTTCGCAAACATTGGTCTTTGGGATTGAAGAAATCTTTTCATTGCCATGGAATAGTTGCTTCTTACAAAGTTCCAAAGGTGTAGGATCTTTGTTTTTATTTGAACTGCGGGAGTTTATATTTTGATTTGATCTCTTATTCGCATTGAGCATTTGTGTTTTTTTACCTCTCTTGACGCTTTTAGTTTGCATTGCTTCCTTGGCTTCTTTAGCCTCCAATCTCTTTCTCTTCCGTTCATTTTTTTCTTGTTCTTCTTTTTGTTTTTTATCCAATTTGTCTTTATGCATCCGTTTCCATCCAGACGATGTCACAACAAAAGGCGCTCTCTCAGAATCTTTTTTCCCTTTTCTTGCTGGTGTTAGTGGGAAATGTAAATAGTTCAGTAAATTTTCTTTTTCTGGACTGGTATCTAGCATATCCTGAAAAACAATTTCTACGTTGTTTTCATTTTGAAGTAAAATGTCCATCTCCGAAATGTCGCAATCTATCACATCTGGCTGGTTCTCTACTGCAATAAGAACGTCTTGTGGGCCCTGCTGAGCAATGTCTTCTATAATTCCAACAGGTTCATCAATGCGCTGTTCGGGTAATGTGGAATTTTCGTTTGATTGCGACTGTACCTTTTGACAATCTTGCGTATTAGTGTCATCTGTTTGATATTGGTTGTGAATAAAAGTATCGTCTGTAGGGTTCCCAATGGGTATTGACTCGGGAGTTGGTGCTTCATTCTTTTGGAATGCCTGATAAATCTGAAGCAGAAGGAGAAAGTCTGAAGTTGCGTCGGGATTGTTATCTCTATTAAAATTTTGCATATGATGTATTTTATCCTTTCCCACAATGTCAACAAATTTAGAATAAGTTAAAGTTTGATCGTTTCGGGTAGCCTGATTGTTGCTTTTTCCGAGGCATTTTGAATAATCTAAAGCGTTTGCGTTCCATGGATGCAGTCCACATGCACGAAATCCATTTCTAATCGTTTCTGGATTAAGTTGAGCTATTACCTTATTTAATATGGGAGCAAACTTTTCTTTTGTAAGCCCAATCGTAGGGTTTTGTTGTCTCCATTCAAGGACCCCTTTCTTCCAATAACTTTTCAGAGGTTTAAAAGCTGCCACATCTGCTGGTTGGAGAATACGGGTTGAGTTTTGGTACAAACAAATGAGGACAATTTCTAGTTTGGTACACAGTTCACTTAATTTAAAATTCAAATGGGTGCTGTGTCCATCTACGAACAATATAATTGGAAATTTTATTTTATGTTTAACCAAGTATGGATGAAACACGTTAGCTACATACTCGTAGAAGAGTTCGGTTTTCATCCAGCCATTTTCGCTTATCCCAATCCCCCACTCGCTGGGAACTGATTGTACAATTTCAGCAGGCAATCTCTTGTACGGGTAAATTATCATTGGAGGAGTAGTTACCCCAGATGCCGAAAATGTGAACAAAACGGTTAGATTAGCTTTTGCTTGACCTCTATCTACTTCATAAACATTACGTGCTCCTTTTGGTGCGAGTACGTTTTTAGTTTTTGGACATAATTGAAAATTCGTTTCATCAGAATTGTACACTCTATCTGCATATTGCAAAACCCCCATTAGGCCTTTTTCTGTCAGGTAGTCTTGGATATTTTGAAACCATTTACGTATATCAGCTTCACTTACCGCAGAACTTGCTGCTGTTACTGGTTCCGCTTGTCTTTGGGTTAATGTAGGGTGACGTTTCAAAAAGCTTTTATACCACCCATCACCTGGACAATTGTTTTTAAAAGGATTGGGTCGTGGGTGACTTTCTAAAAAATGTTGGACACTTGATTGCATATTTTCTTTTCTCTGGGGGAATCCCTTCTTGTGCGAATCTAGGCACCACTTAACTAGCAGTTCTTCTTCCTCGTTGGTTAATACTGGAGGGGGACCATGTTGCGTCCGTGTAAAATTACTGCTTAATCTGAACTGCAAGGTAGATCTGCTGTTTTTTTAGGCATACCATTTTTTATAGCTACAATAGCTTTGTCTAAATCTTCATTGTTGTATTTTTTTGAGTACTTTGCATCAAGTTGTGGTTTCGGCATTTTCGCTGAAAAAGAATGTTTCTAAAAGGCTCCGACCACAGGCGAAGTACAGTGATTGGCACTACAAACCACAGTTATTGGCACTGTGCCAGTTACTATTTATACTAAAAATATAACAAAATGTGACCTATTTTAATGCTGTTGAATCAATTTTTATCAGAGCTAAACCGAAAAACGTTGACTTTTAATCCATGGGACGATTTCAGTGATTGGCACCCCTGTGCCAATAACTGTTTTTACAGTACAATTTAAGACAGTAGTTGGCACCCTATTATTATATTAAATAAAGATCATTTTTTGAGGTTAAGTAGGAAAATAGGTCCAAATAATCAAGCTTTCTTAATTGGTAAAATAAATTTGGGATGGCAATAAGGTTTACATTACGTAAAAGCAATTCACATGCGCCGTGCTTCTTATGAATATAAGAAAAACTCACCTCTTAGACGTAATCACTTCGAACTCACTGCATTCAACTTTGCGCCATTTTTTCTACTACCAACATACGAGGCTAAAATTTCTACTGTGTCTAGACGAAGGTGCCAACATTGGTATAATTCAAAATAAATCAGTTCGCAGACGTCCTAACGCTTATTAAAATTAATATTGACAACGTTGTGCCAATAACTGGCAGAGTGCCGATAACTGTCCTCTTTACCCTATTGTGCTCCAAAAACTGTTGACCGCCTAGACAACAGAGAAGAGTTCTATCGTTGAGTGAAAGAATCGGACAATTGGACGGACGGTCGGAAGAACAACAATATAAAACTATAAAGCGTGCTTATTTGGTAGTAGGTAGGTACAGCACATATAAGGTATTTTAGGATTCATTATTAGCAAAATAATGAAAGACGTACCTATTAATATGACTATACAGTGTTTTCCCAGGATTGAGTTCTTTTGAATCTCGTTTTGATTTTTTGGTATCCCGAGCTGCTTGATCTGAAACGAATTTCAAGCGCATTTTTACTTTTTAAAATCCAAGATGGCCCTGACAAATAGAAAAATAATATTATGTTGAGCCATTTTGGTCAAAAATATACGACAAAACTTTATTAAGAAAAGTTGTTTAGAATATGAAATTATGCAGATGCAAAATTTCACAAATATCGAATCACTTTGATTAAATCGGTATTTGCTTTGTAGTCTTGCATAGTAACCACTGAAACAAATATTCTGTGTGAATAGAACAAACGAATTATTATTACCTGTCAGTAAGATTAAAGCGACACGTAACACCTACAACAATCTGTTTGAAATTAATTATTTATCTTTTATTGTTAAAGTGCAATACTACAAATTAAATACTGAATTAATCAAAAAAATCCGATATTTGTGAAATTTTGCAGCATCTGGACATTTAATTTCACATTCTAAACAAACAGTTTGCCGAATTATTGACCGAAATGCCACTTTACCTCAATGCAAAATTATTTCTTTCTCAATTGTCACGGCCATCTTGGAATTTAAAAAGTAAAAATGTACCTACTTGAAATTCTTTTCAGATCAAGCAGGCCGGGTTTCCAAAACATCAAACCGAGATTCAAAAATTTTTTATCAATTACAGTACCTGCTTATAGTGAACTCAGTCTGGGAACACACTCTATTACTTACATTTTTATTCTTCCCTGAGACGATTTTTTATCCATCGAGTTCCACGTGCGTATCTCCAAATTAAATAAGTTGATTTAAGCAAACTTGTAGAACTAATGTGTTAATCTTCCAAAACCTTCGATTAATTTATGCTAAATCTCCAAATTCTTTTAATAATACGGAAGTTACTATCTGATATAATGCGAAAATATGCCATATTAAATACATTTTTTGCTTTTTAAATCGTGTATTCTCCTTTTTTCTGCATGCTTGACTATTTCACACCGGATGCCTAATGACATATCGAAGGCACATTAACATTTAAATGAATATTTACACCGCCAATTAAGCGAATTAACTGTTCAATTAAATTACAACAGAATAGTAAGTATTCAGAAAATGAAAAAAAGTAAATAAGTATAACATTCACTTTTATTATAAAAGTTCAAGGTCAGGTTGGGCGTTGGTGCTCATAACGTGATGAATCCCACACTAATAATATGAAAAAACTATTGTTCAAACTAAAGTTATTAATTGGGACAGCTCGCAGAAACCCTTCATTGCCAAACATTGATCATTGCCTTGAAAGTGCATTATAATAACACCAAAAATCGCATTAGGGTCAAGTTTGCATTGTCGCCGTTAGTTATATAAGCATTCTGTTGATTGAAGTTTCGCAATAAGACTTCTAAATCAAAAAAGAGTCTAAGCGAGAACAGGAATATGGTTCCCAATTCGAACAATGCATGTTATACAACTAAATTCGATTATTTTTATTTATTATTGCTAGAAATCACCACATACCGATCACTGTACTTGATTAATTGCCCCCATTACAACTTTACACTCGCATTTAAAAATTCAGAGAGCAATTGATACAGATAAATCACTCGGTTTCCTACGGCGAATACTTTTTCTGGTGAAAGGTTTATGCAAATACAGATTTTTTGGAAATGCAACAGACTGGACAAGAATGGAATTAAAAATGAAAAATTGTCCTGGGTTAATTGATACCTACGTGGATACCTATGAGGATTTGCTTGTGATACGGCAAGTTAATTAATTTGATGACCTTAATTGTTCAGCCAAAAATTCCATTCAAAAATCATATTGCGTTTTGGAAAAATTGGCGATCATCAAAGCTAGTAAAGTATAATTGATAAGTTACGTAATTCAGTTGGGAAATAGCGTCTCATTTATGATATGGGAAGTATTTTTTAGATGTTTGAAAAAACAGGTGCCATATTAGCGCGTTTGACAATAAATAAATCAGTCCAAACGGCAATTAGGTATTTCGTACTGTCATTATAATAATATGCAAAGCGGTCTACATTTGCGAAACAACATAATTGGAAAAATTTGTAAAAATTAATTGTGTATCGTGTTTGAAATTTGCATCAACACTGTATTAGATTGATAAATAAAACTTGACTTACTTCGAATATGGTCTATATATGTTTATATAGTATCTAAACAATTAAATTAGAGTGGTCGGTATGGTGCATGTCCTACTTTCCATATAATTTATTATTTATCAATTGAAATTGGATTCCAGTTATGTAGGCATACGTATTTGCGAAGTTTTTTACGCTAAATTATTTTTTTAACATTAATTCGTATTGAGCGTGTACATTACTTAAATGGAGTTGCGAATATGCAAATCAGATTACAGAACAGTTCTAAATATACGCTACTAATATTTTATTGTTATGAAATATTGTATTTAAGAGGATTAGACTATATTGAAATTAAATATATAATTTATTGAACATTCCTTGAACCGAACCTAGTAGTTCGAGTCAGCGAAGACTACGTAGTTATTACGTAATCGTGAGATTATGCACAAAACTGCAGATATGGAAATGGAGCAAACAAAAAAATTCGATTGATATTTAATTCCGCCTACTAATGCATGCTGGTAGAAAACGACATTATGTCTTTAAAACGAATTGAGTTTCTGTATCACGTAACGCCTTCTAATTTGTCGTATAAAAATAAAGAAATTAGGATATGCATATTTTTTTTATAAGCGAAACGTTGCCCAAGATTAGGTGTAGGTAAACGATGTGAAACCAAAATAATCCATTTTGCAACTGCATGTGTAATTTTCAGTAAAAATTCACTTGCGAAATAAAGGATTCTTAAAATAGACTACTGGTTCACTTTGATAAAAAAAACAGCGATTAAAAAAGTACTAGGTGCATTTCAGACAAGATGTGGCCAAATACCTAGGCGTTTTTTCACTAATTGGGACCTGCTGAACACGAATATCGATGTGGGAACCTCAAAATCTGAATCGGAAGCTCAGCTTCCAACATGGGGGCCAATTTCCGGAAATACCGATTTTTCAATCTTACGAACGATTTTTTCGATCTAAAAACCGATTATAAAGAAAGTTCATTCATTCACAATGATTTCATAGTTTTTCTAACGTCAAAGTGCGTGAGAGTGGAAACCTTTTATTTATTAAGTTTTCCAAAGTCCATTCGTATCGTGGAATTATTAAATTATTTTTGTTTGGTTCTTGTGGGTCGTGTGATAGATATCCGCAATGTAACGAATATCTTGTCCTTTTACGCCATCACAGGAAGTGACGTCACGCCACTGCTGTTCTTTCATGTCTATTTCCAAGTTTTCATGAATTTATTTATTTTTGGCAGCTTTTTAAGTGGGCGGGATTTCACCCAACACTGCTGTAGCAAACGGACCATTACAAATATCCATATCCGAACCTGGATTCGAACCAGGGACTCTTGCCACCGCAGTCGAGCTTCAACTCTACTGCACCACACGACATTTATAGTGTTTCAAAAGCACACTTCTTTGCTGTTCACGCTGGGCACAATAGGTACCCATCAGTGGGAAGCTATACTTTCTGCAGAAGTGTTCGTCACAAAACTGGACAAGGTTGGTATCATAACTCCATTAAACTTAACTTGTTCGGGGTATCGACTCGGCTCGTATCTTTTGCGCGGCGTCTTTTCTCCTCTTCAGGTGGCTGATTCGATAGTTCCCACCGACGCGACGGTGGGCGTCGCGTTAGTCGGTAAGGGAGAAGTCACTACCAGATGGCCGTTTGGGAGAACCCGCACGCCCTTGACCCCGTCTCTGATAATGATAACCAAGTAGGGCTTCCCAGAGTGGTGAAGCGTTTCCGGGTTTCGGGAGCTGCGAATTAGTTGTCTCCTCTTGGGATTCCATCTAATTTCCATCATTGCTGCATATTATACGGAGTAAATCTCATTAGGTAATTTTTTTATCTCTGAAATGTCGTTCAGACTAGCATCTATCCTCGATGTCCTGGGGAAAGAAGTTGAAAATTGCTACATTCCCATTCTCACTTCTTCTATAGATATCGTTCTCTGTGGTGGTAAACCCAATTGATTTGTACTAATTTTCAAGAAGATGATTGACCTAACTCTATGAGTATATGGTGTTAATAAATTTGTATTCACTTTTCTATAGGATTTTATACTTTTATTTGTTACTCAGTTGTAAACGTTGATTAACAAGACAAAACGCAAACGGGTAAACGTCATGTTTAAACGCTACTGACTTGTAAAACTGACAGCAGACTGTAAAACTGACAGCAGACCTGTAAAAATTTTACAAGTTAGTAATCTAGTAATTTCATTGGCCAGAATTAATGCGAAGTCTCTGTTACATGGATCACATGATATTTTAGACATTTCTTCAAGATCAATTTAAGAACTAATTATTTACGTTTACTATTGTTTACAAATGAGTAACAAATAAAATATTGTACATTATACGCCAGGTAATAGTTTTTACTGGCTCTAGGAGATGACAGGCTCGCCTAACGGCTCGCCAGTCAACTTCTCCTATCGCCAGTAAAAACTCACTTACCTGGCTAATAATGTAAAATACTATAACAATACCAGTCTAAAAACCTGCATTAGTATATATTACAATATAGTCACAGAATGCTCCTCTAATTTTGTTATTATTGCAGATAAAAATTAGGTTAAATGTGCAACAATTTTCGGTTTTGTGGTCATCGCCAAAAACTGACAACGCTGGAAAACCTTGTCTCCTTCTGTTTAATCTCGGTATGAGATTAAGATAGTTTTGGGGTAGATTGTAAGGCGGCACCCGTCACTGTGCCAAATTGTAGACTTGGAACCTTACACCCCAAATGAGTACAAACAGCCTAAGCTATAATACTGGTTTATTCATAATATTTACACGTTTATATACAAAATTGTTGTCCTAGTTCTACCATTTGTTTACCTAGCTCAGCGATACTATTATTCTATTATTTGCATTTTCATGCCTTACTCAATTGACCTGTTTTATCTATGCATAATAATGATGTCTTAATACCTACTTATTACATGAATTACTTAATATTGTTTAATTCTAGATTAATCCCAGATTAATCTGTGATTGAACATTCTGCCGGCCGCAATGGTGCATGTACAGTTGACAACTGAACATCTTGCCCCGGCCGCAACGGCTGACTGGTACCTGGGGTGGCGTACAGTGGCTCCATCATCTGTGACTCCTGTGCTCGTGCTGGATTTTCCCTGTTCTTTTGAACTCGCCTTTTTAGTTTCCATACCGTGTAACTTAATATAATTGTTCCTACTATTATAGTAGCACTCAAACTGCTAGTTAAGATGGAGTGTGAGGTAACCTTGGTCCATGATGCGTTACCTAGTTCCTCTTGTATCGACTCTTCTTCTTGCCTTAAGGCGTTGAGCTGATCTGTTGTCTTCAATATTGTTTCTTTTTGTATGGTGTCCATGGGTGGTTGTCGTTCTAATGCTGACGTAATGTTTATGTTTACTGTCCTGTGGTAGCTTGTGATTATTGACACTGTGTCTTGTCGCGTTGGACTCAGAATGCTTTGCTTTGTTTTTAGAAAGCATTCTTGCGAGATTTGAATGATTCCCGTTTGATTCAGTGTTATGTCATGCCTGATTCCATTACATATGACTGCTGCTTTACTGACGTCCTTAGCGATGAACATCCAGGTGTTAGGCATATACATCTGTTTCCAAATTGTCGTCTTGACGTGCTGTTTTGTTATTCTGCACGTGTTCTCGGTGGTTCGTTGATAAAGTTGGTCTAGTATGCAGTTTGGACTTTGTTCGATGTTGTTGACTACTGTCGGTGTGCAGATTTTTGTGTGTTCCCCGTTTGAAATACTATTTTTGAATTCTTCTTCACCCAACTGGAAGTATGATTGTGTGTTGTAATCAACTGCGATGACTCCGTTCCCAACCTCCATTACCCAATATGTCTCGTTCTGCATCCTTAATGGTATTGGAGTTACCTTTATTACTATGTACTGCGCGACTTCTGCCATTATAAAGTATCCTGATACATGAATTTGATGAGTGTCTTGCTTGATGGTCATCTTCCTTATTGGATGTGCTAATATTTCCACGTCCGATGGTAGTTTTTTAGATGCTGTTGCTATAAGTTCTTTCACATGTGCCTCTGTTATTACATCATTAAAGTTTCCTCGACCTCGACTTATGTCTAATAGTCTAGAGTAATAAGCATATACTTCGGTGATGAGGTTGCTTGCTATCTGATAGGTGCTGAGTATGTGTATGTCCATCTGATTTTCATCTATGGTTTTGTACCATTTTTCCATTTTGATGATTGCCTCTAGGCCTCTGTTTAGTTTCTTCCTGAAGTTCTCGAGTTGTTGATTAATTCTGGTTTCGGTGTGGTTAAACGTTGAAAGTGCTGACAGCATGAACTTTGTTTGACGGTCGGTTATCTTCATTAGCTCCTGCTGATTTTTGTTGAGTGCGTTTATATCTTTGTACACTTCATCGTTTACTCCAAAAATTGACGTTAATAAGTTTCCTAATATTCCTCTTCTTTGCCTGGTGCGCATGATCCCATGTATTCCTGTTTGTAACCACTCAATTTGCTTGCCCAATTCATCGATGTGATGTGTTAATTCTTGGCAGTGTATGTTGTCTGATAGTGCCTTGGCTTTCGTACATAATTCCTTGAACTGTTTTGTGGTGTTAATGGCGTTCTGTAAATCCTCTTCCATGGCGTTCTTGTTGAATTTTAGGTCAATTCGAAATATGCCTCTTTCGATTCTTCCGTGCCCTATATGCTCTACATAAAGGCCAGGCTGTGGGTGCACCATTGTAAAATTTGCTGATGCTATCGTTAACCATGTTAGGAATCCCAATGCCACTTGAAGAACTTGAGACGGCATTGGTTTCCTCCTTGCTCGGCCGTCTTCTTCTTCCCGCCGCCTTGCTGGATTTGAATGGATTGTTATTAGCTGCTGTATACTTCTTCTGCTGCTCTTTCCTTCTTGTTTGCGGATCGTTACTACCTGTACCTTCCCATCTTTTGCGGGATGTACTTCTGTTACCCTTGTCTTTGATGTGAGTAATGTTACTTCTCCATCCTTTGGTCTGGTGTATACTGCAGCTCCATATGCTTTTTTGGAAGTATCGCAGAATCCGTGTAGCTGTAGCTCTTCGTCTGTGTGCTGAATCCATCTTGGGATCTTTAATTCTTGTAATAGAACTACCTCCTTACGAAAGTTTGTCCACTTTTCCGCTATATCTTCCGGTACTTCCTGGTCCCATGTGACTGACTTCATCCATAGCTCTTGAATTAATAATTTGGCTGTTACTGTCACTGGGCTGACTAATCCTAGCGGATCGAATATCTTTGCGATATCTGACATTATGCTGCGCTTTGTCATTGACTTGTCGCTGACTTCCACTCTGAACCTGAATACCTCTTGTTGTGGGAACCATCTCATCCCTAATGAGGTTCTTGCTTCGTCCTCTCTGATTTCTAGTGGTTCAGGTACTCGCTGATCTTCTTTCCATAAATCTGGATGATTTCCGGCCCATTTTCTCAGTGTAAATCCTCCTGCATTCAGTAAGCTCATTAACTCTCCCCGCAGTAGTTTTGCTTCTTCTATCGTGTTGGCTCCTGTTAACACATCATCCACGTAATAGTCACTGAGAGTTACTGACGCCGCCTTTGGGTAGTTATGTGCTTCATCTCTGGCCAATTGTTGCAGCGTTCTTACCGCCAAATATGGTGCTGATGCTGTCCCATATGGGACCGTTGTAAGCTGGTATTCCCTGATTTGTTCTTGCGGTGCGAACCTCCAAAGAACCGTGTGATACCGATGATCTCTTTTGTCCAGCTTCATCTGCCGATACATTTTTTCTACGTCCGCTGTGATGGCATAGCGATGTTTTCTCCATCTGACTAGTAGACTCCAAAGATCTTGTTGTAGCCTTGGACCTACGTGCATGACTTCATTTAGGCTCTTCCCCTTTGCCGGTCTTGAGGATGCGTCGAAAACAACCCTCAACTTGGTCGTCGCACTGGACTCTTTGATTACTGCTTGATGAGGAATGTAAATTCGTTTCTCCTGTGGTGTGGTGGATTGGTGGCTAATTTCATGTGCCCCAGTTCCAAGTATTCTTGCATGAAGGCTTTGTACTCCTTCTCCAACTTGGTGTTGACAAGGAACTTCTTTTCTAATTGTACTAATCTTGCAACCGCCACTGGCCTGGCACTTTCCAATACCGACGGTTCCTCTTTGAACGGTATTCTTACTGTGTAAGTTCCATCAGTGTTTCTTACGGTGGTTTCCTGGTAGTGCTGTTCACACTCTGTATCTTGTTTGGACGGCCCTGCTGGGCCTGGTCTTTCTTCTAGCTCCCAGAACCTTTCTAACTGTGTGTTCTTTGTTGCTCGCGACACCATGCTGATTAATGTCACATTATGTCCCTTTGGGGTGTGTATCTGCCCTGACAGGATCCATCCCAATTCTGAGTTCTGGGCCAAGCAGCTGTCTTCTTTCCTTATGCCATCCATTATGATGTTGGCGTAATCTTCTGCCCCCAGAAGAATGTCTATGGGACCTGGTTTGTTGAGAGTGGGGTCAGCCAGCAGTTGGTTTCTCCATCGATCGGTGTTGAACTCGAAAGACTTGCTCGGAAGCTCCCCTGTGATCCTCTTCAAAATTACTACGTCCGTTGCTAATGTGAACGTGCTTGAATGACGTGGTCGTAGCTGGATAGTGATCTTGGATGTTGCCTTCGTTGGTTCTGACCTCCCTAAGCCGCTAATTTCTGCCCGTACTGCCTGCCTGGGTAGCTTTAGCACTTGTGCTGCCTGCTCGGTTATAAAGGATGCCTGAGACCCTGGATCCACCAATGCTCGTAGTACGTGGAGTTCGCCCATAACGTCTTCCACTCTTACTAGTGCGGTTGCCAACAAGACTTCATTCTTCCCTGCGATTCCGGTCTTCACCTCTTTAGCTGTTGACGCATGTACTGCTGGCTTCTGGACTGCGGACTTCTCGTAATCTTGATGTAGTATTGTATGATGTGGATATTGGCATGTTGCACAGCGTCGAAACGATCTGCATTTGCTGTTGCAATTGTGATTCATGCAGTTCACACACAACTGCCTCTCCTTCACGAATCCCAGTCTATTTGCTGGTGACAACTCTTTGAACTTATTGCAGTCACCTAGTTTGTGCTGTTGTTTGCAGTACGCACACCCTTGCTGACGATTGTTCTGCCATCTTTGGTGTCCTTGGATTGACCCATGTTGAACTTTCCGGGCCTGGGACAGTACTTCTAATGATTGGAATCTCATCTTAAGGAATTCCATCAGCTCCTGTAGGGATGGTGTTTTGTTTGGCGTTTTTAGGGACTGCTCGAATAGTTTATTTGACTCTGCATCCCATGTTCGTGCTATGATTCGCGCTACTATTGGACCCCAAGCTATGGTTTCTATCCCTTGATTGCTGATCGCTTTCAGACACTCGTGGGTGGTGTCATGTAATCTCCTAATGGCGTCTGCCGACTCTTGCTCAATTTTGGGAAAATCTAAAATTTTATCGATTAATTTCCCTACTATTAGCCTTTCGTTGTTGTATCGATTTTTGAGAATGCTCCACGCTGTATCGTAGTTGCATTCTGCTATTTGGAGGTGCTGGATTAACCTTGATGCTTCCCCCGTGACGTGACTCTTCAGATACTGCATCTTCTCCGTAGCTGATACCGTTTTGCTGGCGTGTATTACTTTTTCGAATATATCCTGAAACGTTACCCAATGCTCGTATCCACCGCTAAAAACGGGTAGCTTCATCTCAGGTAACTTGATGTTGCATTTCTTTTCTTCGTGACTGACGGTTTTTAATTTAATGCCGATTGCCAGATTTGTTTTTTCGTACCACTCTCGCATCTTTTCGAACTCGTGTTCTACGTCGGCGATATCCTGAAACTGGGTTTCGTGTACCTGTATATCTTCTTGTAGACTTCTTATATCCTTCCATTGACTTCCGCATGATTCCTGCCATAAGTTGAGTTGAACGCCGCTGGTCTCCAGGTGTAACTTCTCCTCTATCTGTTGAAGTGACGTTGTTAAATGGTGCATCTTGATTTGTTGCCTCTTTAACCGCCGTGTCTGTTCGTCGCACACCCCTTCTTGTTTGGATGTTGTTAGACTTTTTTCCAGATTTTCTAGGTATCCTTTAATGTGATTGTATGTACATCTTACCTAGCTGTTCCCAGTACTTCGATGCGTGGTAGTCATGCTGCTCTTCTTGCAGCTTCACTATTTCCTGGTGGGTATTGGTTGCTTCCCGCCACCATTTTTCTAATGTTGATTGGCGTTCCTTTATGTACGCCTGCGTCTTCCGAGATGACGAATCTTTTTTCATATTTGCGAGCATTTTCTCCATAGCTTTGCCAATCTCACCCTGATTGGCCGCTAATCTGTTCATCTCTTCCATTTTGGCTCCGGGTTTATTCTTTCCGGACACTCTGCTGTAGGATTTTTTCCTCTCACAGTTTATTCGATTGTGATGGTGTGGCTCCTTTCACAATCAGTTTTTCTTTCTCGACGTTCGCATGAACGTGCGTTATCTAAAACCATATAAATCTCTTACCCGCTGTTTCCTTTTTGTTACTTATTTGCTATAAGGGTCGTAAATCCTTATAATTTGGGGTAGATTTCCGTGGTACTTCTTATCGGCGACGCCGCTCCTTCTTTGTGGGCCTCGCAGACTTCTTGATAAATTTTTCTTACCCGCTGCACCGCTTTCTTCTTTGGGTCTCACAGGTTTCTTGATTTTATGTTGTATGTTGACAGCTTCAATGGGTGTTCAGCTTCAATGGACGTTGACTCCGCTAAATTTGCCGGCTTCGAAGATCTTCAATAGCTGGCTCCGTTGTTGGCTCGAAGGACCATATTTAATCTCGGTATGAGATTAAATAGTTTTGGGGTAGATTGTAAGGCGGCACCCGTCACTGTGCCAAATTGTAGACTTGGAACCTTACACCCCAAATGAGTACAAACAGCCTAAGCTATAATACTGGTTTATTCATAATATTTACACGTTTATATACAAAATTGTTGTCCTAGTTCTACCATTTGTTTACCTAGCTCAGCGATACTATTATTCTATTATTTGCATTTTCATGCCTTACTCAATTGACCTGCTTTATCTATGCATAATAATGATGTCTTAATACCTACTTATTACATGAATTACTTAATATTGTTTAATTCTAGATTAATCCCAGATTAATCTGTGATTGAACACCTTCAATGATAACAACATTACCCAATACCGATTCAATCCCCCTCGATTTGGAGCACCCAGTGTCTACATCGCAACGTTGAAGTCTATTGTGTCGGTAATGCATTTGAAATGAACCACATAACTAAAGATATGAATTTTACATAGACAAACGACTTGTACTGTGTTTTCATTGGCCCCTTGATGACCTTGAAAATAGATTAATATCGCAAACATGAGTTAATTGAGCTTTGATAACCTTGAGAATGAAATATGACACTCCAAAAATTTGTTAATTGACTTTTGGTGACCTTGAAAATTGAATGACAACTCACCAATGAGGTCATTGATCTCTGATGGCCTTGAAAATAAAACTAACACTGAAATAATTGGGGACATGGACCTTTAATGAAAGTAGGAGATGACACCACAACGTGGTCATTTTACTTTGATAACCTCATAAATTACCTTTACCTCTGATAGCCTTGAAAATGGAAAATAACACCGCAAGAAGGACGTCATTAAACTTTCATAGCCTTGGCGTGAAACATGTTGCCATAAAGAATGATGTTGTTGTCCTCTTATGACCTTTAAGTGGAATATCACATCGTAAAATATAGGGCCCATTGAAAACGAAATCTGACACCATAGAAAAATGGACCATTGACGCTTGATGACCTTCATGATAAAATGTGACACCGAAAAAATGAGGATGATTGAACTTTTAAAACTTTTAAAGCAAAATATGACATCAGAAAATGAGGTGCTTGACCTTGAGAGACGAGGTTTTTTGGACCTACCTAAGGTCAACACCAGAACAGTGCTTGGGGTAATGGGTGAGTGCTCTTGAGCCTCACCTTTCCAAGGCTAACGCCACGTTTGAACTTTACCTTGACCTTTGTCCAAGGGCACCTCTAAGCGGTGAGCGACTTTGAACGGTCCAGGTACGGCTCTGTATCGCTACTCTTCTTGTGGTAGGTAAACGACTTTAAGGGAGCGTGTCGATACATATGTTCTACTCTGGTCATTCTTTTTTATTTACACATTGATTATTATTATATTATTGTTCGTTTTTTTTCTACTGTAAGGAAAAACACCGACGATTAGATTCTTATAGGTTCTTCTTTTTGGATTTTGGAAATTGTATATTATTATTCAGTGAATTGAAGAAGCTGTCCCGAGTGCCAGCTTTAATCCCTACGGTAGCGTTCAAGGGATTTCACCACGATTATCCCGAAACGTACCATTAGCCGAGCCTTTAGCACCACATTAAAAAGATTTGGAACCATATTCACCAATACGTAGCAGATAAAATCGCAAACCAAAATAGGGCAGTGGGCAAGTGAACACTAATAGAGGCGAACAGATACATCTCCTCATCTCTTCGAACTAAAAACACAATTCATAATTTTTTAAGGGTGGTTTAAAACCGATACAGGTCCGGGTGGACAGCAGCAGCGTATTTCCTCTTAAAAATACATTGGAATCACAAAGAGAATAAATCAAAGGCATCAAATAGGCTCTTATAAAAAATAGCTATGTTATTGTAGGTCAAACCGACTATGTAGTTCAGTGGTAGAGCGTTGGGATACACAGTACATAGGCAGGGGTCGATTGTTCGAACCTGGGCTGAGGTAAGAATTTTTCATCTGTGACACTGTCAGAGTTGGGAATTTCCTTAGATCAGTTTCAAGCACTCTGACGGCTACTTAGAATTAGGTTTTCCTGCGGGGGGGGTGTTAGTAGAATAGAGCATCTCTAAAAAGCATTATGCCGCCCACCCTGTAATTGGGCGCAAGCCTGTTGAGAGCCCAGAACAAGAGCATAATAAATAAATAAATAAATAAATAAATAAATAAATAAATAAATAAATAAGTAAATAATTAAGTAACAAACGAATAAATAATATACATGCCCGTAATTTTAGCATTTCACAATTTTCATCGTCCAGGCCAATAATAACAGGATCTGTATTTTTTTAAAACTTATACCAAATTCTTTACTCTCGTGATAGTAGATCCATTTAAATAACAAATTTTATCAGGGTCATCATTCCATATGTGCACGACCATTTAATGGACGCCAGCTATAAAGAAAGAGATGCACCTAAAAACCAAGGATCTGTAACGTTTGCAGTTCTTTTTGGGTGGTAGAAGACACTTTTTCCAACTAAACCGAAGGTTCAACGTGTTTCGTTTGGGAGCCACCCTAAAAAAAGTTGTGAAATTTTCATTCTTCTTTAATTTTTTCACAGCAACCGTAAGAGTTACAAAGGACTAGTGGTACGTCTTGGGATAGGTTTTCATGTATATATTTTTTTATTCGGCATTAATTTACCTTTATTTGAGGTGCCCATATACAAAACTACATTTAAGTATAATATAGTACAGATTGTGTTATATATGATTTAAGTATTTTAGCAAATAAAAAAATTAGATGGGTAAATGCAAAAGTAATTGTGCACACGGGCAGACAGACGGACAGGCAGACGAACAGACAGACAGACAGCAATACAAAATTATAAACGATTTTGAGGATCGTTCATAAACGGCAAAAGTGTAAAATTATTTATAAGTAAGTAGTACATGAAAAAAATATTTGTTACCATAACTTTTTTTCGTAAGCGGAACAGAACAGATGAACCGATAAAGTGGACACAATATGTGAAAATGCGCTATAAAATGGTACATATTGCGACTGTTTTTGGATAAGCTCGTAATCAATATCTGAAGGGTATTTACGGTATTCACCAACACCTTCGATTTTTTCTTCGCGAGTATTTCTTATGCAATCGAGTCCATCAGACTACGCGATGCAGGAATAACACGATAGTACGAATATAATGCCGAAAACTCGAATGTTTTACGATATTCCATTCCCGAATTTTTCTCGACGTTTTATTTCAGAACTTTTTTCGCATTGATTTTTCCCGAAATTTGTTTCATAAATAATCAAGAATTTTTACGTAAAGCAGGGGGAGTCTGCGTAAATTTAATCTCCACCTCCCATATATTTTCCAAATCAAATTTTTTGGTGCAGCTCTCTAACACTTATCAAGAACGCTAGAACTCTATGAGTACTTCCAGAACTCTAATTACAACTGCTAAATTTCTTTTGTAACTAGAGTTCCAGAGGTCCAAAGTCCAAATGAAATTCTTATGATGTAGGAAGTATCTACTTATTAACGAGCTGCTAAAGCAAGTTGATGACTTTTTGGACTATTTGTATGCCCAGACTGCCCATCCGTCCGCATGTACTTGTACATGATAACTCGCGAACGGTTTCGAATTTTCCAATTATATTTTCGGGACCATCACCCAAGGAAGAACTGCTTCAATTTTCAGTGACTTTGTATAAGTTTTAAGATACTATAATCATACAGCATAGTGTAATGCAGATTAAACCGTGTTAGTGCATATGAATAGATCGTGTTGACACGCAAGGATGACCTATTACCCTAATAAATGGGTAACTCTGTATCTAATAGCTCATGAAACGCTTCAGTAATCACACATTACGCAGTTACCGATGCGTATCAAAACATAAACTTGATCCATTACCAAATGGCAAGATCAAGGAATTTCATGCTTGAATTGATATACGTATTTACAATTGTAGTAATATCCTGTCTTAGGATGGTTGCAATTTTTTACGTGGAAGTTCAGTGTTAAATGACGCAATTGGAATGCGCACTCACGTGAGGTAGGTATTAAAATTTTGGGTCTTACAGAAATTACAATTGCGGAGATTTCATAATAGGAAAGTAAAATGTACAAACATAAGAAAATAAAAGAAGAAACCAGTACTGATATGTTGAACTCGTTTTAATTTCGATCGAAATTTTTGCTATTTAATGTAACTTGAGGTGATAACTTTTAATTTGCCAGTAATGTATGTAAATGTCCCGACTAGTTGCAACAAGTGCTACAGGCTCAAGGAAATTAAGTCGGCCTATTCGAGGGGTGTAGCGCAATTCGTTACAGGCGTAAAATTTTGAATTTAAGAACAATTAATATCTATCAATTTTTCTGATATCAACACTCTCCTACCTTATAACGTTACCTTTCTCTGTAATTAAACGCGAGTAATGTGGACCAATTAAATGTTTTCTTGATTTACCATTCAGTGAAAGTCAGTTTAAAAATGACAATGAAACTGGTCCGATGTAGTGGACACCGACTATCAGATCTGGACCAAAAGTCCTACTATAAAAGCAATAAGTTGTCATAATCGCGCCAGTAGTTCAATTTATTTGCGACGTATTGGTCGCATTTAAGTACAAAATGACAATGATCTGGGTAAGTTTCAAATATTCTATGCGGTGTAGGTACCCTAAGTGAAGTGTACAGTTTTAGTGCTTAAAAGTGGAATTCAGAGACTTTTTTTGTACTTGTTAAAATTTTGCATGAATTAATTTCCACATATTCTGGTCTTTATTGCGTGTTCTGATTTCTACTTCCGCTTTTAATTTTACTGGTTACACACGCAAGCCAAACTGGTAAATACCATTTGACTTTGACACCCTGTTTCTTTTCAGTTAAACATTTTTGCTGTGATCGTGGCAGCATCTGCTTTAGAAGATCCTGACCTGATTAGAAATTGCGGGGATGCTCGTGCGCTTGCATTGGGAATACCGGCATCGGGACATTCCGAGGGAATTGTATATGCAGCCCCCAAAGCAGCCCCATTAGTAGCAACGTACTCTAGCCCGCTCTACGCCTCTTACTCGGGCCATTCTAACGCGTATGCTTCGGGAGGATCTCATTATTCCGGGGGAAATTCTTATGCTTATACATCAGCCGTGCCCGTTGTGAAGAAGGTGGTTGCCGCACCAGCAATTGCAACTTATAGCGCACCAGTTTCTTACGCATTAGATGCTTCTCATTCCGGAGCTCATGGTGGCTATGACGCCGCATCTTCTTATTCATCCCAGATTTCTCACGACGCCCATTCTGGATATGCCAGTCATGGCTCTTATGGTGGTGCGTCGTTAAATTATGCAGTCCCACTTGTAAGTAAAGTTGCGGTAGCCCCCGCCCCGGTAGTAAAGTACGCTACCCCTGTTGCTAAAACGGTCGTTACGGACTACGTTAGCTCAGGATTGTCACATGATTCTCACGCTGATAGTTACAATAGTTTGTATTCTTCTCATCTTTTTGCCGCTCCAGCTGTGAAGGTTGCTGCACCAGTTGTGACTGTAACTGCTGCACCGATTGCTAAAACTGTAGTAGCTGACTACAGCAGTTCGGGAGCTTCACATGCTGGTTCCTACAATAATTTATATTCTTCTCATGTTGTAGCAGCGCCGGCTGTTAAAGTTGCAGCACCAGTGATTGCAAGTCATTATGCGGCGCCAATTGCGAAAACCGTAGTTACAGACTACGTTAATTCGGGAGCTTCACATGCTGGATCCTACAACAATTTATATTCTTCCCATGTTGTAGCAGCTCCGGCTGTTAAAGTTGCAGCACCAGTCATATCTGTAACTGCTGCCCCAGTAATAGCAAGCCATTACGCGGCGCCAATTGCTAAAACCATAGTTACAGACTATGCCAGCTCGGGATTAACGCATGCTTCTCATGCTAGTGCATACAATAATTTATATTCTTCTCATCTTGTGGCAGCTCCGGCTGTTAAAGTTGCGGCACCAGTAGTAGCAAGCCATTATGCCGCGCCTATCGCCAAAGCCGTAGTTACAAACTACGGAAGTTCGGAATTATCCCATGCTTCCCATGCTGGTGGTTACAGTAACTTATATTCGTCCCATCTTGTGTCCGCCCCAGCTGTTAAAGTTGCCGCACCAGTAGTAGCAGTAACTGCTGCGCCAGTATATGCAAAATTGGGTCATTCTTCGGCGTCTAGTTATCAATCATCTCATGCAGGCCATGGTGCCCTTAGTGCCTACAGCGCTCCCGCTGTTGGGCTCTCCGTAGGCCATGCACCGGTAGTTGCGGTCCCGCATACACCATCAATAAGGTATGGTGCCGCTCCTGCTGGTTACATAACGTCTGCTCCAGTTGCAGTCAAGCCCATTACTGTCAAACAGGACGGGTACTATGTAAGTATGAACCAATTACGTAAAAAATTATGACATTACATGCGATCGGTGTACGTTTTCGATTACATTCTCATGTAATTTTTTACGTACCACGTAATTTCGAACAACAATTTAAATATTAATTGAATCGAAATGCTTGTAATACCCACCAATATTCCCATCTCACCGAGAAAGTAGAACTTTAACGAGTTATATGATTTCGTCTAATTGATACTGTCAAAAACGAGATGTGAAAATAAGGAAGTGCGTTATGAACCTGTTTGCTTACATTTTTTCTCCAAATCCAATTTTGTGTACCTTAAATAATTAATCGACGCGATTATGAGATAATGCCACGAATAGTTTGCATATTCATGTCTTGTTCCAATTATACCATGAATGATGATTCTCAATAAGCCGCTATTGAAAGAAAGCAAGTTTACTACCGATTGAAATGGAAAGGCACTAATGGGCAATTTTCTTTCTTGATGGGAAAGTGATCGAAATAGAATCTCAACAAAAAAAGATCCATCACACTTTTTCATTTGCCACACGGACATTCTTGAGAGTTACGCAATTAACGCAAATTGTATCACACCTAATATTGTAATGGATAAGTAGAAAGCGCGATAGTGATTTAATTTCATCAACAGCTAACGAAATATAATTTGCAGGACGCTCATCCACGGTATGCCTTTGAGTATGGAGTAAACGATCCCCACACCGGCGATATCAAAGAGCAAAAGGAAGAACGGGATGGAGATGTTGTCAAAGGACATTATGCGTTAGTTGAACCCGATGGTAACGTTCGCACCGTTCAATACACAGCCGATTGGCAGACAGGTTTCCACGCACAAGTAACAAACTCCAAACAGCAAGTACACGCTCATTAGGAAGATGAATTGACTGTCACCACGTTATTTATGTTACCGCAGATTAGCATTACGTTACCGTGCACCGTTGTTTTAATCATATTGTCATCTCATTCCTAGTCTAATACCATATGGGCCCCAATGATAACGGTGGTCATCTCACAAAATTATTTAACCATGTACCCTTTAAGAATGCTATGTAAATATTTGATACTAGGCGATAAGGATCTTGTATTAATAAATGGTTTTTTTATTATCTTTCTTTGTTATCTTCTGTCGAACAAACGACTAATGCTAAAAAAAGGCGCGACTCAGACATACAATAATTGATTTTCTAACAGACACGAACTTGGAATATTTGGAGACACATACAAATGCTACACCACGAAATCGTAATATTTTGAAAGTATTTGCACGAAGGTTAAATGGAGTAACTAACTTCTGAACTAAAGCTGTACCAAAATAAAAAGAATTATTGTTTGCCATTGGTTAGCTTATTCTTTACTTACTTACTGTAGAGTTGTTTTCTCATTGGTTCTCTTTGTTTTTATTAATTCTTAGGCCACACTCTGTTTTTCTGATTTGGTCTATCCTTACTAACAATATCTTAAACTCTTTTTACTTTCAGCATACGCAATCATGCCATGCCATATAAATTAAACAAAGTTGGTAAGTAGCATTCCTCTCTAACTCCTATTCCGATACCAAACCAATCCGTCTTGATTTTTGCCTTTTGTTTGATATATGTTTTGTATTAGTCGTCTCTCTCCAGTTCTCACCTTTCCTCTTTAGTATTTTTAACAGTTTCTCCCAGTTTACCCAATCGAGCCTTTATAAAGTCCACGCAAGCTAAATTTCCTCGTTCGTGGAATGGGATATTCTTAGCATTTAAATACACCTGGATGGATATGGTACAGATGTTACAAATCTTACAGATGTTACAGATGCCACAGATGTTACAGATGTTACAGACGTTGCAGACGTTACAGATGTTACAGATGTATTCTTCAAGAAAAGTACATTTGGCGATTCGACGATATTGAATTCTTCTGGTAATGGGTATTACCTCAAGTGGGAATCTTTTTCTGTGGAAATTTATGTCGAAGGATGTGCTCTGCGTACCTACAGAGAATTACTGTTTAATATAAATGGAAGAGATCTACAGCAAGCAATTGCACCAATTTACGGTTATCATTAGGTCTCTCACTCTCTCAATAAGATCTATTGAACTGAGTTTATTGTTGAAAATACTAACAGTTGTAGTTGTAACTTCATTACTCGATAGAGTTTAGTTAATTTGTACCGAATCCCACGCAGTTTTTTTTATTATGTAATGGAGAATGTGTTCGATCAGCATTTTACTTTCACTTTTCCCCAACCACCCTTATGATTCGAAACGTTTAGAAATAGGGTAACTCATTTAAAAATGTTTCACACGGAAAAATCTAAACTCCCATTTTCTTAAAATCGTGCGATCTCTCTTTGATGGCTGAAAGATCGCATTTGTGTGTTAATTCTAACTGTGAATGATCCCCTCTTTTAAATACCGAGTGAATTTCTATACCCAAAATAGTGAATTAACTTAAGAATGGCGATGTCTAAATTTTCTGTTGGTTAGTGCTCTGTTTTCAACCAATCACAGTTGCTTTTCAAAACCCACGTATAAAAAAAGTCTATACTCTATAACATGGTTTCCATGCGTACTTGTTACCTGGATGCAACGTAAGGAGTGTAATACTAGACCCTTGCTAAAGCGGATGTAACCCTATATAAACCAAACTTTCTGGCGTGGATCAGTCCAATAATAAAAAAATCCATTGAAAAACACACGCCAAAACGTTTGTTCATGTCTCGACTCCAATCGATCAAACAAATTTTTTCATTACAACTGAAAACTACAATCGTACTTATTTATGCAAAAAATCAAATCCAACCAGACTGATGCGTGAGATGGTACCTGAATATGTTTCAATTGCCGTGTATATAGAAATTGCAGTACCTTTAAGGTAGGTACACCTTCAGGTGCGCCTGTCTATTCTACCTGTCGCAGGTCACTTTGTCAAGTCGACCTAGGACTATGGATCAGCAAAAACTGTCCGTTTTCATAACTTCCAAGTGACCTGAAGCCGCTTACCGGGAAAGTCGAAGGTCGCAAGTGCACCTGCCCGTTGTATGTTTAGACACCTACCTCACCCCACCCTTCGACTCGTGGGTGTGTATAAATTCCTGGATCGATGGGTCAGTGGCCCACGGTAGTTGCTCCGTGCTCAAACATTTTTAACCAACTGAGATGGGCGGTGGACCTGTAGGATGTAGGCGTGGATTAAAAGGTGCTTAAGTATATTTTTAATTTTTTAATATAAATTTAAACGAACTTAGACGGGAACGTGATTTTGCGGGGTAGATTGAGATATGCGCACGCATTCATTCATTCGCTCGGACAGACTTGTGAAGTACGCAATGAGTGCTTGGTATATTGTGATGTGACGTCTCACTAGTTGAATTCAGTGGAAAAGGTGCCAAATATCGTTCCAAAAATGATTTTCCATACACACCAACAACAATGGTGGATTTACACAATCATAATCACTAGTTCACTCAGCTCAGGATGGTTTCGGTGGTTAGCAACCTTTGTTCCTATTGGCTGTTTCTTAATTAATTTTGATAGTGAAGTAAAAAACGAGATCTCAGCACTAGAAATTGGTAGATAGCACGTTAACCACTCGTTTGAGAGTTATGTAGATGTATGTTGCCCGTAACAAAAAAAAATGTTAGGTAATACCTCAGGGTCGTGTCAAGAATGAAACAATGTCCTCATATATTGATCAATTTTGTAAGATAAAACGCAATGTAGCCCAAAGTAAACATTTTTTTTTTGTGGAAACCTCTCAAATTACGGTGTATCGATAAATATGCCTTAGTATCGTTACTAAAGCTTCCTAAATTTGAATCTTGCTCCGATTAACACTCAAATATCTCGAAAACCGTTAACTTAAGACCTTATTTAATTTTAAAAGGCACTATTCGCACAGTTTTGGGCAGCTCTTGGCCACTGTCCCTAAAAATAATAATTTCAGTGCAATTTCTGAACTACAGCTACAGAGGGTAAATATACGCCACCTTATTTAATACAAAAACAAACAATGCACTGTGTTTTGAAGCGGGTTCTACTTTTTTCGGGTAGCATTTGTGCTATGGTAACTCCGGTCTATATTCTACCAATGGTAACTTGTGTTTCGGTAGCTTTAACAACGCAAGCAGAATAAACATGTGGCAAATCATTATTGAAACAAACATTTTGACTTTTAGAGAAGAAATAATTTTGAAAATAAATATAATCGAGTAGAGAAATATTTATGGTACTAATATTTATCATAATTGATAATACTAAAAAATCAGAATGTGAGTATAATGTACAAGGAAAATATGTAAACAACATAATATTAATGTAATTTTTTTTTTTTTTTTTTTTTTTTTTTTTTTTTTTTAAGGAACAAATTGTTTAATGAAAATAATAGAACAAGAACAAATTACATATAAGAACGGGGTTTTAAAACATAATAAATTTCATGAAAAGAATTACTAAAAAAAGGTAAAGTTCCTAAAACTATAAGCAATAGACACATTAATAAGCACGTGCAATAAATTCAATTGTACTTGCGTATCAACAAATTACAAAAAACCTCCTAAACCTCCTTGAACCTCAGCGCAAAGCGCAAACTACCCTTCACCTGTACTTCTTTTAAAAAGTGCGAAAACATTCCGTTTATCTGTTTTGGGATTCATGATTTATGCATATAGGTATGCTAAAAACAACTTCTCAAAAAATTGCTAAAACTGCTATTCTGATTTGGAAAACTCGGTACAGGGTGTTTAAATAAAATAAATAAAAAGAAACGTACTCGCAAACTAGTTTTTTAAGTTATTCTTCTGGAACTTAACGTTGATGCAAGTAGAAGAAGGCGAGAAGAGTCGATGGCCCTCTTGGAGTGACTTTACTTGTTTAATGAAACGAATCAAAATACTTTAGTATGCGAATGCACGAAACTGGAATGTGTTATGTCACAAATGAAACTACTAACCCAGTTTTGAGGCTGCTCACAAAACTGCCATTTGCAACCAAACGCAACCAATACACCGATAAGTCATCTAATTAGTGAGAATGATTCAATTAGTACAAACGATTTATTGCACACACTAGGCGGATACCTACCACTTCGACCTACCGCCTCAAATCACTTTAAAAAATACTTTATTACACCACTCCTTCTTGCGTAAGTCGTAATAAAAAATAAGTCTGTAACCTTCACCACACATACATCTCTTTAGCCTAATATGTGCATACGATTAAATAACGTTAAATATACCGCCTTCCATTAAATTCGTTCGATGTGTAGGTAATATCTAGATCACTTTCTAGCCTCTATTACGTATTTATTAGTGTGGTATGTTATAATTTACTTTCACTGAATTATATTTTGCATTCCTTCGAAGGCGTCCACTTTTTTGTTATTATTTACTTGCCCATTCGAGGCAATTCATTACATCGGAAAACAATTTTTCTACCCATACCTTTGCTTATTTATGGCGGAATTATTAATTAGCGTTTTAGAAATTGAATTAATTAGCAACGTATTGTAAGGAGATATTCCAAATGTATAGTTTTCGACGTCGCATGCACTAATGCCACTAATTGAAATGGATTTGAACTTGCGAGATATAAATTACAATTACCTCAACTCCATTGCATGGGCAGGTAAACGGGAGCAAGGATAATGTTTAAGGGGTCTATTATTGGAGTCGATCAAAGTTATTACTAATCAAAGGTTAATTCTCACATTTACGTCCTGGTTAATTTGCTTGATCAAGGCAACTCAATTTGGATTTATACGATTCTTTTCACACTTTCGGTTTTAATAAATAACAATCAATCTGTTCTCATTTTTCTACCTGGCACTTCATCTATTTCGTTCTTCGGTTTTTGATTAACCTTCCTTAATTGCGTGCTTCTGTTTTCATTCATATTTATGTGCCATTTTTCCTTACTTTTCTATTTTAAGGTTTCCTAGGCTGGGTTCTTATATTATTTCTTTTCTATTTTATTTACTATCCTATACAGTGCCATGCTAATATTGCGTAAACAGATAACACTGCACTACGTGTGTATATTCGGGATGAGTAAATGAAGCGGGTATTGTAATAAGAGCAATGAGAACGAGTTAAAAAGTCTATTCTAACCTATACAATTCATCGCAGTAAGATAAAGCGTTTATGATGTTGACAGATACAACGGCCAACGTATAAATATGAATGTAAATAGTGGGAAAGAAACAATCACTGAGCGACTGTGCGCAGTGCCAAATCTTCGCTAGACGTTTTCGCAGAGCGCGTTGTGCTCTAAGAGCGAACCATAATATCTATCGAACCACTGTCACGCTGAGGACGACGATTTTCTCAAAATTTCCAAGAAAGTTGAAAATATACATGGCATAACTCGCTGTGGATTCTATAGCCGGTCCGTGCAGAGAACAGGTGCGCCAGTACTGCGGGAATAGTTCTGCAATAATTCCATGATCATCCATCATACGCTCACTACCAAACTTTACGTTTTTCTACTGCTTCGACGGCTGCACTTTCCTCGCCGCTTTTGTGACGTCACTCACCGTATTTTAACGGCTGTTAAAAAACGGCACCGTTTTTGAGGAAACCCCAATTGTTGATTAGACCGGCACTTAAAAGTACAGGAATAATTAAGAATGGGTGTAAATCAATGTCATGTCATACAAATTATTTGTTTCGTACAGTCTTAGATAGCTTTATATAATCGTATGTTGGCAATAATGGGTTTGCCTCGGTTACATATAAAATAAAATTTATTTTGTGAAAAAGTACATATTTCCATAACCGAAAAAACTAAAATAATTTAAAAACCGCGAAATTAGGGGCGGTGCATGGGTGGTACATTGCTTGCGGGAGAGAAAGCAAACGTTCCATTTTCCAGAAAGGTTGCCTGCACAGAGCCAGGTAGATAGAAAACGTATTAGTGAGCGTATGGAGTACCGTTCAGCTCCGTATAATTTTTAACAATTACACCGCATTTAAAGCATTATTTTTAACACAAACAATCTGAAGAAGATACAGTTAACAGAAAATATAGTAATTCAAATAAATTCAGAGGCCTGTTGTAACGATTTATTTTCTTTATTAGAAGCATTATTATTGTTCCCGGTATATTTACTTGCTGAATGATCCTCGTAACAGCTGTAACCTTGGAATTTTAAACACGCAATTTCCAGCGCGAAATTTTTACGGTGCTGCGGTTTGTCGTTATCTAAAGTCACTAGATATAGAAAGTACCGCAATCATCCGCCATTTTTGGGCAAATTTGCTGCCAACTTAAAAAAATTGAAAATAAAATCTGAATAGCTGTCATTTTTTATAACCTAACTTCATAGTACTGTCATGTTTTATAAAAATATATACAGATATCTCCAAACAGGTGGAACAATCCCTAACATTAAAGTTACTAGAATCTGGTAACTTCCACCATTTTTGGGCAAAAATCATGCGTTCTCTCTCTAACTCACGGGCCCAATGGATTGCGGTACTTTCTATATTTAGTGACTTTATCGTTATCGATTGTTCATCTTCCTCTTTCGTTCGTCAGCTGTGACAGAGTGCACTTGATTTTTAATCAAACAGCAAAACGCATGGGATTTTAATTGACGCCACCCATATGTATTTATATTTGGCGGTTACATTTGGTTAATTGGGGATTACGCATTAATTTGTGAAAGTAATTTCACCCCTTCACACTAATAGGAGGATATTGTTGCGTTATTCTTCTTCATTGTAAGTACGCCACTTGTATTTAATCGGCTTGACGAATATCTGCTTTAGGTTCCCGCTGATAATTAATACGATTTTCTCTCTCGTTTGAATCGTAATAACTGTGTAAAGAATCAGTTTGGAGACGTCTTACATAGAAAGTTGGGGTAACCTTGGCTTAAATTTATCATCTACCTGCGAGTACCAACACCTGTGGACATATCCACATCTGATAAGAAGCGGCCATTTTGTGAACTGGGTCACCCTGATTATGAGCGCAATTTGATCACAGGATTCGATCAACAACAAGGAGACAACTTCCGTAATCTTTACCGTAGCTATTCAGAACTATTTTTATCACTATCAATTAACTTGTTGTTTTCAGTACGTATTCATTATTTTATGGTGAACTTTTTCACGCGAATGTTATGGTAGCCCGCCACTTCCTTCTGGAGAGATTGATCGAAAAAGTATTGTAGTTGCGAGCTTACTACTAGTAAGGCGAGGCTCTTCAGGAATTGATCAGTTCATTGCATTCCAAGCTCTGCGGATTGGGAGTTTTCTTTTGTTGCAGATTTTATGAATCCGGGAATTGAGCTCACTTCTCTGGATAACATCTTAACATCTTAATCATGGTAAGCGTTTCCTTTTTATGTTTTGCTGGTATTTGGCCTATACGTACGCATTTGTGTTCGGATCAATTTTTGTGGGAACTTGGTTGTAAGATCAAATAGTAATTAATTTAATCGATAATTCTTGATTGGAGTTTTGTAAAACTGGTATATTTCAATTTTAAAGTCAAGTTACTAATATTTTTGTGTGTGTCGTAACGTAACTTTGGCTTGTGTTTTATTTATTCCCTCGTATCTTCCCAATTTCATACGGGGAGGGGTAAGCTTGAAATTGAGTGGCGTTCAACCTTGGTAAGTGCAACGAAGATTCGGAAGATAATTTTACTTTATAACGAACTAGGATTTTCAGAATCTTATTTTGTGTTTTGCCCTGAGCTAGTTAATGCGGCGGATGCGGCGGGTTTGATAAATTGCAGCGCCAACTCAACTACCCGTTATACTGTGAGGAACGCTCCCCTTCCCCTCTTTGGAAGCTCCACACTTATTGACGTATTTTAATAATTTTGGCAGCAAAAAGTTATCTTTCTCCTCTTAGAAACTTTATTTTTATACACGATTATACCAAGATTTTCAGTATTCATGTTTTCACTCGGGACTTTTCGCTTAAGCGGTTCAACCGTAAAATGGCAGATCAACCGCTGATTACAGACAACGGAAGAACATTAAAAGTGCAAACGTTAACATTAACAATTTATTAGGTACTATGTATACGTTTCAATATAAAACAAAGTATAAAAATGAAAAAAAAATGGATAATAATACAACTTTAAATAAGTCTAGGATCAATAAATCCCCTTAACCAACCGATCACATTGTTTACCAACTTCATTTTTTCTAAAGCAAAAACCATTTGGCTCTTTTCACTCCCAGCTTCCACCAGTTCTTCTTTCTGGCTGCCCCCTTTTTTCTGTCCAGAATTTGTTCTAGCGTAATTGGAAAGCTTGGAATCCGCAAACTTTTTATCGCCTGCCGGTAGCGGTTTCCGTTTCTTGTGCCAGTTACCGGAGTAAAACAGCGTATCGGTTGGGTTTACATCTCGTTTACTGATTGTATGTGATGTTACATCCGAAATCGCCTTCTGGTCATTGCAAGGTTGGCATAATTTCTCAAGATCCATCGAAAGATGATAGGAACCATCAGAATTCTTTTTCAAATTGAACGGCAATTTCATTCCGTCACCAACAAAAATAACTTTGTCACTATTGTTCTCTTCTGGTATCAACTTTGCAACCACTCCATATGGTTTAGAAGAACCTTGATTTACCAAATCTGAAGAACTGGCATCTCCAACAGTTTTTGACGCGTCAACCGGACCACCAGATTCTTCTACTGCAAAGCGCTGTTCCAAAGAAGGATCGCCGACAATCTCACCTTGTTTTTCGAGTCTTTTAATTTCCGCCTCCGAAAGCGGCTCTATTTCTCCCTTTACTTCGACAACACCTGGACTATCTTCCCCTGTTTCTACATTAACAAGTGCGTGATACAATTTGGGCCCAAACTTTCTGTACACTTCTTCAGTGTTAGTGCCAGATGGTTGTTCTACATTAACACGTTCATGATATGATTTTGGTCCAAATTTTCTATTTACTTCGATGGTGGACGGTTGGTAGACCGCTGCTTGATCGTTGTCGATGGAAACATCTTCGTCATTGAATGTCGGCGCCACTCTTTGGTTTGAAATGAATGTTGGCTTGGATTTACGAATGTAAACATCCTCAAATTTGGGGTTTCCATTAAACTTGTCAAATAAAATATCCTTGGCTTCGGCTTCAACGTCACTAACTTTTTGAAAAAGTTTATTCTTTAACCTTTCTGCTTCAATCAGCGGCAATTTCGCCTTTTGAAGGGCAATTTCCGCGAGTTCTCTATCAGATTTTAGTTTTTCGATGGCAATATCTGAAAATGTCGGTTTTGACTTATGAATGTAAACCTCTTCTAATTCGGGGTTTTCATTTAACTTGTCAATTAAAATATCCTTAGATTTGGCATCCACGTCACTAACTTTATGAATCACTTTGTTCTTTAGCTTCTCGGCTTCAATGAATGGCAATTTTGCCATTTCAATTGCGAGTTCTTCATCAGATTTCAGTTTTTCGATGGCAGCATCCTTAAATTTGGTTTCATATGGTTTTCCTACATGGACCCTTTGATTAACGCTAGGTGTCTCGCTCGAAACGAATATCGGTTTTGACTTATGAATGGAAACTTCCTCTAAATTGGGTTTTTCATTTAACTTGTCAAATAGAATGTCCTTAGCTTTGGCATCCGCGTCACTAACTTTGTGAAGCACTTTGTTCTTCAGCTCTTCGGCTTCAATTAATGGCCATTTTGCCATCTGAATGGCGAGTTCTTCATCAGATTTCAGTTTTTCGATGGCAATATCCTCAAATTTGGGTTGATATGGTTTTTCTACGTGGACATCTTGATTAACGCCAGGTGTGTCACTCGAAATTAATATCGGTTTTGACTTAGGAACGGAAACCTCCTCAAACTTGGGTTTTTCATTTAACTTGTCAAATAAAATATCCTTAGCTTTGGCATCCACATCATCAACTTTTTGAATCACCTTGTGCTTCAGTTTTTCTGCTTCAATTATTGGCCATTTTGCCATTTCAATGGCGAGTTCTTCATCAGATTTCAATTTTTCGATGGCAATATTCGTCAACTTGGCATCAGAAGATTTTAATTGATCGCTGGCAATCGGGGGTGATTTTCTAATATCTATTTCTCCATCTTCTTCCAAAATAGGTGGTAACTTGTGGAAACTTTTCCCTTTTTCGATAGTAACACCTTCGGATTCTTTTGGTTTGTCCAAGTGAAAGAATCTCTCTTTCGAGTTTAATGCATCAGTTACAACATCTTTGAATTTTGCGCCTGCATAGTTAACATCCTCCTTAAGTTTATTCTTCAAGTCTTCTGCGATAGCAAGGGGTAGTTTTGATTCTTCCAGAATTTCTCTAAACATCTCATGTTTGAGATTAGGTGCAACTCCTTCAGCAGATTTCTGTTTTTCAACATCTATAAATTTATCCTCGGGAGCTTGCTGAGCCCGTTGAACAGAATGGGGTCGTAATCTCTCCATCGAAACTGGCTGGGTCCTTGATTTTTCGATGTAAATCTCCTTAACCTTACTTACAGGTGAGTATGCTTTCTCGTCTGAGTACGGATTGGATTGAAACCTTTCATTAAAGCTTAGCTGGTCTCTAACTCTTCCGTCCACGTTACTACCATCTTGATTTCTATCCAAACTTTCAACGGAAACTATTTTTGGTCCTGATTTGCCCAGATAAACTTCGTCAGCCTTGGAAACTTGAATTTCACCGTTTCCCATAATTGGTAGATTTTCGGTTAATGTGTCTTGTACCTTTACACTAGAAGGCAGATCCATAATTTTCTTCCCAACTTTGGTTTCTAGATCTTCGGCAAGGGATAATGGAACTTTTGATGTTTCAACGTAGGCATTTTTAATTTTAGAGTCGATAGAGCGCCCGATATCTTCAAGTGCGTCAATTGTTGGCGATTTTGAAATGGAAAGAGATTTAGTGTCGGCGACTTGAACATTCCCATCGGAATCAAGTTCGTCTGTGTAATGGTCCTGCAGTGCAATTCCACCTTCGCCAAGGGCAAAGCCTTTATTGATAAAGATAGCCTTAGATTTAGTTCCGCTGGGTGCTACATTACCAGAATTTAACTGTGCTACGGTGACGTCTTCTCCTGTTGCTAATATTTTTGGCTTATCCACAGAAATGTCTTTATGCGCATCAATCTCTATAACTTTAGTGCCAAATGGCTGTACCTCAGATTTCAATTTAGTGTCAGAAATTTGCTCATGGAGGTTTCCAAATACTTTACTTTCGTGTAAAGGTTGTATCCCTTCATTTACAACTAGGTCTTTGTTAATTGCTCCACCTTGGTTGATCTTCTCTTCATTTCGAAGGCCATCAATAATTAATGATATCTCTTTGTCTTTTGTAAGATATCCTCTAGGTTGTTCATACGTTTTTCCGGCATTTAGGTGGACCTTCTCGTTTGCGACAAGCGAGTGATCACCTGTACCTATTCCGCCATCGTATTCTTTGTCTACACTAACCCCAGCTCCAATCCTAATGTCCTTTGGACCACCAACTTCTTTAACTTTGTCTTCAAACAACAATCCATCATGAATAAGTGCGTCTTTTACTTCTGTAACCTTCTTTTCAAGTTGGGCTAGTGGATTAATGTTTGGTGCATGAATTTCTACCGATTTATGCAGTGCTGCACCGGATTTGCCTATTTCCGCATTAACATTTTCAGCAAAGATTCCCTCTCCTGTAAATCTGGACTCGGGCACAACGTTATCGGAAACGCCTGCTTCAAGGTCCTCACTCAATGTACTACCGACCACTTCGTCTATGTTGTCACTAGTAGCGCCAACGGTTTGGTCCAAGTCTTCCACATTTATAGCCTTGTTATCCGATGTCTGAAGAGCTTTTTGAGTTTCATCGTCGGAATTCTTCACTTTATCTATTATCGGGAGCTCCGGTTTCTTCGCGATAGTAATAGGATGTTCGTCGACGACCTTTTCTATTGAAACAGGTTGACCGCAGGTTTTCCTAATTAATTCCGCGATGTTTTCTACTTTCTCCTCCAAGCCTTGCAAAAAGAATTGGAACTGTCGAGAGCTGGCATCTTCGCTTGACGTTTTCGAGATGGCTTTATCTTCTACACTGCCACTTTTTGTGTCTACCTTAGTGTTCAAAGAATCATCTGGTATGCTACGGGAGTGTAGGTGAGTATTGGACACTTCTTTGTGCTAAAAAATAGTTACTGTAACACCTTTAACCCGTGTACGATACTTACCCAAGCCTTGACGTCATTGATAATCTTGTGAATTTCTTCTCTTGTTAATTTTTCATCATTTAGTAGGATTTTCTTTTTTTCGCTTGCCAATTGCAGTTCTTTCTCAATTTCTCTTTCCAGGACAGAGTGACTGTGCTTTTCAGGCACAATTATCTCTTCATCCTTTTGATATGAAGTATGCAGTAGTTTATTAAGTAACGTTCCTTGCGAGTTGACTTCCAAATTTGTAGTTGCTTCTGGGACTGTAACAATTTCGGTTGTCACGGGTATTGGTGTTGTAGTTGACACAATGTCCAAATCTCTACAAATGATGTTGCAAAATTCGCATTTCCCGCTAATTTTGCAACGCTTTGATTCCCTGCACGATTCGCATCGCTTCCTTCTAGATTCAAGGAATACATCCCTTCTATTGGCAATTTGTGCTCGGCGAGGAGGCTGAACCTCCGTTTCCCTATAACAAATGCAGATTTAGTAAATTGTCATTTGAAATTTGCTCATCAAATGAAATGTAAAAATTGGCCATATCAGAATGATAGACGTTTCTGAACGTGAATGTGAACCGTGAGTGGAAAGTGGAAAACAGACAGTGGCACGGTAGAATTCGAGTTATTTTCTTTGCAAAAGAATTGTAGCTATATTTGCAGAACATGCTGAAGTCACAACAAAAGTGACCAAATTCTTATCCGTTTCGAGGCATGGAAATCGAATTCGAGCGATATTCTTAAAATTAGTTTCACTGAAAACTGTAGGTAAAGCTTACTAAATTAGCAAGCAGTAATTTAGCATACAGTCGAATGGTAAAAGAGGTCAACTATTGGGATAGCATTTAAAAAAGCTACAACGTACTACATGCTAAAACTATTGCCGAGTTCTGCTAGCGCGTTTACTAGTGATTTGCTAGCGTTTGTTTATCAATTTGCTAGCGTTTTGTTTTATTTAACGATCGTAGAGAATGATGGACTTTGATTGAGACCTTTGTGAAAAAGATAAAGACTTTTTAGGTTTTATTGAGCGTAGATTCAATCGACCGCTCGTATTTTGAAATTAGTTGAGTGAGCTTTATCGAAAAAATGTCACGCTTTAACCTAAAATTAACGTCTTCGTGAAAATGTACTTGTACCTAACCAAAAATAGTCATTTTTTCGTTTTTAATGCGCCACCCGGTATACCCAGCGGAGAGATGAGTGGATGATTGTATGCGTGGAAACAAATGCCAATAAGTTTCTGAAAATTTGTGCAAAGAGCCCGTTTCTGTGTAAACATTTGAAGTTTTCGTACGGTTTAAATTGATCCATGCTTTAATTAAAATGTGGTACTAAGAGTATGAGTTGCATTTTGTAAAAGTCCTCATGCGTAACCGTGGGTCCAACGCAATCGTTTTTTTGAAATTTTCATCAAATAAACTGATTTTTAAAATGCTTTGAAATAAAAAGGTATGTGCAATTTGTAGATTTTTTAAGTATAAAGTACCGTTAGGGGTTTAGTGAGTATTGTGGTGAAGTAATTTTTTAATGCATTACATTTTACCAAGAAGTACGAAGAGGGGGAGATGGGAAATTTAGAACCGTTTTTACAAATGATTTGGAAAGGGCATACTCAAAAATCTAAGTAAATAATTCCATCATACTATGCTATGGAATCAAATTATTAAGACCTTCTGCAGAGGCACTCTAAAAAGCATTAATTTATTTTGCCTTTATTTTTGAGTGGGCGGGGTTTCAGCCAAGGCTGCTCTACCAACCCAAATCACTATACATTTATAAATATCCATGCCCGAATCCGGATTCGAACCAGGGACCCTTAGTACCGCAGTTCAACTTCCCTTATGTTGAGTGTCCAGAATAAGAGAGGGACAATAACTTAATAAATAAATAAATAAATAAATAAAAGAGAAGAAGATTTTGCAGAGCTCGAAATACCAACAAAGTATACGTACTTCTGAATATTTTCTACTATCATTTGATTGCACTTAATCACTGGTTGATATGGATAAGCCGTTCGAAGTTAATCTGTTGTCGATACGAAAGGGGCAGTATATGCAAGAAGCGAGAGGTGTCCCTTCCCCTTTAGAGTGTATAAAGCGGTCGATGCTAATCAGCGGGTGATAAAAAAAAGCGTTCGAAGTTAATCGGCAGTTAAATGTAAAATTTTGTATATTTTATTATTTCCGGACGTAGAATAAAAACTACATAAGTTTTATTCCAAAAGTGATTAAATAAATAAATACTACAAATTGCACCTTTGCATCTTTGAAGAAACAAATAATTTTAATTAGGTCTACAATAGTGTTCGAAATACTTTAATATTTGTTATATAATCATACCAATTATTAAAAAAATTGCTTCATACTTAACGAAGATAATCAACCGTTTTGAAGTTTTTACTTACCCTGTATATTTAGTATCTAACAATGGTACGCATACATTATAAATACAAGTACAAGCCTTGTTTTTTGGAAGAGTGGACTAAGAGTTGTGAAAATCGGTGTAGGCAACTCCTCAAAATCTGGTTTTCCAAAAATAATCCGATGTACAAGACAAACCCTACTTGCTGGTTTCATTTTTAGAGTGGAAACTTTTGCAAAAATTAAATTCTGAGAGGACATTTTTCTGTAGCCATTGGCTAATTAGATAATGCTAAACCAAATCTTATCTATGCATTTGACTTTGGTTTTTCGCAAATTTTAGGATGTGTTGCCTATCCATAGAGGCAAACGTTTTTCACATACAATAACGAAAACTGCATTTTTAGCGCATTTCCACAAAAATTGTGACCACTTTGTCCGTCCGTCCGCTCGTTCGTTGAGACGCTACTAGTTCTTTATCTTAAGAGCTATTGTTCTACTTTTTTCGCTATTTGGTTCGTTAGGGTGTCGAGGCTTGCACCAAGGAAGGAATTTTTTCTGCGCTTATTACTAAAAAAAGTTATTGTAAAAAAACCAAAAAACCGTTTTTTACATGCTCCATAATTTTACACTTTTGCCGTTTATTAACGATCCTAGAGATCGTTTATAATTTTGTATTGCTGTCTGTCGTCTGTCTGTTGGTCTGTCCGTCTGTTCCTTTGTCTGTCTGTCTCTCTATCTGTCCGTGTGAACGATAATTTTGTTTAGAAATGTCCGATCGCTTTTAGATCTCCGTTAGTTATGAACTGAATTTCATGAAATTCAATATGGGCATAGCTTTAGCCATATAATACGCAATGCCAAAACTTGAGTCGAATCGATTCAAAATTCACAGTGCCCTTTTCGCATCTCGACTATTTATAAACCGAATTGCCAACTTTTTTATTTATAAAAGTATTTGAATGAAATTTACTACATAGGCACTTGGAATAAATGAAAATCTAACGCCAGTTTCAGAATTTGGTTTTGCGCATGCGCAGTGCCAACTTTTTCAGTTTATGGAAGCATTTAAATGAAATTTCATACATAGGTACTTGGAATAAAGGAAAATCTGACACCAGTTTCAAAATTTTATTTTGCGCATGCGCAGTGCCAACTTTTTTTATCTCTGGAAGCATTTAAATGAAATTTGATGCATAGGCGCTTGGAACAAGGAAAATCTAACGTTAGTTTCAAAATTGAGATTTGCACATGCGCAGTTCCAACTTTCTTATTTAGAAAAGCATTAAAATGAAATTCTTCTTATAAACAGAAATTAAAGTAGCACGTCAAAAATGGATTGCAGATGTGCAACGCTATCTTTCATATTTGTGGCCGGATTTTGACGATTTAACAGAAGTTGCATCTTACAAATGGGAAATGAATACAAGTGGAAATGCGCTTTTTGTAAATCGTTTACGTTTACTTTTTAACTTGTTATCCATGTAATACCATTTTGACGATAACCTACAAAAAATTGAGATTTAACCAGTAACCTTAAACTGTTTAGTTCATACCACCAGATGAACAGGAAGACCTCGAGTACGTCTGAATTCAAGATACAATATTGGATCAATAAACAAGAAATCAATGAACTGGAGAAAGAATTGGTAAGCATAAAAGAAAATGAAAATCGAATCGAAAATAAAACTATATACAAAAAACAACTAAAAGAACAATTCATCAAAATTTTAATAACGGAAACAAAAATATAGACACTTACAAAAACAATGGTCAAAATAGGAAAAGAAATTGCAAAAAAGAATAAAGAGAAGGAAATTTGCATCCCAGAAAAAAAACAAGGAAACTCATTGAGGAAAGACGAAAACTAAACGAAGAAGGGAAAAGAAAATCGATAGAATATGCAGAAATCAATAAGACAATTAGCAAAACCATTAAAGAAAATAACAGAAATAAACATAGAAAAAGGTATAGAGAATATCAAGAGTATGAAATGTCTCAGACCTAGACTGGGTAGACTTGAAATAAATAAAACATAAAACAAGAACGGCGTATAAACCAATATTAAAGATGACATCATAAGTATTACACAAATGTTCTATATAGAACTAAGCGAGGAACTAAGTATATCAAACAAAAATTGAACCACCGACAGGAAGAAATCTTAAACCGACTTAAATCGAAAAGAAAGCTTTTCAAATTTTAATATGATGTAGACTGAACCTTTCTGCGCACGTATTTTCACTTTAAAAAATGAATTTTTTTTAAACGATAGAGCTATAGCAAGAGAGTTATTATCGCATAATGCACAGGGTGTTCAAATTTCGATGGGTTTAGTGTACTTATTCATTTATTTAATCTGTACCAAATTTGGCCTAAATTAAATATAAGTGAACGTAGAATCAAACAAAATGGTTTGTGAAGTAATTCCAAATAGTACCCGTAAAACGACTGTACAAATTTTACTTTCATTTTCTTTTCTTAAAAAACTGTTCATTTTAGATATAGACATATCTATCATGCGAAAGATTATCTCTTGCAGAAAACCAAGCCTGGATAGAGCAAAAGAGTGTTGTAAAATTGCACAAAAATTAGATAAATGGTAAAACCTAAGGGCTCAAAAGGCAGATTTCGATTTAAATAGACAATAAAACAAATCATTCAACTAGGACAATTGAAAATAGTGACTTAATTGGCTCTTAATTACAGAATGCAGCGACTTTATTGGTCAAAAATAAATGAAAGTTTCATCCAAAATTCCGACACTATTTTGGGAATTCCTTAATATTCAGTTGCGTGTAACACAACAGTGCCATCATGATGCAAAAGGAAAAAATGAGGCTTCCAAATTGTTCTCGTGACTTAAAAGTTACAATATGAAAACTATACCGGGCGATCTAATATAACTGCAGACAGTTTAAATTTGGCGCGTAAAGGTTGTAGTGTTTTGGCAAATATGTTTAGAAGGTGGTTTATTTATGCAGTAAGCGCGATCCATTGGCGTCGTTTTTTATGTGAATTATTTTCTTACTTGCTTTTTAAAGTAAATACCTAGTTCTTTTCAAAGATTTTTTTTGCAAATGTAACAAAATTACCTACATTAAAAGAAAATACCTTATAAGGATCATGTAACCTTACTTTTTAAGGGTGCAACTGTGCTTGATATGTAATTTTAATTATTTAATTGAGATTATTGTTTAGTGGTCCATTTAATTGATCCACCACTGCTGTAATATAAATGACCATTGGTATGTTACCAACTTTATAATTATTTAGTTTTGCAGGAAATTCAAACTGTTAGCAGTCATTGTGGATCACCTGGTATTAGAAATACTTTCCTGAAAGCCAATATTTCATTTTTTGAAGGTAGAAAGGTCACAAAAATTATTTTATCTGGAGAACATTGGTAAGTTTATTTTCATTTTTCAAATTGAAAGTGAAGGGTTTCAACATTTGGAGGTGAAAGGTACACAAAGCATATTTTAAGTCGCTAAACTGAGATTCCAAACAAAGTTACTCATAAAAACACCTTGGTAGGTACAGCTTTAAAAAAAACCTTTAATTAAAAATCTAGGGACATAAAGATGAAAGCGCCGGTTTCAAGATTCTTTTAAACCATTTTCACTGCTTTAAAATTGAATTGAAATTCACTGTGTCTATTACCTGCTTTAAAATTTAATTGAAATTCAGTGTGTAATATGAAAACCGAGATGAAAACTGAATTGGAAGCTGAAATCTTATATTGCAACATATTGAATTTTCCTTTCGTAGTTTTATATTTTAACTTGAAAGTCACAAGTTTCAAAATTTGGAGGTCTGATAGTATTGAAAATTCTGAAGAATGAAGCTTTTAAAACTTCACATTTTTATAAAGAATGATACACAAAAATATTTCAACTCGCGATTCAGAAACGAAGCTCTTAACTAAAATTTAAACCCGTGATCTAGTTTTAAATTTCAACTTGAAGCCCAAATTTTGGTATTGAAGAACGCATAAAAAAATCAACAATTATTTTATTAACTGTGAAGAAAAACACTTGGGGGAGGGGGAGAAGCTGGGATAGAGCAACGTTTGACCAAGTTTGCAATTGGGGATAACTGGAATGTAGTATGAATTGTTCAGCACATTTTTTCCACCACTTTCACTTTCTCAATCTCGGTTCGCAAATGTAAACCATATTAATTTTAAATTAATTAAAAGTAGTTAATTGATTGGGAATGTGCAGAAAGAAAATGCGGCTTTCTTTTCGGAAAACTGCAAAGTATCAAACATAACAGGGATGTATGGTTTTCAGAATCCAGTTAGGACCTAAATTCTTATGGTTTATAGGTAGCTTGTCTAAAGAGAACTAAGCTTCGCACTGAAAAATGTAAGCAATTGATTAATTGTAAAAGACTTAAATTTTTCAATAAAAGAAGCTTAGTTTTCTACAGAAAAGCTAAACCATTTGCATTTGGGGACTGTATAAAGTCTTTCTGAAAACCGCATCTCCGTTATATTTTGTATTTTCGGCAAAAAAAATCCATTTTCTCGCTGCACGGTACCAAACTTGATAAACAGAACCAGGAATCACTTTCTCAGTTCTGGGTTAATTTAATTCTGTTCAAATAAATTGGGATAGCAATTTGCAATTTAATTTGTGAATTGTGAATTTTCATAAAACTAAAAACTAAAAATTCCCGTTAGTTCTATGTAATAAGGATGATCATTAAATTAACTATTCCCAAGAAAAATAAATAAAACAACTCACCCATTTGTAACTTTCCCGGTTTCAACGACATCGTTCGATGCACTATCCACCAGTTTCAACAAAAAGAGTACATTAACAATCACAGAAAGTTTCATTGTTATTATTTTTGAAATTACTTAGCACAATGGAACATCGCTCATTTGAGCGGCAAAGTGTAATCGACGGATTGAATTGCAGTTGCAACTCGCGACTATATCAACTTACCTTTATTAGGTAATAATACTTGCAAAATCATCACCTTTGAATAAAACAATATTAAATTCCGTGTATTATTGTATTATTTGTTTATGCATAGCATTGACGAATGTTATAATAGGAAGTGATTAGTTTGCAAAGATACTTCCCTTTGTGGATTTTTGTAACATAATAGTTATTTGTGTACCAAGGCCGTAAAAGTGATCTTTTTTGGCCGAAGCTGCTGTTTGTGGCCGAGGCGGTAGCCGAGGCCGCAATTCAGATGAGGCCTAACAAATCACTTTTGGCCAAGGTGCACACAACATTTTTTAGGCGATCAAAAAAGAATTCAAAAATTTGCTCATAAACATATTTTTTCTGAAAATCATAGTTATCTTAGACAATTAAAAACAAAGCATTTCCTGTCGTATGTAATTATAATTAGCACCTTTGCGTGTGTTTTGTGCGTATCAAAATGGGTGATAGCGACAGTTCAGATACCCCAAATGAAATTTTGGAAGCTGCAAGCGTTGCGACCCTAAGTCATATATGATATAAGAGCAGGCATTTGAGAGTAAAAGTACAATCGCAACTTCCTCCGTTGCACAAGATTTTAATAATGTCAAATGCAATAGGTCCTTCGTAACTGTGGCTTCCAAGACCTTATAGTTAACATGCTGTACCTACAATTATTAGAAACCTGATTTAGGTAGCTACTTGTGTTCTCGGTTAATTGCTGGTGATTGATTCTTCGTAGAATAATGTAAGCAATAACATCTTCCTCATGTTTTGGTTCTACACTTCAAAAAGGTCTGCAAGCAGCAAAGATTGAAACGTCAAACTATAATTTTAAATGTGAACATTGTGATTATGCAAAATAGTGTGAAACATTCCTACAAGTCCGAAAATGAAAAAAACGCACGTGGATGGCCCAATCCTTGATGGCGCGAGACCAGATAGACGCTTTGTATTAAACAGATTACTGTTTCTCAAACATCAGTTTCAAATAAGTACAGTTTGACAGATGTGTACAATAAAGTAAAGTTTGACAGAAGCGTACAATAAAGTTAAACTTTATGGCCGCAAAAGCGTCCACAAAATCAACGTTTTTGTGATGATAGCCTAAAAATGGTGTTTTTAGGCTAACTTTTCAATTCAAAACTTCTCAAAAACTAATAAACACACAAGAAAATTGTAATGAGCTTTTTTGTAGAGTTTTTTAAGCCACTTTAGCCCGTGTATATGAAAAAAATTTAAAGAAAATGTTTAAGCCGTTATGGCTCTTTTAAATTTTTTTGACACCCTTCAGAAAGATGGTTACGGATCAAAACCAAAATAGGACGTTGCCGATTCCCCATACCAGACGGTTTTGACGAACCGGCTATATGCACCCCAAATTTCGTCCAGGTCGGAGGTTTTTTAGTTATCGTGTTCAAGAAAAACGAACCACATACATACACCCACACGCAGACATCAAGCAAAAACTCACTTTTTTTGGGGTCTATGGATTTTAAAACGTCCAGGACACACAATATTGGCATATCGAAAATTCATCACGGTTACCTACAATACTTTTTTTATACATACTTCTTATGTAGTCGGAAAGTAAAAATGAATTGATTGAACCTATTAATGGAATTAATATCTTTAGAGGTTTGTAAGAGCATCGCCTAATAAATACTTCGGGCAGGGCACTGCGGAATAGGGGCAAAAGAGCTGACTGGCGAAGGCAGTGGCAGGATTTTCATCGCGCCCGAGCCTTCTCTAGGAATGCCTCGCCCATCCAGGGTTAAAGACTGGATTCAGACAGTCCAGGGCAGGGAATAATTAGCCAGCAAGCCTGTGTATCTTAATTACACTGGCACAACCTCGGCCTCCAATGTTTTTCCTGCTTCCAATGAGACTGGACAAATCTTGACAAAGGATCTTCTGATAAGGCCATGCTGAAAACAACATTTTTGTTTCTGTTCTTTCATGCCAGGAAGATTCTCGTTGATGTTTTGACGAACCGGCTATTGGCATTCATTCTTTTTCAACCATGCCGGTCCAAATGTCTGTCCCTTCCCCATGTGACCCAATTTGATAGTAACGCTCGCCATGAACCAACCATGAGGAATTCGTTAAGTGTTCTGCTTGGAAAGCTTTTCGCACGTTATGTCGTTGACGGACTGAACTATCTCAATTCCCATCTCCTCAATTTCCCAGATGGGCTCGAGCGAGGCCTACGATACTTATTACATCGTAGGCCTCGGCTCGAGTAGATTTTCAACGTTTTTGATGGATGGTCAATTCCAAATAGTTTGGAGTTCTAAATTTCGAAACGTCAACATTTACTAATGGTAAATTATTCCAATCGAATCTATCACAAAAATGTGATAACTTGATGGAAGGACGTGTATGGATGGATTGAATGATCAGCTTGCATTAATTTGGAAGTTATGTTAGAGGCATATACAGGGTGTTACATATAAGTATGTAAAAAACATTTGGGTGGTAGAGGGGATCAAAACAAGGACTTTTTCCAAATAAACCGAGAGTCCAATGTGTTTCGTTTGGAAGCCACCACAACAAAAGTGGTAAAAATTGCATTTCTTCTTTAATTTTTTTCTCATTAACCATGAGAGTTAGAAAGACTAGTGGCACGTCTTTGAATAGGTTTTCGGGAATCTGAAATTTGTTTCCGAAAATTCGAAAAAAAAATTCCACTGCAATTCTTTGTCGGTCAACGAAAATGGAGATTATTCCACGAAATTCGTTGTGTACATACTATTAATGAGTTAAAGAACAAAATTGTCAAACAGTTTTCAAACAAAAGTATACTCATTTGAAGATTGGGTCTTCGGGTCACAGTGCCCCTCGTATACTAGTGATGATCTAATTTCGCATGTAGTAGGGTAATTCACTGTTGAAATTAAAAAAAAAATTGGTCCACAAATAAGAAAGTTGATAATGCAAATTTTTATTCAGTTTTTGGGGATTTCCCGAAAAGTGGCGGTTTTTCAAGAAGTCAGCTCAAAATCAATGGGGTTCATTTACGAGACACCGTAAACCATATTTTGTAATAAAACGTATATGTTTTTGTATACCAGAGGATCTATCCTGCCAACAAGGAAAATTCCGACAACGACAACGATACTCGAGAACAGGATTTGTTGTTTAAAAACCATACCTTGTGTATTTCTCAACGAGAAATGGGAAAATGCTTTTTGGGCAGGGGAGGAGTTCTCGTAAGCTAATCTATAGGTGTAAACAATTGCGATGAATTTCTGTGAGGGAGTACCTACATTTCTGGAAGAATACTTGGAGAGAAGGTAATTTTTGAAGGAGTTCTCTTGGCGAATTTTGGGGGGAGTTAACTTTCTCGATTATATCTGGGGCCAGTGGTTTGGAGAACGAATATCCGAAAGGACCTTTGGGACCGAATTTAATGGCATGAAAGATCTACAAGTGCCGCAGTGAATATGTAAAATGAGGTCTGACGTCATACGACATGCTCTAAAATCTTCTATATCGTTTCTACGGTGCAGTGTTTGATTTGGTATGCAAATTTATACAAGAAAAGCATATTATCTTGTACGAACTACGTCAACTCCCCATTAAGTTACCTACATAAAAACATTGCGTATACCTTTTTGGAGCAAATGCTGTTCTTTCGCTGGGCAATTTTTACCTACCTGTACCACAGATTCGTTGGGAAAACGATCATGTACGCACAGGGAAATTTAAACCTCGAATGCCCAAAATATTAATGGTAATACCAGGTTTTGGTTTATGAATTGCCGTCAAAAACCTAATTCCGTGAAAAGACAGGAAAATGACTATACTCGTTTGGCAAGCATTAAGTTGTATCATGATCATGGGAATCTCTTTGAATTAAGAATCGTGCAAGAATTTTTTCAAAGCGTTACCCGATCATTACCTACCCTTATTTTCTGTGGTATCACATCTTGTATGCAGAATGAGTGACCTAACATAATTGCAAGAATTACATAAGAGCTCTTTTCAGAAAGACGGCGTGATGAGACACCAATGTTTAATTTATAAAATATTAATAGTACGCACTAGGTAACCTTGAAGAATATTTTGCAAAGACATTAATTTCCTAGTGCGTACCCACGAGTTTTTGAAGGTATGTTTTGTTATTAGCTGAGCATAAAAATTGTAAACAGCTGAGCATAGAGCTTCCGCGTACAAAATCACATCATTCTTAAAATATGAAGGAAAACTGTGTGTGAGCAAAATTCCTAAGCTTTTAGTCTTATTTTTTAGTTTAAGAGTATTACCTTGGAATGGTCGTCAGTTTTGTTTTTTCTTCACTATTTTTCGTCACAACTCTAGTTGAAAAATTTGCTAACTGGACTAACAGTTAGCATTTTTCATTAGAAGTCAATGGCCTTGATAGTAGATAATGCTAATTAAATAAGTACAGAATTTGCCAAGGGGGCGGAATAATATACAGGATCAATCTTTTATTATCCAGTTTTGACTTACCATCAATAAATAACACCTTATCGACTACCAATTTCCTTTTCCATTCCGCCGCCCAGTTCGCTCGAAAAACACGTTTAAAGTTTTGACTCCACCATCAGTAAGATCTGGTCTGCTCAACCGCAGTTCGGGAAAAAAATTCCGCCACGCAGTAGTTGTGCGCGTTTTCAAGATCTTTAAAACGACGCCAATTTGAGAACCCGAAACTATAGAAAAATATAGGAACAAACTGAACAATCACCACGTTATCACACGCTCGGGGATTGCGCCCAGATGTCACCGACTCCACATCATGTAGCGCCGTCCCTAAAGTTGTTAATTACACTGCCTCGGTAGGTACATGTACATTGTACACTCCTCGTTTTTCTACAAGCGTTTTTCTACGGGAAAGTACTGGAAATTATTTCACATATTCAGAGGATAACAAATTTTTTTATTATACCTGAATCACAATCTCCGTTTTAAACACTCAAATGCGTGCGAAAAAGGGCCTTTAAAACACACGTGCTTTAAAGTTGCTAAGTAACGATACTTCAAGTATGACTTTTGAAACTGTCATCTGGATGAAATAAAAAATCCTCTTAGGTCGCTTTCTGTAAATGCAGAACATTTCTTTGGCTTTTGTACCTATCCTTTGGTTGAAGCTTTCACAAACGCGCGTAATTTGGGTATGCTTCCAAATTTGTTCCACTTTTTAATCGCAGCATTGCTTTGAAGTTTTGAATGAATGCACCAAAATATAGAAGATTTAAATACCTTTGACATTTCCTTCATATATGCCAGCATTATCGATGCATTTAAGACTGTATTCGTAAGTAACTTCCTATTCATCCATGGAAACAACTTTTCATATTCTTTATAATAGGCCTTAGGTACTGGAGTTGGATTTTACACCTACCAACGTTTCTTTAGATTTACCGATTTAATTGACGGTGTATTATCTTTTTCAATGGACATCGTTTAATTCACAAAGGCGATGATTTTTATAAGCAAACGTCAAGTGACATTTCCATGGCAATCTTGAAATTAGGCCCACTTAATTAAACATGAATTCGAGTATAACGTCAATATGATTTCATTGCATTTCCTGTTTTTAAATTATACTGCAGGTATAATAAAAAATACTATAAGATACACGTGTATAATTGGTCTTTAAAGCACTTGCAACGTTAAAGGCAGTCCGCTTTGCGTCGTGCCCTTAAACTCGTTGCGCGTGCTTTAAAGACTTGATTATACACTTGTATCTTAATATACTATTTTGACACGCGGTTTTTGAGTTTCTTAAATGGTCACATATAGATCATGTGATATGCCATTAGAAAGCTTATTTTTTTCTCTTTCTTACTATACTACCGTAATCATAACTGGTGTTAAATTAGAAAATAATGGAGAAATCATATTTCACAAAATTGCGATTAAATTAAATTTAATTAAGTAGTCACAATTAAATTAAGTATAAATCTCTTTCAACGGAAGCTGACGGAACGAAAGGGAACCGGACTTGCCCCTGGAGAAGGTTTCGGAACAGTTGCGAAACGGATGCGACAGAAAACACGTTAGAAAACGGTCTCCAAAAATCTTGCGGGCAGGGGCGATCGGCTTCTGGCGAAGGATCTGAAAGCAATATTACGGCACATGGACACGGTAGCTATTGCCCTAACGGGAACGCAAGCATCGAAGCGGCAATTAATTAGCAGTTGCTAAGGGGAATCAAATGCAGGAAAGCGAAACAGTATCACCCTTATAATTAATGGAACTGATACTAGTAAAAAGCTTACCTTGCAATTAAACGATTAAACGAAAGCGCTAAATACGGTGCGATAAAACTTAATGCCAGATAGATTTACGGAAAGTATCAAAAATTAATACAGTACTTACAAATGTCACTAGCACTTTACCATTTATGAAATTCGGCTATTTCATGGAGTGCTCGACGGTTTTCCAGCCGCCAGTTATTGCTAATTGTACTTTCTTAATTTGCCGAATAATACTTCTAAATTCATAATTCTAATTAACCCTATTGTCTCTTGTAATGTCTCAGTTCAGGCAAAAGGTCTCTTATCAAACTGATAGCGGCGTGTGAAGCTGTATGGCCTTGCAGTTTTAATGCTCGTTTTAAATTAACATAGGAAACCAAAATCACCTAATAATTACTTAATGGGACTGAAATTCTAGATTATTAATTCGCCCTCGTCTTCTAAAAGAGCTTTCGGACACAACAAAGATAAACTAAAACTTGCAGCGTCAAGGCGGAAAATAGGTGCTTCGTTGCAAAATTAAAATTTATTTCTCACGTAATATAATACTCGTAGATGTAAGAAAACGTATATTGGACAAAGGACGAGTAAAATTTTGTAGGTTTTTTAATTACAAAAATGTAAGTGTCCTTAAACACTTAAATGAGCACAACCTTTTGATCAGTGATTTGACAAAGAGCGGGTAAATCCCAGGAATTTTTTGATTTTGTATAAAAAAAAGCAAGTATCCTTAAACACTTCAATGAGTACGATCAGTGACAAAGGCCGAGTCAATTCCAGGATTTTTGTAGTTGCCAATGATTTTAAGTTACGCTTAAATTTGTCGGTGCAAACGACCATAAGTGTGATTTTTGTCACTCATTAAACACCTGCTTTTTTTTGTTGATTTTTGAGATTCTGTACATTTAAACTTATCTAAATTTAAAGAAAGGAAAGAATAATTGCTTTCTCAGCCATGGAAACAATAAATTTGTCTTCTTGAAACGTGTGAATTTCTATTACTATTATTACTACTATTACCATTATTATAGAATAGGTATTCCGAAATTTTCGAAAGTGAAATTGCACAAATCACGCACAAAAGACTTACCTTACAGCATTTTAAATCAAGGAAATGTTTATTTTTGTCGACACGAAAAGGTAAACACGTAAACACTGATTAAGAAATAAGAAGCAAACTGGGCAAGCATGACACGTATAAGGAAATTGCACTCAATCTTATGAAATGGGGACATTTATGGAGATATACAAAGCATAAACTGTTTATAGGTAATCTAATTATTGTATGAAGCAGGATGACGTATAGAGCTGGCGGGTATAATAGGTCACAAACAACAAATCAGGAACACAACAAGTGCAGTAGTAATAGAGTAGTAGAGATTACTATTGGGGCAGTACATAAGTCATAACAAGAATTATTATAAGGGCAAATGTAATGCACACTGCAGAAAACGTCTGTGGTATGGGTAGGGCATAAACAGAGGGATAATGGAAGACCTAGTGCACCTATTTAGTTACTTGTATTTTATTCAGGAGCTTAAACTTCAAAGTTCCAGTGAAAATTCATCGAGGTCTATTCCTAACGCATTAGACTATATAATCAAGGGAGTTCAAACACATTTTAGACGTTCGTGGGAAAAAATTCATCTCTGTAGGCATAGGGAGACATAATCTAGACAGCTGCTGGTATGGGTAACATATATTAAGAGAAAACGTCTGAGTACTTTTTATTTTATTTGATTCCATAATACAATATTATCACGTCCTAGAGATATCTAGAGAGTGAAAATAGTTAAATCCAGTTCCTCGAATGTGATTCTCATACAAAATATTTCCTACTACGAACTTATTTGTTTGATCCCATCTTATAAATAGCTTGATCTCGCGTTGAGTCCATAAATAATTATTATACAGCCGCAGTTCCCAGTTGGTGAAACCTTTAATAATTTTACCGCTTATACAATATTAGGCCAGTATTTTTGTACAAAGGAATTCGACTTTAAGTGGAAGTAAACCTAATCATATTGAGATTGATGGAAATGGCATTAATTAAATAATCATCGGGAGCACGTTAGAAAATTGATGTTCTAAGTATTAATATTGGTTTTTTTTGTTTTGGCTAACATTCAAAACTATTACACTATGATTGACAGTCGATTGCACAATGATTGAAATAATCGATGGATCTAAGTATTACATCAGTTACCAGATCTAATTATTAATAGATTGTCCACTACTTAGCATTACAAGTCGCTTTGATTTAGCAACAGTGCATTTTCGGCTCCTGTTTTTTCAATGAGATGCTCAATGATGAGGGGTTGAGTCGGAACTGTTCCATCTAATTCGTTTGCAAAAACATCTTCGTCGCTTTTATAATCATCCGCGTTTAGACACTCGATCACCGTTTTATCGTCCGATTTTTGACTGGTATGGGACTCTTCCTCTTCGGTAACGGTTTCCATTCCCGGTATACCTAATATCGGTGACGCTTGAGCAGTTGGTGGGGTAATTTTACCGGCTTTTCCTAAAAGGTAGTACGTCATGAGCTGCCCTTTTCCCTTGACCGCCACAAGACCTCGTTGCTCAAATTGATAACCAAAGTTTTGTAAAATCTGACACGTTTCTTCCGTTACCTTGAAATGAATAATTAATTACTTTTACAAATTTCAAACGTTATACTTGCCTGAATACAACCAGCTTTCCCTGTGCTTTCCATTCTAGACGCCACATTTACGGTATTCCCCCAAATATCGTAGTGAGGTTTTCGGGCCCCTATTACACCCGCGGTTATAGGACCATGATTTATTCCCAGTTTTAGGACAAAATGGTTAAAGCTCTGTTCGTTGATGCTTTGTATCGCTTTCTTCAGTTCTAAGGCAAATTCTACCAAGAGCGCTAAGTGAGCCCAACGAACGGTGATGGGGTCATCTGGCTGTAATAATATTTCGTCACTTACTTACTCAGTTCAATAGCGAGTACCTTCACTTGACGTGTAGGGTTCAGTCCACTTGCGGCCATATACGTAGAACCAATCGTTTTGATTTTGATTATGTCTTGAAATTGAGGCAATCCCAATAGCTGCAATAAAGAAACAGTTGGTTTTAAGTGGCGTTAAATGTACAGTGAATCTTATTATTTACGTAGCCAATCATCGAGACCGAAGAAATAGACTATAGCGGTGTTGTGGTTTTGGTAGGTATGAAGGCTGCGTAAACCCCATACAAGATTCCATGCAGGTTAACTCGCCTCGATAACTTTGATCATTGGTCAGCTAGAGCTGGGTACTGCTCGCGAGCGTTTCGCTTGAAATAGCGCTCCAAGCGGAAAAAGCGCTTACGAGCGAAACGCTCGCGAGCACTTTTTGGGGCGGCCGCTTGGTGCTTGATACTTAAAGTGCTCGGCGCACGAGCGCTTTTTTCGCTTATGAGCTTTTTTTCGCTTGCGAGCTCTTTTTCCGCTCGCGAGCGCTTTTTCCGCTCCTGAGCGTTTTTTTCGCGCTTCTAACCGCTCTCAAGCGCTGAAGGATTAAGCGCCTCTCGTGAGCGTTTTTTCCGCTCACGAGCACTTATCCAAAGCGCTCGCGATAAACCGCTCGAGCTCGATGCTCGCGAGAATTTTGGAGCCAATTAGAACGCTCGTCGCTCGAGCGGTTTTTTAGACCGCTCGACCCAGCTCTGTGTCGCTATGAAAATTCCTTCTCAACAAAAAGTCATCCCTTTGAGAAATTACATGCCTTCTTCCTTTTAGCATTAAATCCAATTCCCATCAGTCGTAATTGTCATAGAAACAGTCAATTCACCATTGAATTCTTTGATTATAAAGTTCAACTAGGCTGTTATGAACAATGGTGCAATTTTTGAACTTGAACGTGATTTTCTTTTGAGCGAGCATAGTGGTGCGAATGGAGAAAAGTAATTAAGAGTAGTAGTAGTGCTTTCCTGACTGCAGGCATTACCGGCAAAGAGTTTTTTAAGTATTTTCGTTTTTATTTGCCTCATTAGGGCAGATTATTTTTTGGAGTTTAACATTGCGAATTTTTTGCGAGAGTGTTTTGGAGGTGCATATCGTCGTCTTTAGATCATTTTCTTTGCGGTCGAGCTGAACATGATTGCTCCATGAGAGGAGCTATCCCTTAACGGTCATTTTCCCTTGATTTTCCCACAATTATTGAAATCAATTTTTTAGAGGTGAAATCGTTCCGAATTTTTCTGACCACGACTCGTCCTTCCCGCGACTATTTCACAGGGTGAATATTTCGAAAGAGGATCATTTCTTTTAAAAGTAAATATTTTGAGAGTAAACTCCCATGATCGAATTTTTGAGGGGGAGTTCCCTGTGAATATTCGGGGGGAATCTAGGGGGAAGCAACTTTGAATTTTTGGTGTACACTTCTCTGAATTAATTTGAATTAACGTGAATTAATTTGAATTAGCCTGAATTAAATAGAATTAACGTGAATTAATTACAATTAATGTGAATTAATTTGAATTAATTCGAATTAACGTGAATTAATTTCAATGAGGGTGAATTAATTTGAATTTACGTGAATTAACGAGAATTAATGTCAATTAATTTGAATTAATGTGAATTAATTTGAATGAACCTGAATTAATTTGAATTAATCTGAATTAAGCGTGAATTAACATGAATTAACGTGAATTAATTTGAATTTGAATGTTTGGTGTACGCCAAAAATGGTACTTGTTCACCTTAAGAAAAATTCGTTTCTAAAAATCATCGATTCCTGAAACAATTGCCCTTGTAAATCCCCAGAAAATTCGCTTCAGAAAATTTGGTTGCACTTAAAAAATCACCCTTGGAATATTTCATCCCTAAAGTTTTGTTTTCGGTAAAGTTTCTCACTGGAGATATTCGCTATAGAAAAATCCTCATCCTGAAAATGTAGCCGCGAAAAAATAACTATTGTGTTTGATTTTCAAAAATTTGTTCCCGGAAAATTTCTTCTGGGAAAATTCCCTATGGAAGAATTCGCTTTCGGAAAATGTAAACTTGAAAAAGTCGCACTGGGGATTTGCTCACCGGAAAATTCTTTCCTGGAATAATTGTATAACAAATTTTTGTCTTGGAAATTTAGCCTCGAAAAAATCGTCCTTGGAATATTTGACACTTAAAAACATGTCTCGCCCGGGGAAATTTCGCTATGGAAAAATTAAAACACGAAAAAATCGTTCGTGGTAAACTTTTCCCTGGAATACTTGCGTGAAAAGTTTGCCACCAGAAAATTTAGTTTCGAAAAAATCTCCGTTGGAATATTTGACCCACAAACACTCGTCCTGATAAAATTTGCCCTGGAAAATTCGTTTCTCGAAAATACGCCGATTCCTGTAAAAAAAAATCGCCCTTAGAAATCTCCTGAAAATTCGCTAGGAAAAATCGCTCTCATAAAAAAATGCTCGTAAAAATCTACCTTCGCTATAATACTTGCGTGAATAATAATTCGTTTCCAGAAAATTTTATGCGCTCTAAAAATCGCCCCTTGAATATTTGACCCCTAAAGACTTGTCCTCCGAAAAAAATATACAAGGCAAATTCGCTATGAAAAAATTGCCTTTTTAAAATGCTTCCATGTAAGATTCAACCCGTAAATTCATACAGGGAATATTCGCCTCTACGAATTTTTCCCCCGTAATGTTTGCGTGACAATTTCACCCCCAACAATTTTCGGGAGGGTTCCTGGAAAACTTCTTTCTTAAAAAATTCGCCTACCGAATAAAGTCGTTATTAGAATATTTGAAAATTGTTCTGGGAAAGTTCGCTATGGAAAAATTCGCTTTCGAAAACTTTACCTATGGAAAATGTAGGCTCCAAAAATTGCCCTTGAATTTTTCGTCCAGAAAAGCATATACAGAAAATGATGAAAAAATCATCTTTCGAATATTTGCTCCCCAAAAAATCGTCCAGGGAAAATCTGTCTTGGGAAATTTACGTTGGAAGTTTCTGCCCTGAAGTACTTGCGTAAAAAACTCGCCGCCGAAACTTGCGTGGAAAACTTGTCTCCAGAAACGTAAAAAAATCTCCCTTGAAATGGAAAAACTCTCGCCCGTAAAATTTAATATTGGTACTCATAAAATCGTTCTTGGAAAATTTTTCCCTGATATGCTTGTGTAAAACATTTGTCCCCAGAAAAAAATCCACCGTTGGAATATTTTACTCGCAAATTCTAGTCCTGGTAAAAATTTGCCTTGGAAAAATTCTAGATGGAAACAACTTTGAATGTTTGGTGTACACCCCTCTGTATTAATTAGAATTAACCGGAATGAATTATAATTAACGTGAATTAATTAGAATTAACGTGAATGAATTATAATTAACGTGAATTAATTAAATGAACGAGAATTAATGTGAATTAACATGATTCAATTTGGATTAATGTAAATTAATTTGAATTAACGCGTGAATTAAATTGAAATAACGTGAATAAATTTGAATTAACGTAAATTAGGTTGAATTAACGTGAAATAATTTGAATTTACGTGAATTAATTTGAATTTACCAGAATTAATTTGAATTTACGTGAATTAACTTGAATAAACGTGAATTAGCACGACTACGTGAATTATTTTGAATTAACTTAATTTGAATTTATGGTGTACACCAAAAATGGTACTTGTTTCCCCCTAGGAGGGTATTTTTTGATGTAAAGGACATTTCGGAATCGGAGTTGGAGTAGGCAACCTTCCCTTTGACAGCAATTTCTCTTGAAGTTAACCTAAATATGATTCATAATTGAAGCAAATTTCTTGGAAGGTAAATACTTCGGCGTGGGCTAATGTTAGTTAGAACCAACTATATCTACTTTTGGGACCATGTTTTTGGAGAACGAATACCTCTGCAATGGCGCATGTTTTGAGAAGGTGGTTCCTATACAGAACGCTACGCTGGTGGGTAGTTATTCTGCAGGCGACTAATCTGGAGGAGGATTCCATGAGAGAATTTACCTTGCAGCAATTTTTCTGGAGGTAATATTCCGGAAAGCACATATTCTTGGAGATAACAGTGTTGAAAACGTTCTGGGTTCAAGCCATTACGCAGCTCCATATGTAGCAAATTGATTAGGTATATGTTTCAAACCTCTCAAACATCAGTTAATTCCCGTGTCACGCCCACCCTCCACAATAGTCCACTTGCTCCATCCAGGTCCCTAAAAAACTGCGACGAGCGTTTGGTGCAGCGTTTGCAGCTTACCAGACTCAGGTCTCAGAAAGGACTTTGGCATGAAGCAGTGCTGGAGCTACCTCAAGCACACGCCTAGCGAATCATCAAGACATTTCCTTCATTCAAAATAGTTCATTTTAAGGCATTTTGGTCTAAGGGTTACAAATTTAACTGGTGGTGATAGCAAACTGCTGACAAACCCACAACATCGTGGAGATTAGTTTTGCGGAGAAATTAGTTATAAATCTTAATTTCAATATTTGGAGTTATAAATCGAAATTTTGGGCTTAAAATATCAAGCTTTTAGGGGAATTTTTCGAAAGTACAAAAATTCTCCTCATGTGATGGTTTTATCTGTTTGTCCGTCCGTTCGTCTGTTCCTCGTTCAGCGATCAGTGCTATTTAATATGAGCCGGATCAAAAGTCTGGTTTCCTAATGCGAGCCGAATGGCAAAGAATTTCCTTACTGAAAATTTGATGCGATTCGTATCTAGTTTTTAATTCGATCCTGAGTTTTAACGTGGACCTTTAGAATTCGGTGGTATCAATTTGATAGCTTTAGAAACCAATCTATCCTAATGCTAGAACATGATCAAAATGTGTGTATGTACATCTCCTGACTAGTTTCCTAGAATTCGTAGTTACTGGGAAGAATACATCTTATAATTGTCTAGTTTTTTTAAAAATAAAGTTTAATAGCATTTTGTATTTTTATGAATTTCGAGGTACCGTAAAACGGGGTGACTTTTGATTCGTGTGGTGACTACGCGTGAAATCGGTTAACCATTATAAAAGTCTAATAACTTTGTTGGTGTCTGTTAGTTACATTTTTACGTTCGTTGGTTGATCGTTACTTAATTATGCAAAATTCAAATTTTTGAATTTTCGGAATATTTTTATTGCAATCGTTTGTTTGTGGTTTGTTGGTGTCTGTTAGTAATTAAAATAACGATCATCCAACAAACGTGAAAATGTAACTAACAAACACCAACAAACGAGCAACAAACGCTTGCAATAAAAATATTTTGAAAATTCAAAAATTGGGGGGCTAACTTGACGCCGGTAAAAAAATAATACAACAATTGAGCAATGAATGGTGATATTATAGAACCGAAAAACGGCAAAAATAGCACAAATGCGAAGTACGAAAAAGTAAGTCTGTAATTGGAATCCAATTATAATAATTTGACTCGAAAACCGAAAAAGAGTGCAAAGTTAAGCAGACTACAAACTATGACGAAGTTCGACATTTCGCTATCGGTATCGGTTCAAGGAGGTAACTATACAATAGTTCTTTATTATCATCTGGGCGTTTAAAGTTAAACGAAATATTTAGTAATATTGACCCCATATTCTAACAAAAACCCGATGGCGTTCGAAAAATTTTCAAAACCCGAATAAATCAGCTGGGTGGGCAAACTTAATCTAAAATTTAACTTCGTTAATTATTATTTCGTGACTACAACACTTACCTAACTTCATTAGTCGCTAATTGTTAAAGTGCTTCTCCTCCAGTTAACTTATTTAAAAATATCTTATTCTTTCGTAAAGTTTTCAGTGTCTCCGGACAATCGTTTTAAATGGACAAATCGAGGTTTTAATACCTTACCTGTTAGTAATCCCAAAATCAATTATCATTATTACACAGCGAAAATGTGTAATTACACCGCAATACAGCAAAAGCTGAAGTTCTTTTCAGTCTTATTGAAGAAATCTATATGGTTTTGAGGTTTCTTCGCCATCGAGCATGCATAAAGGAAGGTAGGTACCTACCTATAGTCCGTTCAGTGTAGTCAAGATCACATTACGTCTGTTCTATAAGCATTTTGTAATACATTTTTTTAAGTACAACCTTTGAATATAGACTACTAAAACCATAGTATATTGTGTTATATTATGGTGCAAGTTACAACCTACCAAAATAAAAACAGAAGGTAATAATATGCCTTATACAGCCTTACGTATACGTATACATGCCGTATAATACATTTATGCTTTTACTCTCCAACATCCATTTGGAACGAATTTAAATTAATGGAACTAGGTATACCTAGTCCATAAAATTAACTTAAAAGATAATTCGTTAAAGTATATGTTGACTTCGTTACTTAATGAAATGGATCGAGGCGAACATGAACCTTTGTTGCTTATGAGCTCGTTGTTTCCCAAACCGTGAACACCCATTTTTTTAAATCAATGAATATTGCATATGGAATAAATAGTCAATATCCTGGTGGAGATGCATTTTCCGAGGCGAATGGATAATTATAAAAAAAAGCTTCCTCACCGCGTCAAAATCCGAAATAACTTCATTTAGAAATCTCAAACACTCCAACCCTTGATTGTTCACAGTCTCTTCGGAATAAAAATCTAAAAATTAAAATTTAATCAACAACGTAACGTAATTATAATTTCATTTTACCGGAAAAGTTAGGCATAGAGGAAAACAAGACACCAATTTCTGCATAGCTCTGCGAATATAATTCGTCGTGCTGTCTTTTCCTATTTCCCATAAAATGCGCGGCCACATGTGGCGGCAGCACGTTGTAAACTAGTGCCTCGTTTCTCCTTCGCATATCTGAGGCACGTTCTCGTTGTTCGTTCACCTCTGAGCGCCAGAGAAATAAAAGCCTAGAAACCTCCTCCATCTAAAACGCAACACGGGAACGTGTACGTCAGATGCCAATAAAACGTATTACTCACATGTCTTGCCAGAAATATGAGAGCGAGGGTGGCTGTTACCAATAATCCTGATAGCGTGTATTTGCTTTTGGTAAAGCTGAAAAGTAATCGGAGTTTATATTAAAGGAAATGATGATATTAGAGATATACTTGGACCAATGCTTTCGAGATTCCTCGCAATCGAGAGCGGGCGCTAATAAAATAACGTTAACAACGCAGTGAGCTGCCGTAATTAAGACCATAAAAAGGGTTTTACATAGATAGGAAAGAGAAGCGGGAATTGCGGATGCAATCAGTATTAAAACGGTAAAGAAACTAAAATACGAAGGATAAAGGCATGCTGCGTTTGTGTCTTCCGTTAAAGAGCAGTTTTCTTGCACCTGCCCTAAATTTAAAGGCGAACAGGATATCTACAAAGTGCTCGTTTTATGACCGCCGTTTTTCCAGTTTACTCACCGTATCGGTAATATTGAGGGTCGTAAGTAACACTATACAAGTTATGGACAAAACCCTTTGCATTAAAATTGATTCATTGATCTTCCGGAAACACGACTTTAGGCAAATGGAAATTGGCTGCAATCAGTTGAGTCAATGCAAATAACGAATCACACAAGGGAGTCTCACCTCCGGAAGGAACTCCACCAACGAAATTGCGGAAATAATCATAAGTAGAAAGCTGCCGATTACAAACGAAAGAAAATTCATAAGTCTTCTGCAAAATTAAGGGATAAATTACTCGCCGCTAGCAGTCAGCGCTTACCTTGGAAGTACGATAAATTGCGAAACACCGATCGCTAATCTCACCACTAAGAATGCTTGTAGGGTGATATTGGAAAATGATTCGCTGTGAAGCTGGTACGATTTTTCTAACTCCGGCTTTATAAATCTCAAGGAGTGCATTCTCGTATTTTTCAACAGCTCTCTGAAAAACGTTGGAAATTTATTTCGCGGGTAGGTGTTAGAGTGGATAACTCACCTGTGACTTTCTCTACTAACCAATTCCTTTTTTAATCTATTTTTAAAGTCTTCGGAATCTTGGCGAGTTTTTGACGTGACTAAAGAGTCCTTCAAAATATTTTAAATTACATTTTTTTCGAGGATGAAAAAAATTTAATTTTACCTCTCCCTCGTCCTTACTATCGGAGGCAAAGTCGGCAATTACGCAACTGTCTTCTTCGGGTATTATGCGGCCACCGTTTTGTACTTCGGTCTTCGGCTCAGGCTGGTACTATAAACAAAATTGCGTTAGCGTTATTAAATAAGCAGCAGTTGGATGTGAAATAAAAAAGTCCTTTATACACCTTCAGGTGGTGGGTTTGTTGTTTTAATAAAATTGCTGATTAGGCGAGTTTGTCGCATAAAAAGATATGTCAGGGAAAATACTGCTAGGTATGTTAAATTGGGAGTGATCACAGTTTGCGTTCAGTTTTTCTGTTGACAATTCCAATGCACTGGGATAGATGAGCTTTTTGCAGGCGTTTAGTTTATCGCATAATCTACATGAAGTGTGAACTATTCATCAGGATGCTTTAGAAAACAATGAGTAAATAGTCAATTTTTTACACTTCACACTTGCTCTCATTTTCTAAATAATGTTAATTCATTTTTATGCAGCTATATGAACATCTTAAATTCCATTCAACGTTTTATTCGCGCTAAACGAAAAATTCTTTCTTAATTGCAACTACAAGATCAAGAATTTAAACTAGTTGTAAATCAGCATATGGAATAAGCGCATTTTTGGTAATACAGATCAGTATTTTAGTAGCAACGTTTAAAATTATCTCATGAGTAGTCTAACTCAAAATAAACTAGAGCCTGCACATCTATACACTATAGCAGAAAGCTTTTAGTGAAATTTTGAAGTATGTAGGTATTGCATGAGATCTCATCCGGACAGCCAGCCAGCCAGCCATAACGAATATAATAGAGTTTTTGTATAGTGGGAAAGGAAAATTATAAATATCGCGGAGCGACCGAATTTACACGATTCGGGAAATCTATCTTAGAACATTAATGCGTCGTTGGCAAAGCCGTGACAAACTTTTCAGAAATTGGATAGAGGTCAATTAACAAGTGCGCCCTCTTCTGCGTAGAGTTAGGTGAAACTTCATCTAGCGATGAACTGTAAATAACAACCATTCCTTGGAAAATTGTCTTATTTTACTTGAATTGAAATATTACATAGTTTTTTTTTTACTTCATTGTGAGTAGGAGTGTCGAAACCTTTTTATTGTAAGATGAAAGGCATTTTATCATGCGAGATCGTTTTGAAACTATGCCTATCTAACACTGTCATGAAAATCAAAAACGTACAGTTCAACGAGGGTAGGGGCATCAAGTTTTTCACTATGCAAACACTGTTGGGATGTGACATCATTGTTGGGAGTATGTACGTGCCATGTTTCAAATTATAAGACGGCTTTTAGACGGCGACACTGTATGCGAGGTACTCTATCAACACATTTTGTTGCAGAAGTTCGCGTATTCGTAAAGGAAAAGGGAATTGGCCACGGCTATCCAGGGGAAACGAGTCTTCCAGTGAAACAACCACCGAGGTTTGACAAAACTCATATAATTTTGGGCGCCAGGTCTGTACAAGTCACGCCAAAAATAAAAAAAATCAACTAAAAATGAAATAAGAATACAAGCTTTTCTGAATCCTCGGGCACCGGTGGGTATTTATAAACAATCTCGTCTTGGCAATGAAGAATCCATATACACAAATAATATTTAGTTACATAAAACAGTAGGAAAATAAATTAGCAATTCTGGGCCAGGATAGGTACACTTAACTAAATGAAAATGTTGAGCCAAGATTATCACTTATAAAGTAGGTATAGCTTAATCTTACCTCGATTACAGACAGAACATACAAAGAAAAATATACCAAAACACTACAATGCCCAAATCAGACCTAATTCCAATTAATTCAAACTTACGTATCCCATTAATAAATGGGTTTCCGATTGCGATATAGGTAAAAAAGAAAGATAGATCACATATGGCATAACATAAAAAGACCAGTGTTGAAAAGAGGAATTCTATGAAAATAACTTTACCTAAAGAAGATACAGCCAATTCACATTCGCGTAAAGAAGCTTAGATAATTAATTTAAACAATTTCAGCGTGTGGACTCTGGAATTTTCTCATTTAAATAAAATTTTTCGCAAAGATCGACCTGTCATTTCAACGACAAAAGCAATAAATGATCTCAATTCCAATAGTGCCAACTACTCGTAGCACACTAAGAGGGCATTCAGTCAGTTACACAAACCAAGAGTACATTCAACGGAACGTTACATTTCTGTGAACGAAAGGTCTCATGGGCGCAACCCTGTCAACGATGTATCTGGTCCGCATATACATAGTCAACTCTAACCAACCCTCGCGTGGGGAAGTCAACAAAAAATCTGAAAAAACTATAAAGAATAAAGTCCTTAGCAACCATATTCAGAAAAACGTAACACCAGGAAATGGTGGTGCGGTTTTTTGTTTAGGATTTAAATTTTATGGCGCGAACACGGAATATGACTACACTACATACTATACTGTAATGTAACTACAGGGGAGTCTCGTTTCTCTAGGTTGAAACAATGCCGAAGATGAGAAGGAGCCATCATTTACTCGTTGTCAACGTAATTTCGGTTTAAGTATCGATAATAGCAGGCGGGACATCCTGTATGTAAAGTTATTCAAGATTGTTTCATAGGGTTTGGGTTTAATTTCAAATAAACACAAAAATATAATAAGTTTAGAAGTTTTAATTTTAAGTAGTCATTGTAAGGATAGTGTAACGTGATTTATAAATTCGGGTTCGATTTATATCAATATTTATTAAACAAAACCAAAACACTATAAAAACCGTACAATTTATATCGATTATTTATATCACACACACTTCGCAATTTATATTTCCGCGCTCGATCTCATTCGGTAGTAAACTGCTTGCGATTTCGGTCCGCAACCATTTATACACGCAAGCAATGTAAGTCCACTCGCGTACATTCTGAATATTCCTACACAAATCCCCACTATCGCGCGCGTAGAAAATTCCAGAGCGCCAAAGGCGACGTCATGTCTGGAGCGTTTCCGTTACACTTCCCCCTTCTTAATTCTGGACGTCCGTTCAGAAACTGCATTAGTATTACTTTTTAATGCCTCGTGTCGGAATCTGCAGTCAGAAACTGCTCGACAAACACCTTTCTTGAAAAAGTAACAGTCCACAGTTTTGCGGAGGGTCGTCCCCTGTGGGTTGAAGCAGCATACTGTAATTCGAACGCTAGTGTTTCTAAAAATCACTTCGATCATGGTTCGCACTATTTTCCAGTCCAACCCATCTAAACCACATCCAATCTTCGGGATCGCCAAGCTATTTATGTCATAGTATGCCATGAGTTTCTTTAAGCTTTTTAAAGCAGATCAGAGGTTTTCATAGGTGAGTTTCCCTTCTGACGTTTTCTTTGAAACCAAGTAGAACAAAGAGCGTTGACTATCTTCCAAGCGCAGTACTTTACCCACTCGTGGTCTTTGCTTTAACAACTCGTCTATTCTTCCAAATCTTTTCCGGAATACGGAAGCTATACCTCTACTTATGCGAAGGTCTTCGGCGACACAATGGGCGATGGAAACGTTAACCTGAAGCTCAAAAATATTTTGACAAATTTCCTGAGTAACGCCAAATCGAGCATTCTTCCGCTGGGCGTAATTTGACATAAAATCGTTAAAGTTTGGCTCGATCCCAAAGCTGCGTTCCTCTTCTCGAATACCTCTAACTTCTTCGTTGTTGTTGAATCCGGCATATCGTGCGAGTCGATTAATGTGGACAACTTTCGGTTTCCGGTGGTTCATTCTGATACGATATATCACGTCATTTATTTTCTTGATCACCTCATACGGACCTTCCCATTGTCTTTGTAGCTTGGGAGAAAGACCTCTTCGTCTCTGTGGATTGTGCAGCCATACCAGATCTCCAGCTTCAAAAGTTTCATTGGCCGAGCGGAGGTTGTATTGATTTTTCATGCGATCGCTGGCAATCTGAATATGACTTCTAGCCAAGTCGTGAATATCGTTCATCTTCGCCTTTAGTTGGTCAACATAATTTTCACCTGCGACATATTCTTCATGGGGTTTACGCCCAAACTCGAGGTCACATGGAAGGCGTAGTTCACGACCCAACATAAGGCAGGCAGGAGTCTGACCCGTGGTCTCGTTGACGGCTGATCGATATGCCATGAGGAACAGGTGGAGGTACTGGTCCCAATTTTTCTGATGTTCTGCCACGACTTTTGAAAGATATTTACCCATCGTTCGATTCATTCTTGGTTTTATTGGCTCCTACCAATCGACAAACATCTTGGAACAAAGCCGATTCAAAGTTCCTTCCTTGGTATGAATGGATTTCTATAGGAACACCAAAACGTGTAAAGAACTCCTTTACCAACACTTCTGCAACTGTTGCTGCCTCTTGGTTTGGAATAGCGTAAGCTTCAGTCCACTTTGTGAAATAATCCATAGCCACTAGGATATATTTATTTCCGCCATCTGTCTCGGGAAACGGTCCTGCGATATCGATAGCAACTCGTTCCATCGGACTACCAACGTTATACTGCCTCATGGGTGCCTTCTTCTTGGAAACTGGTCCGTTTCCAGTAGCACATAACTCACATTTTTGACACCATCGCCGGACATCTTCTTTACGGTTGACCCAATAGAATCGCTCACGTACCCTTTGCAACGTTTTCGTAATACCAAAGTGTCCTCCGGAAGCGCCGTCATGCAATTTTCGCAATACTTCTGACACTTTGCTTCTAGGTACTACTAATTGCAGCGTCGATTCGGTGCCATCTTCACTTTCAAGGGTCCTATACAACAGGTTGTCTTTCAGAGTCAGGCTATTCCATTGGCCCCAATAACTCTTTACTTCAGGACTTGTGGCACTAATGTCTTGCCAGCCTGGTCTTTGTCCGTGGCGCATCCAATTCAGAACAGTTTTTATACTTGGGTCGTTTTCTTGGGCCGTTTTGATTTCGCTTGGTTTCCATTCCTCACTCTCTACAGTTGTTCGTCGCAGATGGCCAATCTTGTCTTCTATTTTAGAACAATGTGTGCAGTTGTCCTTGCACGGTCTTCTTGACAAAGCGTCTGCATTTTTGTGAACTTTTCCAGACGACGAAATGTTTACAGTGAAGATCGGGGCTTTGTTTCTGCAGGTCGACGATAGCCCCTTCCTGTCGACCTTTCTTAGTTTTCCGACTGCTGCAATGGTCTTTGGCAGTTGCGGCGAACGTGTCCAATCTCGCCGTGGTTCACGTTTCTTTGCCAGTGACTGTATTGCTTTATTGACCTTTTCTTCCATTACTTTACTGACCTTTTCTACCACTACTTTACTGACCTTTTCTTCAAAACTTTCAGAACCACCTTCCTCTTCGATGGTTCTTACCCAGGCTGTCACTGCGAGGTTCCACCATACGTACTCGCGCACTTCCATGACTAGCTTTCTTGGCGGCTTCGAATTCTAACGCATGGGCCAAAGCTTTCTCAATTTTGTCGTGCCTAGCCAGGCTCAAAGCCTGCTGGGCATCTCCATCACGAACGGCATCGATAAATGTTTGTACAGTCAGTTGATCAAGAAAGCTCTCCGGTGCCGTAGGGTATGCCAATCGAATCAGTCTAGCGATGTCCGCTTCAAGTTCCTGCAAACTTTCTCCAGGTTTCTGCATTCGGTTCTTGACTTGGGCATAGTAAACTTGCTGAAGGTGTTTATCGCCATATCGCATTTCGAGTCGCGCTACTATTTGTTGGAAGTTCTGTTGATCCTCGGGGATAGTCCGCAACACATCCAGAGCATCTCCTCTCAGAGCAAGAATCAGGGCTGTAGTTTTGTCTTGAAGAGTCCATTTATTTGCCGCAGCCGCTGCTTCAAACTGTCGAACGTACGTGGTCCAAGGAATCTTACTATCAAAAGTAGGTGGCTTTACTCGGGCTTGCTGAACGTCGCCTTCTACTCTTGTATTTGTTTCTTGGTCGACCTTCTTGTAATGAGTAGACTGTGGCACCTCAAGAAGACGGTCCATCAGTAATTCATCTGGGGCACTACTAGTACGCTCTTCCGTAGTCAGTCGCAAGAATTGCTCGCGCAGCTCTTCATACTTGTGCTCAATCTCAACGAATGTTGCTTTAAATGTTTTGGAAACTTCCGTAATTCTATCTTCAACTTTTTCTTCAATTGATTTAGAGACTTCTTCGATAATCTTTCTAGAATTTTCTTCCATTTTCTCGAACTTCTCTTGAATATTTCTAGAATTTTCTTCATTAATCTTTCTAGAATTTTCTTCCATTTTCTCGAACTTCTCTTCAAAATTTCTAGAATTTTCTTCCAACTTCTCTTGGTTGCTTTTCATTTCTTGTTGCAACACCTGTTGGCCATTTTGGATTTGCTGGAGCAAATTGAGCATCGTTTCTTCCATTTTAGCGGCAGCAGATCTTGTTACAGGCATACACAAGCAGAAGCACTTAATTTAATCTTACTTTTAATTAATTTAATTAATCCCACACCTGACACCAATGTAACGTGATTTATAAATTCGGGTTCGATTTATATCAATATTTATTAAACAAAACCAAAACACTATAAAAACCGTACAATTTATATCGATTATTTATATCACACACACTTCGCAATTTATATTTCCGCGCTCGATCTCATTCAGTAGTAAACTGGCCCGATGTTCGGTCCGCGACCATTTATACACGCAAGCAATGTAAGTCCCGAACATCCGCGTACATTCTCGAATATTCCTACACAAACCCCACTATCGCGCGCGTAGAAAATTCCAGAGCGCCAAAGGCGACGTCATGTCTGGAGCATTTCCGTTACAATAGTATTTGTTTAATTAATTTACTATTTCGTGTCTAAAAACTCATCAATAATGAATACCATGTGTGGGATAAGCAACGCATTGTGTTTATCAATACGGGCGACGAAGAAGTATTTTGAGTATCACCGGAAAAATACAATATTGAACTCATGGAATGGAGGTGGTTACGAAAAATGGGAATAAACGAGGATGCTGTACTACTGTCTCTTTCGGGTCGATTGAAAAAGTATATGTCACTGTTGCGCTAAATCTGACGGGCTATTTCGCCGCATAATAAGTTTAAGTTTTTGAAGTTATACGCATGCGGTTCCGCAGTTGAGAGGACAAAGTCGTTGTCGAGTTTTGATAAAGTGTTGTTTAATTAATTACCCGATCAGCCATTATAATTATTGGTTAAACTCATCCAACAAGTTATTGGATATGGATTACTCAAGTTATGTCTTAAATAAATGTGAGTTTTAAGAGCTGCCAACTTTCTGTAAAGTGTTCGGTTCGTATTTCATTGTGTTCCCATTGTCCGAACCAGATAATTTAGATATTAAAATGGCTAATGTGTGAGTAATTATTTTTCCTGAGATATCTTGAATTTTTTTTAATTTGTCCGTTCTGTAAACGGGTTGTGTGTTATGAAAAGGGCATTGTCAGCCTTAAATTTTTCTTACGAGTTTTTTATGTTTCATTTTTTATCCTGATGTGTCTTAGAATAAATTCTTGTGATATCATGGTATTAATCAATTGTGGTTTGAGATCCAGGTAAAGTGCATTTGGATAGAATTTTAGTTGGTCATTTTGTTCTAAATATTGATTCACGAATCTCTTCATTTTTACCACCCGCCCGTTATTAAGGGATATATTGCATTGGGGTAAAAAATGACCCCCCCCATTTTTGTTTGAAAGAAATACACGTTTTGAAGCACCAGATATCCGATTCAAACAAAATCTTGATGATGTCTGTCTGTGGGTACGTCTGTACTATTATGTCTGGCTAAACGGCTGAACGGATTGGAACCAAATTTGGTACACATATTCATAGACGTAAAAGAAAGGGTCGAAAAGCTTTTGGGCAGAACACAAGCGCGCAGGTGTGCGGGTGGTACTTGTGTGTCAACCGTACGCATATTTTATGCTGTCGTACAGATAATTGATTGTTCTGTTCAAATATCTTAAAAAACATAGGCATTGCATTTAATAATAATAATAATATTAATAGTTTATTGTCCAAACAGAATAGTTCCATAAACTAGGACAATATTAGGTAAGATATACATGTAGTGCGAATAATAACCGAAAAAAAAGAAAAGCTTTAAGCATGACATAAGTGAAAATAAAAGAAAAATTGACAATTATTATTTAAAAAGCAAAAGTTGCATCGATTTCTAGTTAAACTGGAAGTGATAGAGGAAGTTTCAATGTTACATAATTAATGTGAAGAGATATTGAGGTGACTCTATTATCTCGAAGGCATCTGTATACATATCAGTAACAAATGGCATCAGTGATTCACGGTTATTTGTAAACCATGTCTAGAGATAATCAAATTTCTGAAACCTAGGCCACCCTCTTTCTCTCACAGTATATTACTACATCATACTAGACTTTGAAGTTCGTATTTTACTCGATTAGTTACATATAACGTAAAGCAATTAATATTTAATTTAGTTTAAAGTTTTCGTGTACATACTTAGAGGTCACGCACAGATTATAGGTTATAATTTTCAGTTTATTAGATTAACAAACAGGACTCGAACATCCCTCGTTTTTCAGGTAGGTTGATACATGTGGGAGATCGCGAAAAAAATTTGATTACCTACGTTTAGCAAACTCGTTTCACTCGCTCTGTTCTAGTCATAATTTAATCACGGTGTAAATTGCAATTTGGTTCTAATTAAAATGGTATTAGATTAAGCTCCCAATTGGGGATAGGAAATGGTGTTATATTAATATAGTGAACGTGAACCTTCTTACTTAAGATGAGTTCCTTTTCGCGTAGAATGTAAATTGAGGGAAAATAGAAGTACAGCTATAAGGAACACAGGGCTTTTATTTCACACCAAGATAATTTTGGTATGAAGAAAAAATGCAATAACATGTCGATTTCGATAGGGAGAAAGTTTGAGGGTAGGTATAATAATATTGTTCATCCAGCAACTCCCACTCAAAAACTATAGTATGCACCCCCTGCAATAAAGAGACGGATCAAGCCTGTACCGAATTGCAAACAACAGTTAAAGTAAAAATTTCGCCAAGGTACACGTTTAACTACTACGATTTTTTCCTTCCCTCAATCATGGGATATGTGTACATATCCTGGGGAATGTGTACATTCATCGTTTATCAAAATTAACCGTAACATATTGACCCGTATGAATAAAAGTAAGCAAATGCTTATACTTGCAAAATTCAAAGTAAATACTCGTAACTGCCCCTTCATACTGGTCTGTTTAGCATGGTTTAGCAGCGCTGCACTGCGTCCTGTCCTTCTGCTTAGAAGCGCTGCTAAGTCGCCCAGTGCGAAGGAGCACTTACGAGTATTTACTTTGAATTTTGCAAGTATAAGCATTTGCTTACTTTTATTCACACGGGCCATTATGTTATACATATTACCTACACTTAAATAAGGCAATTCGAAAAATACTTCCTAACTATTGAACTAGCACGTAAATTCTCAGTCGAAAATCCAGTTATCCGCAAATTTAAATTTCTTGTCATTTTTTATGATCGCAAGTTTGAAGATATGAGAGTATTGCTTTTGAACATCCATCTAGAACTGTTGCACTTCTGTAGGTGCATCGAAACTAGCAACAGAAATTCGGTGTTTATAAAATAAGGCAGAGTGCTAGACGGTGGCTCTAATTTATTTGGACTGTTACTATTTTCTCTAAAGTTCTTCTAAAACTGTAGAATTTTTATGCGTCCAAGTAGAACTATTAACAAATTTTCCATGGACACTATTTAGTGATCAGGTACAATACAGAGTGTCCAACAACGAGTCGAGATAATCATTAGCTAAAAAACTAATGCCAATAAATTTCTGAAAATTTTGGAATAGGGGTTATTCGTGTTATTCCACGCCACTGCGTCACACAAGCCGGCAAAACGAGAAACTCATTATTCTCAGAATTTACGTTAGATTCTCAATCATAAATAGTTTGTAGATGTAACAGGCGGTCGTTTTAGGTTTAGAAAAATTTGGTTTTGGATTTACAAATTATAGTATAGTACATTTTATACGTGTACCGCTCCATAATAAAAGAGTACGGAACTAATATGCGAGAAAATGAAGCGCGTCAAAATAAGAAGTGGATGGAAGACCAGATAGGAGTCGAAACGCCACACTGTCGACAATTCCAAAAACCGTCCTTTTGGACATAAAAGACACACTTTCTGCCATACCTTTGAATGTGTAAAAAGCATAGTCCAAGCTTGTTTTGGGTTGGCTATATTTCGGGTTTTTATCTCGGCGAATACATAAGTAAAAATTGGGTGGGAGAGAAGGATTCTTCCCCGGCTATGAGTTGAGCGCCGCATTTTTAGATGGTCTAAAATTTCATTTTCAATTAAAGGTTAGAGACAAAGCCGTATATCCGAAGTATATGAATCATCAGCTGTTTTAATCGTACGTGATATTTTATTGGTAAAGTTGAAGATAGTTACCGAATTTTAAGGGCCCGCCATTTCGACAAAGTATTGTCGTGGGTGCTTTTTAAATTCATTGTGAGTTGCCATTACGAGTAAAACTAATAATAGTGGCGTATTTATGCAAAAAGGGAACTTCGTCGTGTAGCGGAATCGATCGACCGGCTGATTTATTTTCAACCACAGATATAATGTGAATACGTCACCTATTATCTTAATACGTACGCGAACATTATAAATAGCTTCGTTGCATTATTGAATCACACCGTGATTGCGTTTAAGTCAATTGTTACTACGAAGGCGTTGTGGTTAAAGTACAGAACGTTTCACTTTGGACTGGCTAGTTACGATAAAAAATAAGTTTATTAATCAAAAACGTAAGTTAATTGAATTTTTTGCATTGTATAAAAATAAAAGTTTCAATTTAACATACCCGAAAAAAGCTACCTATGTCATGTGAACTTTCCTATTTCATTCTAGCTTTAGATATACATGTACGCGGGCATAAGTTTAATAATTTGTATTCTACTTTAGTTTCTGTTTAATTAAGACTTTCTATAATCCTTTAAATTCTCATTTCGTTGCCCCCATTCATTTAAGCGAGCTTTTCGCAGCTTATTTCCGAGTTTACAGACAAACTATAAAAATAACGTCAGCTGACAGTGACGCCATTACATTAGGCACTGTTAATGGCAAGGGATAGGTTAAAAAATAATTTCAATCCCCAGCTCATCGGTGAAGTCAAAGGCACTTCAGCTTTCTTTTCGCGTCACTCTACCAAATGCTCGTCTTCTAAAGTCAATCAATCAATCAATATCAGTCGTACTAACTGATGCACCAATCCATAAGTTTCATGTGTGTTTATATCCTAAATGCAAAAACTTTCTTTGAAAATGCAATTTATTGCTTGTAACTAGTAACATAGTGCCCTTTTCTAATTTTTGTTCTCCTTCCGTTTCTAAGGAAATAAAATCGTTTTAAATCTAACTAAAAGTTACGCCCCTCGTTCCTAGAGTAACCTCTGTTATAGTTTAACGCCTGTATCGTATTGATTTCGAGTAGATCTTAAGTTTTGTGCTTCTGTCGTCCTGTCGAACGTGTGCTGTAGTCCTGCACTCCCCTTACTCCACTTGCAATAAAAAAAGAACACCGGAACACCCGAGAGTACCAAAGCATGCCAGATGACCTGAGGATATACTAGAGAATACCAGAGATTGCGAATTTGATTAGGATCTTCATTAATATCTTTCTCCATTATTAAAAATCTTGCAAAAACTCCTACCTCAAGGATGCGCATGCACAAAGCCTATACTGTTGTGTAAACAACGTCATGTAGACGTGCTTTCGGTCTAAACTCCAAAAATAATGACTGGACACACTGTATGTGACAATAATTAACTTATTAAGTGTAAATCGGGGGATATTATTTACGAATAAGTTGGTTTATTTTACTTGAATATGTGTCTCAGTGTCTATTTTTCTTTTTAGTATTGTTTGTGATTGAGTGTCATTTTCTTGATTAAATTTTATCGCTATCGTAATCACTCAATTTAGTTAACATGATGTAGGCACATCTGGTCGTTTGTGATAAGAAGTTTTGTCCTGATTTCGAGTAGGTGGATGCCAAAACCGGAAGAAGCGATGAAACTAATAAGGTCAATAGTGTAGAAGATATGAGCCAAGAAAAACAGAAGGATTTGTAGTTTACTGATAATGGGGATGAACCAATGGTACGTATAGAAGAGAAACCGAAGTAGAAGATGAGACGTTGAAGATAAAGATATTGAAGTTAAAGAAGAAGCAGTCGAGCCTATACAAGACGACGTTGAAGTACAAGTTGAAGAAGTTGTCAAAGCTCAAGTTAAGCAGCTAGAGATTGCAATACAGAAAGAAGAAGTAAAAAGAGAAATCGAGATTAAAGAAGTTATCTGTTTATAGGCAAGAAGAAGTCGAAATTTATAAAGGAGGAGAGATTCGAATTGAAGTACACGAAATATAAGATAAAGGGGTTTTAGTAGAGAAAAAGGTTGAGTTATTTAGTTGTTTTATTGCAATAATTTTAAGGGGTCCGGGGGTTGAAGTTAAGATTGCATTTTTTGAATTATAGAAAATTTGTAATTCTAGATGATTCTCGGGATTTGACAAGTAATTTTGTAAATTGCAGAATGTATAATAATAATAATAATAATAATCATCTTTATTTAGGATAAGGAAAAGCCACAAGGGCCATTTATCCCTCCTCTACAAGCTTAATCATATAAATGTAGTTAAAGTTCATTAAATAGTAAGTACATAAGAATATAGATAAGTAGATAACATCAAAGAGAAAGAGTATATATACATTGATTGCAGTGGTATGAGTTAACTTTAGCCTACAGCGTTCATCAGGAAGTTGTGGCATTGCTGAATGAAAAGTTTTCTGGCAGTGATGTCACGAATGCTCGGCGGTAAGGTATTCCATAGGCTTGCGGCTAGCACTTGAAATGAAGTAGAGCCTATCTGAGTGTTCGTTTTAGGTAGAAACAAGTCACTGGTACGTGTGTTATACGAGTGAAAACTTTGTAGGGATTTGAACAAGTCACGTAGGTATAATGGTGCACTGTTTGTTTTGATTACTTTATGCAACAGACAAAGTGTGTTATGTACACGGGTTTTCTTCATGTCTAGCATATTTAGACTGCGTAGCATAGGTTGTATGCGATCAAACTTGTGTAAGCCACATGCATAACGTAAGCAATAATTTTGGACCTTTTGTAATTTGTAAGATAGCTTCCCGTTAAGACCATGGTAACATACATCTCCATAGGTGATTAGTGGTAAAACTAATTGTTTAACTAGATTGAGTTTAATATTTTGGCTTAAGAGATTTTTAGATCTGTATAGCGTTTTTAACTTGTAATACGATTTGGTACATACATAGTTGGCGTGCACTTCCCAGTTCAGATTTTGATCAATATGCAGTCCCAAGATTTTGGCGGATGTGGCAAACTCTATACAGTTTCCGTCGACTTCTACTTTTTGAGATGTTGACAAGTGAAATTTATGTAAATCTGTCGTGGTGCCAACGGCCATAACAACAGTTTTGTTGGAGTTGAGATGTAAGTTGTTCACGGCTGCCCACTTAGAAATTGTGTGTAGATCTTCATTTAGATTACTCATATGCGTATTTGAGTTGCTACTGTTGATCGTCATTAGCAACTGGATGTATGTATCGTTGCAGTTTGATCTTACAAGATTACTACTTTGAAATCAAGTACCTAAAGGGTCAAAATAATTTAATAGCAAATGATTTATCGAGGAAAGAAATATGGGGAAAGGAGTTGGTAAAAGATTATGAAATTTTAGGTAGCCGAATGAAGAAGAATTTTGATTGCAAAAGAGATTTAGGAGTACAAGCAATGATAAACATTTGTGTAGTTTAAGAAAGGATTATAATTTTGGCAATCAGAATGAAATTATATCTGTTAGGACTAGTGAGCCTCTACAAATTGCAACAATTAATTATTTAAGTGATTTAGTTAAAGATAGATAGATAGTAAACTACTTAACGTTTAGGATTTTTCCAGAAAGACCCCGAGTAAAGCTAGATAAAGAGGTAGAAAGATTAAAACAGGAATAGAAAGAGGTTAGGAAAAAGATTACGGATTATAGGGTTTTATCTTGGCAGTAGACTAGGGAGTTGATTTTAGATCATCGTGTCCGGACGTTGAAAGTAGATCTTGGCCTATTTAAGGGAGATCAGTTGGTAAATTGTTCAAAAATTTATAATTCCAATGTTTTTAGTTTTTCTTTAAAGGGAGGTGGATGTAATTTTGATTTTGTGTTCAATTTAAGAGGGGAAATGTGTAAACAACGTGATGTAGACGTTCTTTTGGTTTAAATATCAAATTAATGACGGGACACCCTGTATGTGACAATATTTTAATTTATTAAATGTAAATCGGAGGGATTATTTACGAATAACCACAAAGTTGGTTCAGTTCACTTGGATTTGTTGTGTCTCAGGGTCTATTTCTCCTTTTATAATTATTTGATTGCATGCTATTTTCATGTTTTATCGCTATTTTAATGCATTCAATTTGGTTAAGATGCTTTAATGTAGGCCCATCTGGTCGTTCGCGATAAGAAGTTTTGTTACCGGACGAGATTTAATTAGCGCTTATCGATGTTAGAAGAGGTAAGGTGTTTCGAATAATTGTGCGATATTTTCGGCGCAAATAGGCACGCGCGATTCATTTTGTCGAAGCTGGCGTTTATCAAGTCAAATTTTGATTGGCGGTGTTATTAAAGGTTTTTTGAGGAGAGAATTTATTGTATTATGGAAGTGGTGTTATTTTAAGTATTGGAATCCACTAAAAAACGAGTTTAGCTGTTTCGCGACTGTTGGAAAGCGTGTACGTTTCTTTACGCCCTTTATTTCATTCGGGTTTACCGCCCGATTCGATTAATTGAATATCTCGTTGAATATGTAATGCCATTGTTATAATAATTTTTGTAGAAGCAAGATAAGTAAAGTTGTTGAAAAGTTTAAGGCGGTTTGTGTGTTTTATGGAAAAAGGTTGTCAAGTTTGAAAGAGCAAGTGAGACCTTCTGTTAACGTTCTCTTGTTATTAAAAGTTAATAGTTTGTACGGTCTGAACAGCCTTTGGCATCGGATTTGTGTGTTAAAGAAAAATAAAGTTAAGAATCTGTACGACTAGATTATTAGAATGATTAAAGGAGACAGTAATTTTAAAATTTTCTTATTTTATTTGTCGAGCGCCTGCGTGTGGAGTAATTTGTTTTAGGAATTTTGTTTAAATTTTTCATTTCATGTGTTTCAAAATAAATGTTTGTCATTGTCAATCAATTGATAGTGCATTTGTTCGAATCCCTTGTGCGATTCGGATAGAGTTTTCATATCAGATTTTTCTCCTCGTGTCCAAGAATTGTGTCAGGTGTTACTGAAAATTTGGGTAATTGTGGAATTTTCGCAAATTGATCAAATCTCCGAAATCATTAATTTAGGCCAACATTGGGATTTTTCTTTGTATCAGATGGCGGAAGTATACGAGGGAAAATTATGAAGTTTAAGTTTCAATTTTGATTGTTTTGGGCTAGCTGGACAGGCGTTTTGTGGGTGATGTAGTTGACCGATCGCCATTGCACACAGCAACACCTACAACATATTTTATTTGTGTATGAAATGGGCTTTCCTATTTCATACGAAGGGTTGAACCTCCTTGCTTTGAGAAAAATAGATCTTGTAAATTTGATTTTCTGAATTGCTTGTTCGAGATAAACTTTTTCATATATTCATTCAAAAAAATAAAAAAAAAGTTGCAATGCCAAAGTACATTGCCATATTAACAAACTTTCTAATCTTGATATGCTCTCTAAATGCTCTTTGCCGGATACATATTGGTGCGTTGTCATTGCAATGACATTTTTTGAATGTATTTTAATATATGTATTAGTTTGTTGTGTTGAGCGAGCATAAATCTTTTAATCATGGGTTTTCTATACTTCCAAACATTTTCTATGTTAGCAAAATAGGTACATAGATCATGAAACTTTTTCTTGTTTTTCTTTAACTACCTCCTTTGTTACACGACAGTTTAATTCATGTTACGGAAATTGCACATTTTACAGCGAATATCTTAGACAATATTTTTCCTCTTAGATAAAAATTACGACACCCTCAGTTAATTCGTCTGAAGGACTAATAGATTTGAATGTCACATTTGCGTAACTGGGATGTGAACCCCCAAAAAAGCATTTCCTCCAAATATATCGCTATCTGGCACCCGTTTCCTTCAGCAACTGCACCCAAAATTGGCCTTCTTTCATTAGTCCTTTTGTTATCAACTACAAGTCACAGAAGAAAAGAACTAACGGCTTTATCTAGATTTTCCATTTCATTTAAATGCGTGCTTCCTCGCACATTTTGTGAAAATGTTTGTAAAATTTATATTTCAAGGTGGCGGATTGACAACATAAGAGTCTTAAGTTCACTGCTAGCATACATATAAGATATACACCGGATTGGCTGTATATTTCAATTTAAAATTTATATTCTTGTCCCCTAAACATCCATATTCAGGTCTAAAGCGTATATTTAAAGAAAATATAACCTTTCAAGATATATGTGCGTGTGTACCACTATACCCACTATATATTATAAAAAGAAATGAAATATACTTACTGGCTTTAATACTCGAACGATAAAATACGTTTTTAATCCGGCTATCCTTAAACTTTCTTCCCTTTTTTCCCCATACGCTGGTTCGACTTCAAATTCTCCATTCAGGAACGAATAAGTTGTCGCCGATATATGTACTCTCCTGAACGAATACGAATAAGCAATTTTGATAAGCTTGCACATAGATTTTTACGTGCATTAACATACCAGCCACGTTCTATACTACTTGACCCTTTAAAGCAAATTTACCGTCTCGTGTCGATGTTTTTAATCGTGTCTTTTAATTACAGCATGCATTTAAATGAAAACTCATTTATTTTACCCGGCCATTCCACTGCTTTCCATTTTGTTTGCTAATTCGACATCTTTCGAATACACGTCAAATTGCCATTGTCTCTGACCTAAAACTCCCGCCAGCACTGCACCTGTGTGAATTCCCACTCGCATGTCTACTGGTGAATTTGTTTTTTGTTGAACGTATCTGAAACAATGAAAACTGTATCAATGCGTGTCGATTAATATACAAATTGTAATTCTGGATTCAATTTGTTGTAGGTACCTACCCCTAATCCACTCGCATAATTTTTGTATTCGAAGCACGTTCCCTAATTCTAAGGAGGTAGGCGCAAAAACCTAAGGATCATCTTTTTAGCATATTACAATCTACCCCACTTTGTTTCTGCACGGCTAGTAGATTTTTAAAACTAAAATGATCCCAATTTTTATCTGGGGGTGTTGCAATGTTGCCTAAGCTGCATTGCTATAAACACTTACACATAACGGTAGAAACGAGTTAATTCATAACTAGATAATTGCCCCATCCTCACTGCAATTAGAAAAGGGGCGTCGATAATTATTTAGGATATTATCGTCGCGAAAGGAGGCAATTAACTCATTTTGACAAAAACGCTTTTAAATTGCCTTCCGTTTACATATTTCATCCGCCTTATAAATTATGCAGTGAACTATTTCCGAAGCGTTCATAGTAGTCGGTCTGACCGTATAAAACAGACTAGCACACCGGATGACAGAAAATCGATGCTGAACGAACGAACTGCTGAAAATCATTTGCAGACAATTTAATTTTCCGACGATTACGAAATAGCCCGCATTCGGGTCTAGTAGAAAAGTCGGTGAATAGGAACAAAAGAAGTTTATTTTCTTGAAAGAGAATTGGAAGTTTCCTCGCTTTTAATCATAATTATTGGGTTACTTACTAAACGATTAAAATTTCATGTAAGAGACAAATTCATCCATCATCTTCAGCTAATTATGTTATTAATATTACGAGTATGTTAATACTATTAACGACTAAAAGATCTCAAGATATTCGCATGCTTTCCCCAATCCTCCTTAAATTACTTTTACGCCCATTTCTCAATTTGTTATAAGTTCATCGCAAGCATATAACATTCTTTGTTAGTTCTAGTGAGGTGGTCATCAAATTTTCTGTACCTTCCCTTCTATCAATTATGTAAAATTCCTTTCAAGTAATCTTCCAGTTCTCAAATTCCCTTCATGTAAGCTACTCATCAGTTATCAAACTCCCCTCACTGCCCCTCGCCCTTCACGTCAAGTTCTTCTCCAGTTCAATTATCAGTCAGTCGGTCCTTCTTGAACACACTGATCAAAAATTGGTTACCGTGTTCAGGACGTGCACATGTTAAAAGAGAAGGACTTCAAAATATTAGACAAACCCCTGAATTCACATGAACGGGCAATCCCTTGATACATTTACCATCTTGAACCCTCCTTCAACACGCACATGCATACATGGTCGTAGATAAGAGTTGCAAAATTAAACAATCAAAACAAATTAAAGAAGATGATGATTAAAAATGGCCTTTTTCAGTAATAAAGCGCCATTTTGGGGCGTTACTTAACTAGAAGAGCAAGTAAGTGTGCATCAGAGAAGGGTAAAGTAGATTAATTCGTTTTTGAGGAATTCTTCGAGTAACCACCGAGCGGAGAGAAGTTTTTCTGCGGGATGCCAAGATGACTTGTGCGCCATACGTGTGTGTGAATTGACCAAAATTCGTTAGATCGAACGGCCGTAAAACAAATAATGTCATTGATAAAATTTCGTGCATAGAAAACATCCCTTTCATATCAAAAGAGGAACGAGTTGGGTTAAGGCGATAAAATGTTCTAATAATAAACTGTTGCGAAGTTTCACAAACATTTTTGTAATAGTCGTATTTTCTAAAGTACATATAAAAATGATTACTGGTTGAGCATCACTGTAATTTTTGTTCGAGGACCACTGTATGTCGTGTTTAGTAGTGACCAATTATAATTGGTGGATTCTAAAAGGAGTGTGAATTGCGCGTTTTTAAATGTAATCATATTTTTTCAATTTAACCTATTGTTCATGGACTCGAATTGGTTTTGGATCGAGTTTCTAAACTTTTTCTCCCATTTTGGAGGCTTTAAATAGGATTTATTCAATACGTAACTGGCCGTCATTTGTTAACTTGATTATTATTTCGTGTATCCTTTTTAGGAAGTGTTTTCGCTTTACGTATAGGGATTTTGAACCAAATCAAACTTGGCCGTAATGACGTTATTTTCTAATGGATGTATGTTAATTTTTGTGTTTTCGATGGGAAGTTACATGTGATGCCTTACAGGGCTCTAAGTCCTAGTGTGAGTTTCAATCGTAGTCCCAAGGTCTAATTTGCAAGTCTACATTCACGTTCAATTGTGAATTCCAGTTTTAATTGACCATGACATCTGTCGAGCTATATAAATTTAGTCGTGAGCACAACGCCAGCACCTTATCGGTGCCGTCCTTAGGGTGGAGCGAGTGGAGCGCCCACTCCAGGCCTCGCGCTGAAAAAGGCATTACTCTCACTAAAACATAAGTGAATGTTTTGGTTGAATGAAAATAATATAATAGGTATAACTTTTTTATTTTTTTATCCCTTTCTTGTTCTGGGCCCTCAACTGGCTTGCGCCCAATTACAGGGTGACCCGCATAATGCTTTTTAGTACAGATATACGTACGTACCTAAAATATCTGTCTGATTACCCGCCCAATATGTTCAATTATTAATTAATTTAAAAAACCTACGAACGAGGTTCTCATTCATAACCCCCCCCCCCCAATCATTGTTCCACCTTCTGCAGAGGCACCTCTAAATAGCATGCGAGTCACTCTGTAATTGGGCGCATGCCTGTTAAGGGCCCAAAACAAGAGAGGGATAATAATAAATAAATAATTGTTAACAAAGACCCCGCAACAATGTTTCGATCCAGACCTCACATTTGCTAAGGACGGCTCTGCACCTTAACCTACAGACAGTGCTTGGAGCGAATATAACCAACTTTCATTGTCGGTACGTTTTTGCTCATCAGTTTGCACTTTGGGAATTGTGATTTGATAACTTAATATAATGGATCGCGATCGATATCGCGCAAATGTTGGAGGTGGTTTCAGTGCATCGGGGTGGAAATATTGGTCTGTTGCGTTAACCCCAGGAGACCCCCGCAACCGATTCGTAAGACAGTGGATTATTCTTTCTTCAAGAATGGAAGGTGCAAAGAACTACAAGTACAGTCATCAAGTTTACGCTATAGAACAAAAGTTACCTGGTACTGCGTCTCCGCTGGTTTTAAGAGGGGCCACCCTGTACCGAACATTGCAGAAATCCCAATAGACAGCGAGGCGGCATGAAAGATTAGTCATCAGCGATAAAGAAGGAAGGCGGATGTGACGCCATCTTTCCGGCAAATATGACGTGTTTGCTCGAGAACATTCTAAAATACTCGGAACCGTTCGGAAGCGCTCGTAAACTTTCGAGAAAGAAGGGCGTTTAATATAAAAGCAAATCGCGTTTCAGCACAGTTCCGATTCCAACGCCGAAGTAGCAAATAGTTCGCGCTGTTATAAATTGTGTGTATGTGAGTAATATTTCAAGTATTATGCAGCATGGTTAAATTTGGAATATCTGGCATTATTGTTGTATTTGTGGGAAACAATTATTATTTATTGGAGATAATTAACTGGAATAAACCAGTATTTCTTTCGTTAATTTGAAATGTTACTTTCCTTGCATTTTCCTAGTTTTTATGCAGGGAGAATTTAATTAACTGGGCGGCGCTCAGCTAATGGTAAGTTGTGAAGATGTATCGAAAATTGTTTGTCAAAAAAAAATGAACCGCTGCGGAAGATCTCAAGACTTATTTTACAACCCTGAGCTACCTGCCCATTTATGCGGTGGGTTCGAGGGAAAGCAGACCTAGTCTAACGCTCCTGTTATACCACGTTAGAAATAGGAAAAATCTGACATCGATTCGGAACATTGTAACAATTAGGTTAGTTCACTACCTACCACTGTAGAAAAAAAAATGGAAAATATCTGCACAAATCAAGACCGGACAGAAATATCGAGAGAGTATTGGAAAAAATACTTAACGGCAAAAAAAAGAAGAAATTCAAGCATCGCAGATGAGGAATAGGAAAACACCTAGGAACAATATGATAACCGCAGATAATCAAGGATGCATACTGTTGTAACGGACGTAACTGTTATTTGATTTAAAATTAATCACTTTTTACTCTCCACATTGTATATATAAGAACCTTCTATTTTTATCATGTGATTATATTAAGTCAGAGGAGGCGAAGTTGTGCCGTGCGCGGAAGCGAGAGAATGGTATCAACGCTGGTGGCGTTCATATCGCGCGTTGATTTGAGCGGTGAAAATTATGTTCAGGGGACAATTGATAAGGTGGAGATAGTTAAAGGGCGCGGGTGTAGGTTCCAACAGTAAAGTATCAAATTTACTCGGTGATAAAGTAATAATATTAAAAGTTAAAATAACGCTGCGGGAAATTGAATTTAACCTCCCTTATAAATGCCGATATATAACATCGTAAATAATTTGCGGCGGAATAAAACAGAACCGCCTATTGCAAGTGAACAAATGGCGGGGATAAGCTAAGTGTACAAATTGAATGAATTTCACCATAATTTCCATTTATTAATGGTCGCCTAAATCATCAACGTATTGTTTCAAAATTGATAACGTGTTGCTTTTCTTTTGCTTGCGGTTTGTTTATAAATAAGGCCTGGGACTATTTGGCCGAAAATCTAGAAGTTTTGGTTTTGGTGGACGCTTCAGAATCATACACAAGTCTATTTATAAGAGGTGAGCGGTATATCGAGCCACGAACTAAATCCCCAGACATCAACAACCGGCACCTCAAATTCAAAGGCGATAAGGTGCAGAATTGTAGCTTTATTATTTCCGTTTTATGCCAATTATTGCGTATATTTTCCTGCTTCTTAATGAACGTTTATTTAATTATTTGGATTCGCATGTTTAGACTTTCTTGCTACATTGTTTGCTAGAATAAATTTAATTATCTGGCTATTTTTTGAGTTTGGTTAGGGATTCGGTTTGTGCACTTCAAGAGTGATTGTGAGATTTTGTTTAATCATAATAAATGTAGGTATACGCCAATATTGAAGTAGAGTAACCTCTCCAAATATATTCGAGTATTCAAATTCCTAAATATTTTACTAATAAACTTGAGTTGGTATTTTTCCAAATTATAACTTTAGCGAAGGTAAAGATTAATTGAATTTTAGAGACTCTTTATCTGAGCCAGCCAAACTTTCATAAGTGGGAGCTCAAGGAACATTCGGAATCTAGTTCAATTTAGATGGAAAATAAGATAACGTGTAACTTTTTCACGGTTCTTTGTGTTAAAAGCAAAGTCCAAACGTATTCTTTCTTTCAGAACCCTTAAATTATTTAATTTAAGGGTTTAAGGGTAACAAATTTGTTATACCAGATCATTTATTTATGCCTAATAAATGAGTAGGTCTCAGATCTTCCAAACGCAGTCCTCCTGCTACGTAAAACGACACGAGGTTTGCCCCCTTATAACAAGTACATTATGGGAATAATAATTTAAACATAATTGTCTAGGCAACCGTTTTATAAATCATAACTAGGACTTACTCCTATTACGTTGACGATCCTCCAGAGGGTGTTTGAAATTCACACTTGCAACGCCAAGATACCATAGCAAAGGAATAAATCGACCGAAATATGGTTTTCAAGCTAACTGGCTACTCGAGTAGCTTCATATTCTGTAAGTAGCTCTTGACTATATACGTGATTTTTCAAGAGACTGGCCGTTTATTGGTTTTCGATTTTGATTAAGCAAAAAAATAGTCGACACGTGAAAATACATTCTATATAAACTTTCGCTGAGTTTCTAGGTTAAGGTTGACATCCGTATAGATCAGATTTCTTTACTTAATCCTATTTACTATCAAACATAAAGTTGTATAGAAATGTGCCCTTAACGTCTCAAGATACGATTTATTGTCCTTTTTTTATTGTAGATGATGTTTCGGATATTGATTCCCGGAGTTTTCTCAGATAAAAAGTCGACAAGTCTTCAAATTAAATACGTATACATAGATCTGATTCATTTTTCCGTTTGATTAGTCCGTTTTCCTCATTTAACGCAAAAATGTGCTAATATATCAAAATTTTATTTCTACGTATTTCGCTTAACTTTTACTTCACAAACGTAACTAGTGAAATGACACGAGACTGACATACAGTAATTCTTTTATGAATATTTGTGGTGTTTCGAAGTGATTGATGGCTTGGAAAGAAAACTATCTAATATTGAGACAGGATCCTGTCTAGTTTACTGTATAAAATGATGTGCAACAATAAACATAAAACATATAGGTAAATCTTTTCTACTTTGGGGATTCATTTTAAGATTGTAAATGGAAAATGGGAAAGCGTCGACGTGTTTTAGCAAAAGTACATATTCATTAAAATCTCAGTTTTCGATCTACTCAATTCCATTTAATGAGCCGTTTTCGAAGTGTTAATCAACCAAATGGGTATTTTAATGAGGAGGGTCTGCTTTGATAAAAAAAAAACTCGGATCTTTGCATCGCACTCGCCGGATTGGTTGTGCAGCAAACGTTGATTGCGCGCCACACAACATAATGAAAGAAATTACTCAAGAAACAAGTGTGAACTTCTTCCTAAAATGCTCCGGTTAGATTACGAATTTGCCTAACCATCATATCTCACGTGCAGTGAGAGGTGTGATACGAATAAATTAGATCAACATAATTTGCAATATAATTTGGGATCGTTAATAGGTTGAGTACGTCGTAACGATAAAGTACCTATCGATCGTCTGAAATTATCATTCACCGCAAATGGTGAAATCCAACAGTCCACTTTGCTCCAGCTACCAGTTCCTGCCGAGAAAGCTGTGTCTTCGAACGTTGTCCACCCTTCGTATCAACGAACCAGGTCTGGAAGACACTTGGAATTTCCTAAAAAGTTTGCCAACTACACAGCAATTGAATTCTAACCTCATAACAATCATCAGCGAAAAATATGAGAGTTATACTCTAAACCTAAAGGAATGGGACAGGTTCTAGACTGATGAAGACAACACGTATCCAACTCTCGATGAATTTCTCAACTTTCCTCAGAACAGAGCCACAATCCTGGAAAGCATTGAGATCAGGGAGGGCTAAGCTAAGCAAGGGTAAGGGCATTCCAAAACTCGGTTTTAAGAAGCAAGCAATCAGTTCCGAAGTGCTATTCATGGACCACATACAATGCAACGGTGTACTAATTTCTTGATCATGTCGATCGATAACAGAATTGCCCATGTGAAGAATGTTTCCCTGTAAATCAATTGCTTGAATTCCAACCATGAAGCAAAGGACTGCTCAAGTCGCAATTGCTAGGTTTGCCGGAAGAAACATAACTTCTCCACCTGCTGCAGCGCAAGCACAAGTGAGTAGCAATATAGCTTGTAGCATCAGCCAGGTACTATCGCAAACATGGAACTGTAAACTGAAGAGCTCTGTTAAATTCAGGATCCCAAATCAATTTTCTACGGGAAAATGTAGCTGCTCAATTGAATGTGTCCATGTCTCCGTTAAATGTTTCTCTTTTTGGCATTCAGCTCTTGACAAGGATATATTTAGGTATATGCGACCTCTATGAAACGAAATTTTCCACTATCTACAACACTAAATTGACACTAAACCAAGCCCATTGCCAGTTGATGGGAGGGCAAGCTTATTATTATTATTCTACGTTCAATATTATTGGAAAATTTCAGTTACACAGACCCCTAGATATACTGTACAACCTCATATTAGATTAACAGTTAATATAAGTCCTCAAATTTCCAGTGATCTACTTGAGTAGTTTTTTTTTATTTTTGTCTTATGGAGCCAAAGTTTTAAGCAAAATGAAGAGTGCAGTAGTGTCTATAGTTCGGTTATGACGTATCTCTGGATAGACCAGACGCCTAGTCCGCCTTATGGGAAATGCATCTCTGCCTCTGGAAGATCAATAAGTTCTTCCAATAATTAAATGAAACGGTATCCAAGCAATAGGATCCGTAGTTCAAGAGGAAGCAGTTCCCATTCTTGTGAGATTTCGCTTCCACAAGTTCGTCACGTCCGCAGATATGACTCAGATATATCTCCAAACCTGAGTTCATCCGGATGATAGCAAATTCCGGCGCACTATGGAGATTTGATACATTATCAGAGGTGGATGTGTATGAGCTAACTTTATTATGCGAAATTTAAAGAAAATGCAATTCTAAAATTTAGGATGGCAGTTACGCCCTCTGGTGGTCATTTTTAGAACTTAAAATTATTTTTCAGCGATTCTTCATGACCGATTTACCCAATTATTTTTTTTACCCCTAAGTCATACGACGAACGGTTCCCGAGATATGGCCGAGGAACAGTCTTATTGGGTCACCCGGTACATATGCATAAGCGCAAAATGTATACACCTAGCGGCTGTGTCTGATCTGAGAACTGATAATTTTCTAGCAAGTCTGCGGCATGCCACCAGCTCATACCTATTCAGATAATGGGATAAACTTCCTAGAAGCGACACGACAACTCTCTGACTTGGCGTCAGTCATTTGTTGAAGGAGCAGTTCTTAATAGTCAGAGGCATTTCCTTCTACTCACTTATGAAGAGTCCATTACAGTCCCCGCGCAAATTTTGATTTTTAGGGCCCTCACTCCACTATCGTCTAATCCGAACGATCCACAAGCACTAGCGCCCTCCAATCTTCTAGAAGACGCTGCTCCATAGTTCCCGATCCTTCAACGCTGCCGGCGATGGTGTCGCGATTATCTTCAAGTTTGGCAAAAAAAAGGCACTGGGGTCTTGAGAATGGTGCATTGGTTGTCACCAAGGATGATAGCGTACCACTTGGACACTGGCAAACAGAATAGCATAGTGGAAATGCATACTGAAAAGGACAACATCGTGCGAGTGGTTGCGATTAAATTCATCCACTGAAGAAGAGTCGCGATAGGCTCGAAATATCTGGACTTCCAAATAGATATTTGAATTGCGTTCATCGTGGTCTAATTTACCTTAACAATCACCACGGGGTTGCCTAAAAATTTCGAACGGTGTGATCAAACGTGCAGTACGTAACGATGTTATATGGCTAAAAAGTTAAAACCCCTTTTGAAAGGGGGGAGTATGTTTCATGTGCAACGTTGATCATGTTACCTATGCCATGCCATGTCGGTAACAATTCAAAACACTATTTTATTCAATGGTTCTATGAACAGAAATAGTGAAGCCACTTCACCAAAATTACTGCCACATTAACATGCAGCATTTTTATTGGTCCAATTTTCAAATGCCGCTAACACGCCTGAAATTTTACTTTCAATGGTTGTAATCTGTAATTCCGATTTTCTGTTTGCATAGTCGTTTACTTGCGTAAATTGCCGTTGATATCACTTATACGAAAAAAATAGCCTTTGTGAAGACTCATCTGTGCAAGGATGAATGTAGCAGGGGTTACTTCTTCTCCACCGAAAAAACGGCCTTCAAAGCACTTCTCAGGTGAGGATAAAACGAGCATGTTGAATATCTTCAAAGCTTTATACTCAAGGCAAATCATAAAACTGGACAACAGAAATCGTAGAGTTAACCGCAAATGCAGCATCAGGTATTTTTCGTTTTTGTAGATATATGGATTTATCTTAACTTAGGTGTGAGTGTTGTGAGTGTTTGCAAGATTCGTCGTGAATATAAAACGACCCACGAACTGCACGCACCTGAAGTATATCACAGACCGAGGGCAATTTTGGACAATATCGATGTTGGAAGTAAAAGTGTCCTCAGACGTTTGATTCATTCCTTTTTTGAGAAAACTAAACCGCCAACATTGACTAACATTTTAGCAGCGTTACATGAAGATGAACAGTTATCTCAATTGAAGCGGACCACATTGTGGTAAGCAAATTAGTTTTCAGTGAGTACACATATTTTTTTTACTTATAATACACTTATTTTGCTTGTCATTATAGATATGGGAAAAGGTCGCGCAATAGTATTCTTAGGGAAAAGGATGAGATCATTACTTGGAGGCGCTATTTCGTGCGAGAAATAAGAAAATATCGGGAAGAAGGGAGAAAGTTGTATTTTCTAGATGAAACTTAGGTGAAAGCTTGTCATACTGTAAGCAAAGTACGGAAGGACGTCACAATTCGCAACCTAAGGCAAGCATTCATCAAGGGCATTGAAAGATCCACCGGGCAATGGAAGTCGACTTATAGTCCTGCACATAGGGTCTGAAGATGGTTTTGTTGGTGATTTGAATAAAAAAAAACGGGAGACTATCACGAAGAAATGACCAGCGCAGTATTTGAAAATTAAAAAACAAAATTTAATGGGAGTAGCTTCACTATTTCTGTTCAGCGAACAGATTAGAGTGCCCAACAAGCACAAAAAACCTGACGAAAGTAAAATGGGGAAGATGTCCACAGAACAACAGGGTCTTGCCACTCTTACCCTCAATTAACGGTACGTGTAATTAAGTAATTTTTTCGTTGAGAGGTGTTTCAATATAAATATGAAACCATGGGAATGGGTTACCAACTCCTAATAATATACTCACGTAATCTGTGGCGTATACGAATGAAATCTAAAAGAAAATATGAATTGTATATTTGTGTGTATTTAAAAATAAAGCACGTCAATAACGCGGGGATAATGATCCAAATCTCGTTGCTCGAGTAACGACGTAAAAAAGCAGGGTGGCATGTTTATTTGTGTCCTTTGAGTAACTCTTGAACTCGCATCTTTATTTATTTACCATGGTGATGCTTTTGAATTCGAAAGCATTGCGGCACAATATTTTACCGTTTATTAAAAATCATACCGGGAAAAAGGTAAGTCGACACCAAAAGTAATCCAAATTGACGTTTCCTTAGCGTTTTCTGTTTTTCTTTTCCTATTAACCACGAGAGACTTTTACAGGCTTCGGGCAAACCGTCACCAATAAGAATGAGATTTTCTGTTATGTGTTTACAAGAAATATGTAACACGTTTTTGACCGTGGGTGATATTTTCGTTCGCACAAAAGTTGGAATGATTCCTTCGTAAATAATAGGGGTAGGTTTGAACATCGAACGCACATAACAGTGCAGGTAACTCTCTGACACAGACTGGTAGAAATGTTTAAATTTATTGATCATTAAGTTAGACAAATACAAATATTTTGCAGGTCAACGGCATTAAAGCCTACGTTCGTGCTATACTCTTGAATTTCGATTACAACCGTTTATAGTCAATATAGATCCCAAAAGTTATTTAGTTTCAGAATGAAATTAGTCTTGCTAAAGTTTAACCACGCAACTATCGAAATTTGACTGAATATTACTGCCTGGAAACTGTTCGGGTTTATTTTCATTGATATTCATCAAATGCCACAGAAGTTTCTAACCAAATGCCAATCAAAGTGTAAACGAGGTCGGTTCGTTTAAAGGCGACAGTTTCAACGGCTTAATTTTCAGACGATTTTCATTGCACGAAAATGTCTTTCCAGATCAGCACATCAATTTCCCAACTCTATCAAAAAACAAATCAGAATTAGGTAATATCGATATCGAAATAATAAACCAATTACGTTTCTTTAAGGCAACAGTTTGAATAATGAATTTTGTGATAATGTTCATTGCGTCATAATACGGATCGGGCATTAAAAACGTAACAGATCTATTCTCTGATGGTCAGATTGATGCGAGGGAGAGATCCAGGAAATATTTGCGTCCTATAACTCTGCAAACTCGAAAATTTTAAATTGATGTTTCGCCAGAATAGCCTTGAGCCCTCGAGTTTGGAGTTAGGTGTCAAAATTGATATTCCACATGTGAGCTGCCAATACGTCCTTTGTTTGTGAATTGTGCCACTGGAAAGGTGTTGAGCGTTCATATGTAAATACAAAGCGTCCTAAGGGTCAAAATGATATCTATGTTTGAAAATCGCATTAAATTTATTCCAAGTATAAATGAGGTTAGTATAAAAGAGGCCCGTGAATTAGTTCACATGTGTTAGAAATTGCAACAATTATAGATTTCGGTAAAAATGTCTGTTTTGTCCACAATTCAAAATTGGTTGTGTAGGCGTCACAGTTGTTCGAATAAAATTTTCGATTGAATGTTTTTGAAAGTTTTTCATAAAATCGTGGTCTGTTTCGTCAAATTACATTTAAAGAAGATTCGTGGGTATTGATTACACGAGGCTTGTTAAAAAAATACCTACGTAGACTGATGTCTGAGCCGTCTACAAAGTATTTCCCTCCTCAACGCGCACATTTATCCCACTTTTGGGAATAGTTCTCACTAGCCTCTTTTTGGTGTCGTTTAGCTACTTCGTCGCATTTGTCTTAATCTTGGGAATTTTTTTTCAAAGCTCTTTTGAGTTTGGGGAACAAGAGGAAGTCTGAAGGGGCGATGTCAGATGAGTAGGGTGGATGGAGAAGAACTGTGATCGAGTGTTTGGTCAAAAACGAGGGCTGAATAGGCTGCAGCGTTGTCGTGATGAAATACCCAGTCAGGACCCCTCCACATTTTTGATCTGACCTGACCTGATATCTCTAATTTGTTGGTAAAATGATTCAACTGATATCACACAGTCCTCAGCAAGGTCTCTGATGGTAGACGTCGATTTGCCCGAACCAGGCTGTCGATTATATCGACGTGTGAATCGACAGTTGGCTTGAAAAGACGTTTATGGCGCTCATCTGCTTTAATAATATTTACCTTATAATCAACTGATCTGTGAGAAGATACTGACACCAAGTGGAGATTCCTGAAACAAACTGGGCCCGCGCCCGTGTTTTTTGAATAGACCTATGACCGAAATGCACTGAATTGCAGTATGTACAGTTAAAGAAAATGCAATAATCTGATCCGAACATAATACTGGAAACAGAATTGGAAATTTCGAGACCGTTCACGAGTTATCGTGCACACAGACGGACGGACGGTCAGAAAGTCTAAAATAATGAACGAGCTAGGTCACTCGTTAATAAATTGTTTTTGTAACGAAAAATAACCCAGCGCGTTTAATAAATGTGCACTTGACCGAACTAGCCTCCAGTTTATGTGTTGAAAACGCAGATATTTCACAATTAAGTCCTCTGGTTGCTTTATGGTGTCATAAATGACACAGTCCCTTAATCCACTTCCAGACATTATTAAATGATTCTACTGTAAAACACGCGGAAATTTCCTCCAATTTAAAAGTTCACTCTCGAATTTTCTCAGTAAGGGTTTTCTATTATGCCCGAAAAACCCTGACTATTGTCCTTGATGAATTCCCCATAAATTTACTTAGCGACGAAAACTACTTGGTTCCTTGATCGTTTCCGATCTGATTTTACATTTTATTTTCAAATGTACAGGGTGGTTCAAATTCGTGGCTCACTATTGGGATCTCCGGAACGGTGAGAGATACAGTGTAGGCCAAATGGAGGCAAAGGAGATCCCAATGGTAAGCCACGAGCTTGAATCATCCTTTAAACTCTCCGTAGTTCAGATGAAAAATTTTAAATCGCAAAGTAACTGGTCGCACTGATGACCAAAAAACGAATTGATAAATTTTAATTTCTCTCGAAGGAGTACGCATTGGTCGCGTGCTTAACCACTAAGCCGCAAAATTTTCTTCCTTATTAATTGAAAAACTGTCTAGAAAATTGCTTCTTATTAACGCAGACGGCCATCTTTAATCGTTGATTCGTTTGCTGAATTCCCACCCTACGCAACAAATAGAAGGTACTACATCATAATCATTCCCAATACGACCAACATATGCTACGTTGCTGTTTCTACCATGGTGAAATGGCCTCATGCCGGATTCGCAGTTGTAATCCAATTAAAATAACATGATCCAAATCCCCAACATCTTGCGACGAAACATTGGATGACTATTTCTGAAAAATTATGCTAAAACCGCAGTACTCTTATGGTGGTATTCTGGAAATGGCAATGGAACTGTTCTCTACTGGGAGTTATTCCGTACCCCTCAGGCCCCCCGGTACCACCTTTTTTGCCAAACCGTTTAGGCTTCAGGACAGTTACTGCGGAAGAATTATGAGATTCTCTTCTCCGTACCGCAGAAAGCGTAGAACCGGGGGGTCTGGAGGGGAGTATCCAGCAAACGAGTCGATGACTATTTCCGAAGAATTATCCTAAAATCTCAGTATGGTGGTATTCTGAAAATTAATTAATTAGGATTACCGTTACATCTCTCAATTAGAATTCAGACATTTGATGGGTTCCTTAAAGGTTGATTAATTCTGGAATTAATTAAGACTTGACATACAAGAAGACATGCCACAGTATCTGCTACAAGCAACCAAAACAGCATTGGAAAGCTGTGGGTTAAAATTCGATGCCCTTTGGTAGAACCACAGGATATTATAAGCGTTGCAGAAGTAAAAATTATTCAACAGAATTCAACCTTACGCACCGTCTCTTACCGTCTTAATGACTTAATGAGTAATTGAAACAGGACGTAATGAACACAGAAAGGATCACATTAGATTATCTTTTAAAGCTAATAAGAAAATGACCAAAGCTCAACTATTAATATTTCAATAAAAGTACTAGAAAATAATAATAATAATGACGAGCGTCTCCCAACAGTAAAAAATTTTGGCACAAAGACGTCACGAGTATCAATGACGTGTTAATCACATGGTATCTCGCTCGTTATGTTTATGTTATTATGAATCTTGAGGTTAGGTATACAATTGGCGAAAATTTAATATAGTTCTACGCTTTCTGGAAATACGATTTTTGTGTAAGCACCTCTTCCATTTACGTCCCATAAATGTAATGTGGCTTTGATTCTTCTGAATAGGTGTCTTATTTCTTTGCTCTAGAGGTGCTAAGAGCAACTCAACAGGCCATCTCATTCGTATCGTATCGTAGGTAATATAGCCTGTGGTATCGTACTTTAGATATTTTTGTTTATTGAAATAGAATGATTGTAAAACTTTCTTTTATAGGTGGAACCATTTGAAGTGTTTATTGGACTATTTGTGGCAACAATGTTTATGTGTAATATATGTAGAAAAGAATATGTGTCTAAGAAGAGTTTGTCGAGACATACAAAACTTAAACACGAAATGGAGTACCATGCTAAACACACGAACTATCAATGGTATGCATTGTAATGTTTAAATAAATCGAATATTATCATTCACCTTAAATCACACCGAGAAGTAACGGAACGACATGGTCGTTTATTATGTCCTTTTCAACAATGTAACCACGAAATTATCCGAAATTATGCTAATCTAAATAAACATTTAGTAGAAAAATAGTTATTTGTTTCATTAGTACAAAAAATGGCAGTTTTCGGGACGAGGAAGATGGTTGCTGGACGACGCGTTAGCGGAGTCCAGCAACCTTCCGAGTCCCGAAAACGCATTTTTTGTACGAATAAAACATAAAATTTTTTCTCCAACCCCCTTTACTTCAAATTATATTCGAATTTAGATTCAGTCACAGTTTCACTACTAGTATGAGAACTTTTGCTTTCTTGTCCTCACGTGTCATGCCACTCTAGTTTTTAGGTTTAACTTATAACCTATTCGTTCTTACTTCTTACTTCTCACCTCTCGCGACTTTGTAGGGAGCAATCTAAGGTAGCATGTTCTGCCGTTTCTGTAATCTCTGGCGGAGTGCAATCCATGTCGCTATCAGTTTCAGTCATTTCTATTGTATACACAATTAATATTGTTATATTTTGTATTTAAATAAAAAACCTACCATACAGTTTTTTAATTAAAATTAATTGCAATTAACTCTTTCAAATTTTGAATTCAAAATGACAGATAATAGTGCAATGGGCCTGAAGTAGATGGCGTTACGCGCGACGGCGGGTTGTATACGTATTAAAATTACGTTCACCGAATATGTAAATTACGTTACACATGGTTTAAATAAAAATAGCGAGCGTAAATCATTTTCAATACATGTACATACGTATAGATAACAGCACTATTTGCATTGAATATGCAAAAATATTTGATTTGTATGTATAGAAATATCTTACAACCTGCAATGTAAAACGATGTCAATATGACATATCTCCGCGATTGTAATTTTTTAATTGGTCAACTTTCAAGGTCAATTTCTTTTTGGTACTAGGACCAAAAGTATCCACTTTTTGTACAGTTGCCATGGTGAAAGCGATTAATCCGCAAAACGTCATTTTTAGGTACCGAACACTGTCAAAAAATAGCGTCTTATTCAGGTGGTTGGAGAAAAACATAATTATGAAGCTAAAGAAGAGGTGTATGAATTTGTGGAAGACTATGGTATGTACTGTGTTGTCATTTTTTATTGAGTATAATGTTTGTTTTTATGTATTGTAGAGTTTGATACATGGAAGGCAAATATGGAAAGTAATACAAATGCAAGTTATGTTCTGGATACTTGCGAAAAGAAATTAAAGAATGGATTACGGCAATACCTTAACTGTCATAGGTCCTTCAATTTTTCAATGAAACAATCACGCAAAAGATCCATTAAACACATTGGAAGCAACAAGATAGGATTTGCATGTCCATCAAGAATGGTGGTGACAAAAACTTTCCAAAAAATATTGGTAACATTTTACCCCAATCACTGTGGACATGAATGTGAAATGGGTAGGTTAAGATTGCAACAAAATGATAGAAGCACATTAGCAGGTAACAGCCACTTTTTGAAGTAACCTATAAACTATAATTACTTAAGGGGATTGGATTCGACGCAATCCCGTATGTGACATTTCACACGTAGGTATTCATACCATTACGTCAATTCTGGGTGTCATATCTCACAGGTGCAAGCAGAGAATCCAAACAGCTTAGTAGTTCTCAAAATACCTACCTACTTAATGATTATTGAAGATAGCAAACATATTTTTTTGTGAGCGGTAGCTCTAAATAGATTCTATGGCGGAAAGGGTATGAGAATTTGTCAAAGTTACATAACTACAAGTTTTCGGCGTTGTAACTCCAGAGGCAATTGTGAAAGCGCACGTATTCCGTAATTTTGAAGTAATTTTCGGGCTGACATCTTCTCATACACTTTCCGCCATAGTATACATCTAGAGCACTTACAAGTAAGTGTATCGTGATCTAGAATAACGCACGCAAAAAAAATATTCTGTCGATTTCACCTTCACAGGGAAATTGCATAGTTCTATTTGTCTGCCTGTGTCTTTTAGTTTTGAACATTTTGGAGATTTGCTTTTTTACATTTGATCCAACTACGAGTCCAACTATTACAGATTTTCATAATAATTCCCATCAAAATTTTATGATTGGTACACAAATAAACATATATTTATTAACAAGTAAAGAATATTCAGTCTCATTTCTTCTAGATTTGTTATATGCAGTATGTTCATTTCAAAACTTCCCACCTCTAATATTTTGATAACTGTATTTTCTAAAAAAATCCCAAAACATGTCAACAAATGTTATGGGGGGACAACTTTTTATTAAAAAATTGACTTACCCCCTTTCACCCCCTGTGCCCGGGAGCTACCCCCTTAAAAATTTTAAATAAGAAAGGTATCGAGTAATACCTCATTTGAAAAGTATTTTTTCCACCTGAAATGAAGGCGTTTTACTTTTTAAAATCGATCGACTCCTTTTCGACATACAGGGTTTTACTGAATTGTAGTATTTCGTTATATTTTTGATTACATAACTTTAACCATGAACTATTAATAGAATGCAATGACCTTATAATCAGTTGAATGATATGTAATGTCTATTCTATTTCTAATGTCTAACTATAGGTACTGCTCTTTCCTTAGCGCAAGCCAGTGGATATAACTCACTAGGTACTACCAATTTCTGCAAAATTTGTATTTATTTAAAAAGTCACTAATTTATTCAAAATTAAGGATAAGGTGGGAATAATTCTTCCACAAACATTTATGTCTGATGATTACCCTGCATTTTATAATGCATGGGAGAACATTATGGGGCCAGTTGCTAATAGATTATTATGTACGTGGCATATAAAAAAGAATTGGATTCAAAATTCAAATAAAATAAAACATAAAGAAAAGAGGAGTTTAGTTTTAAAAACATTAAATTCTTTACAAAAGTATTAGATGAAGATGAATTTCTTATCAAATTAAAAGTTTTATTGCCCAATTGCAAAATGATTGCGATACTCTAGAGTTTTATAAATACTTTGTTCATACATATGAATCGCGAACGCAACTGTGGGCATACTGCTTCAGAAAGCATATTGGTTTGAATACGAATATGCATTTAGAATCATTGCATAAAGTAATAAAACATGTCTATTTAGAAGGTAAAAAATGTCAAAGGTTAGATAAAACTATTAACACATTAATGGATCTTGTTAGAGACAAAATGTTTGATAGATTTATCAAGTTTTTTAAACACAAATCATCAAACAAAATACAAAAAATTAGGTTTAGTCATAAGCTTTCCTTAAGTATTAGTGATAAGTTAGTTACTAAATTACAACATGTAAATAATCAATGGACTGTAATTTCATCAAGTGATAATAATCATCTATATGTAGTACAGCAAATTAGCAATATATGTAAATTTTCCTGCAAATTGAAGTGTGATATATGCAAAATATGCATTCACATGTTTAAATGTAGTTGTGCAGATAGTGTAATTAATCTTAACATATGTAAGCATATCCATTCAGTTTGCAATTATTTCTTAAAGGGAACTGAAGATCCCCTGCCAAATATGTATGATGAAACATCAGAAATTTCCAACCTTATGCCCGAAACATCTTTGAACATACCAAAGGAAAACAATTCTATGATAACAACAAAATTGGAAATATTACTTGGTCTAAATAGTAGAACGGTATTAGACGCCAGCAATACTTTGTATGTTCAAAAAAGTTTAGATAAGCTTATTGATATTTATAACAATAGTACCAAGATAAATATTAAGCCTATTGAACAAGTTAATGTACAACAAAAGATAGAACCTCAGATTAGATTTTCTTCAAAAAATAAAAAACGGGAAGTAACATATCCAAGCACTAGTACTAAAGAAGAAGAAATGATACAAAGTATGTTAAAGGTAACTGATGGTTCTGTTCCAAATATACACACATGCTTTGACCACACATACACAAATACTATATAAAATCAGTACCTACTTCTAAAAAAATTGTACTATTCTCATATAAGTCAAATGCATTATACTTTGTTATAGCGTTGAGTGACTAATTCTCACTCAACGGTTATAGGGATTGCACATACTTGTTTTCGGCTTTAAAATGAAGCAAATTTTAAGAAATAATACATTTTTTACTAAAATTTTTTCAATTTCTAAACATTATTTATTTACTAAGTTTAATTTTTTCTTCATCCATATTAAATGCTATTTTATTACATAAAACTATTAGTACGATTGATGAAATGAAATTTACACATCTTGCAAAATATGTAATATATAATGTAGCTTATTATTATAAGAAGTATGTGGCTATTTTGAATCTTGTAATAGTTATAAGGGTTGTTAGGAGTTTTATACTGCAATAAAAAATTCTTGTCTAAGCATCTTGTGCATTACTGTTTAGTTCTAATGAATATTATTAAAAGAAGGTTAGTTGTCAGTATATCTTGTTACCAGTTCAGTGGTGACTTTGGATATCTGCAGTATGGTGTGCATCACTGCTTTAACAAATAATAATATGCCTTTTTATTTAGTAGGGTATAGTTAAAAAGTGTCATTTACGTAGAACTTTAATGAAAAGGAATTACGTACGTAAGTACCTAATAAGGAGAGAACTTGTCTCAAGAGACTGTTAGCAAAAGTGACTTCACTAAACGTTTATTGGCATAGGTACTAAGCTCCTCTACATAAAGAAGAAATTGTTGCAATAAAGTATACCTACACTGCTTTTCCCTCGGATTTTTTCCTTACCACTACAACAATGACTGTAATATTTTTAATTTACACAATTGTTTTATTTGCTTATACTTAAACAACAATAATTTACAAATATTGAACAACACATGTTAACAATTTAAGTGTCTTCACCCTTTCGATTAAATTGTACTAACATCCAATTTATGCTGAGGTCAAGACTGCTATCGTAAATCTAATGCAATATTTTCGATGTAAAGATTGATATTACGACATATACGCAGTTTACCAGTGCAAACACAAATATTCGTGTATGTGGATTGTTTGAAGACCTAAGGCCGACCGCACATTGGACGCAGCGTAGGGTAGCCCAGCTGCAGCATTTTCCAGCCGAGGTTTTTGTATTACCTTATAATAAATACACCATCGCATCTTGCACCTGCTGCGTTAAATATGCGGTGGTGAATTTGTAATAACGTAATCTCGAACGTAATATAAAAACCTTGGCTGGAGTATGCTGCCGCTGGGCTGCCGTACGCTGCATTCAATGTGCAGTCAGCCATATTGTACATATACCTATGTAGCATAGGCACAGTAGTTAAGCCTATAAAAAAAAATAAATTCCAAAATCATTTCAATCAAGATAAACAGATATGTTAAACTTACATAAATGATATTTCTTGTGTTGTCTATATGAACAAGAACCAAATCTACATTACAGGTGAATGGAGAAACCTTTGATATTCCTTTTTATTATGGAGGTTTATTAACAGATTATTTATAACAATTCATATCATTTATTACATGTTACAAATTACAGAAAGCGTGGAATTAATCAAAGCTCATTGTAATTAGGAACATTTAAATAGATAACATTAAAAAAAACATAAATAAATTCCTAACCTCAAAATTCAGTAATAACAAACGATGCGAGGACGAACTACCATGTGATTGTAACGTCATTGATATTTGTGACGTCATTGTGCCAACAAATTTTACTGTTGCGAGACGCTCGTCAATAATGTGTTCCAATAAAGGAATTGGTTTCGCATCTGAGAACAAGCCCGAACAAAGTTTGGGCAACCACACTCTCTTCGAAGTCTTTCTACTTAATGCTTGTGGAATTAAAAGGGTGAAAACCTAACGAAGAGTTCCTGCATGGATTGATACCTGTCCTCGGATAGCATGCACTACTAGACTCGATAATCAGTAGAACCAGAATAGTTACACATATAAATGATCAATGATCACCGCGAGTTATAAATTAACGGTTAAAAATATTAGCGGTCAGTTTTGGAGATGCATGTTTTGATACGTTAATCAGCAGAATTTCTACTCTTTTCATCGGCAAAAATTAAATAAAAACCTCAATTTAGAACGACTGTACTATTGTGCATATAAGCTTGAACTTATTTGCTTAGCTTAGTGTTCGTAATTAAATTTATAATTTTAATTAAAATCTGTTATTGTTAATTAACACAGACCGAATTTATCTTCCAACTTAGAAGTTCATTATGTGGGTCTCGTTGCTCATTAATAAAATCTTATGTGTTTTATTTAAGTAGGTGGGTACTGACGTAACAAGATCACTTATCAATCTTTTTTTGCTCCCGTTCATCGTTATAAAGTTGGCCTAAACTCGGGTGTAGAATTTCGAAGTAATAAACCTTTAATCTCGTGTAGATTATTATGTGAGACTAAAGACTTTTTTGTTGAGATTTATCTTTAGACAAACTTAATCTCGAATGCAACAATCTTTTTACTTTACTCCCGTACACTTAGTAAATAAACTACAAGCGCAAAATTCTCAAAGTTCTAAATGGAAAGTTAGCGAAGTGCCTAACAAGTTTAAGCATTTCCCTTCAATAGCATAAAGTTTTCATTGCGGTTTATTAACTTCATTGCTTGTAGGTACATTATGTCTCAACTTTGTAGCTTGGACAATCAGTTAATAATAAAACTTGCTTTGGAAAGAATACGATTAACGAAGTGTTCTTAATTATACTATCGATACAATGAAGTATCATTTCAATTTCAATTTTTCCTATACAATGGACGCGTGGATTTAGCGTAGGTAAACATGCGTCCGCCTAACGTCAATTTATGTGTAATTGGAATTAAGTTGGCCCAAATCTGCAAAGAGCTAACGTAAATTATACAAAATTTAGCTGAACAGATTAATTATTTCCTTTTGCTTGCTTCTGTTGTATTTTACTTTATATTTTAATTTTATCATTTCATGAACATAAATTGGAGCATTTCCGAGTTGTAAAAAGTTTACTACACCTATCAGTGAGGCCAGAATTAGGCTGGTTCTGCAAACAGCAGGTTATTTTAACCTTTAATGGCAGTTCGTGTTTCCGTAACCAATCGGTAATCGCCATCCTCCCTTAAATAGTAAACTCGGGCATTTTCATTTTTAATTTCTTTAAAAATTTACCGATTTTGCTGAAATTTTTATTAGCATTTCTTTAAACTATTTCGCAACGATACTAAAAAATCGGTAGATCAAAAATGTCCCGGAGCGGCTGTGGAGCATCTACGTCGAGGTGCGCGGGCGCGGTTAAAAAATGGCCACTTCCAGTATCCAATTTCGGTTTTCTGGAGATCGTGGAGGACGTGGAAGAGCGTATTTGTGCGGCGATGGGATTCGGGGGATAATTCGACTGCCCCTCGCGAAACTCGGGTTTTTCGCATTTTCCAACTTTAAGGCCTTTTACCACCTAACCCGTGAGAGATAGAGCAAAACGTAAAATTGTGCGTGGAGAGGTCGCGGGTCGAGGGGAAAAACGCGCGTTTTGGAATAGCGGGCTCCAGCAAAGAGATTCGAGGACGGAATCGGCGTACGTACCTGCGGAAGGCAACTTGAATGGCGGCACCGCTATATATTTTCTTCTGAAGGTCTGCAAAGTGAGCGCTTCCAATTGTTTCTGGGCCACCTTAACGCAGTAACTGCCGTTTTGGAGAATGTCGAATGAGGTCTCAAAAAATCGATAAATGTGCGAGGAATGTGTTAAAACCAGTTTCGGGATGACCAGTGATCGATTTATGTTCGAAATGATGTGTACGTTCCTTTCACCTGCCATTGGATTCCGTCATGTTTTTAACAGTGCTTCTAAACGAAAATTAACGTGCTAAAATAATCGATAGGTAAGTGTTTGATTACTATAAACATTTACAGTGCTTCGAATAACTGTCGAGTGATTGAAATATGTTTAAGTTGCTAATTTACCTAAAATTGACGCGTTTATAATACTGTAAAGGAACTTTATCAGTTTGCCAGTTGGTAGAACATCGGAGTCACAAAGCAATACTAGGTAGTGTTAGCTCTCGATAAGTATATTCTTCATCAACGCCACAGATAGTGTAAGTAAAATCGGACGTATCGAAGCAATTTACATCTAATGTTCTCCAAACGGTTCGTTAGTACCTGCAATTATAACTCAGGAACAATGATCGAAGTGTAGGTCTATAAACTTTGTGTGTAAGTAGGTCACAGAAGTTGGTAGAATTGAAATAGAATTTACCCAGCCGGTAATGTAGAAACTCATCTATGGCGGTGGACCTAGCCAAATGATTGTTTCTTGTTCAATATTGAGAAAATCCAAAAATGCGGTTTCTACTCAGGAATATCGATGTAACAATGACGAAAAGAGTAAACAAGAAGTAAGAATCCTAATGATTATTCAATGTTAAAAGGTAAATGCGTAATTTGTGTTAACATACCGAAGACATAACTTAGACTTGCACTTGTAAATTATATCCGTAAATCCGCCAGTGAAGTATCAGTGTATGTTCTTCTGCAAGTAATGATCGACTCTCGTCTTTGTACAAAGAAGTGCGTGCGCCGAAAGAAATTAGAGAAAACTCTGCACGACCTCCGACGGGGACACAGAGAACATCGTAAAAGAAACCGATATTAAGATAATAACAAATTTACTACAGGAATTAACTACAAATAGTAGATTATCACAAATTATGTTTTTGGATCCAAACAAAATTAAAATTTAATACAAATAGCGACATTTTTAGTAAGTAGCTGTATGTCTAACGAGGTATTCAAGTTAAAAAAAAAGTTAAAAGTTAAAAGCGAAAAGCCGACGCCAAATTAGTTCCCAAAGATTTTTGTTGGTCATATTATGTGATGCCCTTACTTAGTCTCTACCATCTTCTTCTGCGCTGGCCCTTTAGTGAAGGTGCCGTGGACAGCTGTATTAATTTGCTTCGTACCATATTCATCTGTGTATTCCAATTTCTAATTATAAAGATAAAACCCGGATCATGACAGCAGCGACGCATCAAACCTATGGCGCTTCTAAATATATATGTCGCAAATTATTTTCGTGTTATTTCTGTGTGTGATTTAATAATCTTTCACTGCACGTGAAATGTGATGGTTAGGCCAATTCGTGAGATCTAAATCGGAGTATTTTTGTAAGAAGTTTTCGCATTTACATACACTTGTTTCATCAGAATTAGTCTGGCGAATGTAGAAATGCTACATAAAAATGAGTTTCTTTAAAACTTAACTTTTCCGTACGGAAGAGTTTTGTTGAGACCCAGTACCTTCCCCTTTATTGAGCGAATTATCTACTACACAAATACTTTTGCATGTAGCTTGTGACGCGTTTAATGTACTCGTTGCATAACTTCACTATGTGTCTCGGTGTTAGAGCGTTGGGCTACATAGTCGGAAGGTCGAGTGTTCGAACCTAGGCTGAGGTAAGAATTTTACATTTGTGGCATCTGTTCATATGTTTAATACATATAATCAATCGATTTGGCTTTATTGAAAGGTGCTACTAGCGGCCCATGAATAAGAAGGTTAAGGGTCCGGAAAAGGAATATAAAAAATTTCTGCATCGACCGAGAATCGAACCCGGGCTGCTCACGTGGCAGCTCAACGACACAACCACTAGACGAACGACGGCGGCTAATAGATATAGATTTATGAATGTTTGCCTAGCTCCCAGGCTAGTTCAGATAAAAGTGAATTAAGAATATGAAAGAATTCAATGTATCCACTAACACATATAGAAGATCTATGGGCCCAACACCAAATAAAAACAACAGTTAATGCAAAAGACCTAAAAGAAAAATGTGTCCGCTGCGGATTACGAATCCAACGAATGCGGCGCAAAGAATACTACATGCCACAAATGTCATAAAAATCGGGCACCTTGCCCATGTATGCCTACATCACAATTACAACAACATAAATACAAATATTGACTGGATCTCTGGAAAATCCTCTGAAATACAATCTCCGGAAGCATAAAACTTGAAAGGTTGAAGATGGAATTTGACACAGGAGCCACACTAATATCAATGTCGTTGAAGGACTGTAAAAGACTAAATGCCGGAAAAAGAATTTATAAAACACATAAGTATAAAACTCAGAACAACTATAGGAGAAATCATTAAACCGATAGGCGTTGCGTATGTCCAATGTAAATGCCAAGATAAATGGTGAGTTTACACAATTATTATCATTAATTCACTATCATTGGATCACTGAGAAATAGCCAATAGAAACAAAGGTTTATTGTGCGTCGCTAACCAACGAAATCATACCTTTGTTTCTATTGGATTAATGAAATAATGTTATTGAACTAATGCGTAATAAATCTAATAAATGGACTGCGCGTGTCAATGATAAGCGTGGATACTGCAGGTGAGAGAGAAGAGAAAACTAAGAGAGCAAGCTGTCTCTTACGGTTACGCATGTGATTGGTACTCTCAACAGCGATCGCGACCGTATTCAAATTAAATTCAAAGAACCAATTGGACATAAAAGGAAGAGCTGAAAAGCTTTTGTAGTTTCGCGCATGCGCAAGTGTGTCAAACTCTCATATCCGGCTAAACTGAACCTATTGGAGCCAAATTTGGTATACATATTCTTAGACTTAATAGGGCAGAATCTCATGCGCTGGGATTCGGGTGGTATCTGTGCTAGCCACAGTATTTTTTTTTGCTTGTTGCGAGAATGTCTACTCTCGATATCCTAAACGCATGAAATTTCTTAATATAAAACGATACATTCCACCCAAAACACTTTATTAGGCGGCCGAGCAAAGCGAACCAAGCGTTATAGTGGAGTCGATGGTTCCCGTCTAGCCAGCTGTGCTGTCTGTTATTTGCTGTTTGTTATTTGGACACGATAACTGCTAAACGCTTGAGCCGAATCGGTTCAAACTGTACACAGTTGAACTATATGCCATATGTAACAAGCCCGTTGAAAATGGCTCAATCCAATAACCCCATAGCTGAGTCACGCCGAGGTGCTCTACAAATTTTTTAGATTCGCTTTAGGGGTTATCTTTAAAATAAACTTTTAATTTAGTTTTATTAACACACGTTCAGCTGCTGTAGACTGGAGCTGCACGATAAACCACCCTAGTCTCCACACATAAACCGGTTGATTGATCGGGGTCGGTACGCGGGTTCAGTGGTCAGATTGGCGAACTCATAACCCGACCCTGACCGCTACGCGCCTTTCTTCCCTTCTTAGCGGTCAGCGGATCGGTCGGCGGATAAGTGAGGACGGACCGATCTGGCGAACGGATCCGCTAATGTCATGTATAAATAATTTGAAAATATCGATGTTATGAATGTGTATGATAGATACTTAACATGGGCATATCACTTTCTCTTTGTAAGTTTTTGATTTTCTTAAATAATGAATCATATTCACGATTTATTATGAAATTACCAAGGGAAAATGTTCAACATTGTGGACCTCAATGCAAAATCTTTACCCGATTTCATATTATTAAATTAGTATCACTATCAGAAGAATCCAAGTGAATTTATAAGCATTTCAAAATAGTGCAATCTTCTCCTAATCTTTCGTAACATTTATCAGTTCCTGGAGCAAGATAACCTTACGTTTTCATTACACATAATGATAACAATAAGATCCCGCCTGCACTTTTGCCTAATGTACCTTATGGATAATCCTCCACTGTTCAAAACCAGTGGAGTGGCTGCTGTAAATCAATCAGAAGGTTTATAGGTTTTCCATTAATTTGCCATATTCAATTATTGCTCATCGCGACACAGATGGACAGATGGACACCTTGCGCTATGGTTGTTGATTGTGAAAAACTCAACGGTTTGGCTTATCATTTGGACCATGTCACTTTCTTCAAAGCGCAAAGGTTTAAATAAAACACGCCCTCTAGTGTAGGTATCAAGAGCTTGGGACAACAATTTTTTCTCAAATCCAATTGTTTAACGCATTGACCTCGACCTTGCAGCGCAGTTTTATCGCAGGTCTATCTTCTTTGTCTTGACCCCTTACATCATTTTTTATCATTCATATGCGCGGGTCATAAAACGCTTATAAAAAGGACGTCTCACACTAAACGTTTTCTGCTTGTAAAAGAACTGAATCTGCGATCATGAAAACGATTTGCACAGTGGTTATATTTACAACATTGTGGCACGGTTTTCAGACCGAGACAGATGAACTAAAATTGGTTGTGGCAGTATGTGTTAAAACGAAAAGCAATGAGAAATAATTCAACATCATTTAGCTTTTTAGGCATGGAGATAGGACACCGGCGAGATTAGCGACGTACCCTAAAAACCCATACGCCAACTTGACTTACAGCCCGTATGGTCGGGGTGAACTTACTGATGTATGTAAATATAATAATCGTTTTTATTTGAGACGGTAAATGCTTTAATTGATGGTATTGGAAACAGTCGCATGCTATACACTGAATTTCAGTAAAAACAAAGGCCATTCAAAAAACCAAAAGCATCAAAGTGATTATTTTGTAGTCCAGTAGTCTTATAATTGTCTCGTTGGCATACTAAAAATTGTGTGTCATACCCAGTCGTCTATATTCGTAAAAACAGGTTGATGAACAGGATAACTGAGGAACGTCTTGAAAGCGTTTTCCGAATTTCTTCCACTAATTTGGAGACAAATTTCGACACTATAATTAATGAACAGTCAAAATTGCCTTTGTCACACGCAGGACATCAAAACAACAATTTTTGTCATTGTTAATTATAGTAAATCCTCTTTAGCCCGCTGACATGTTGTAATTATTTTATGTGGCCATCTTTTAAATTTTGGAATGTCCCTTGGAAGCTGGTCCTCGACGAGTTGCGTTCTTTCCTACGTCGGCGGCAATAGGGCAAGTAAGAGTAAATTTTTTCTGGTACATAGGTAACCCATCGAATGACTTTTTATGAAGGCCATAAATTTGGGACCCCGCCAATATCCACGTTATTTTTTATTTACAGCATACATTTCAGTGCACTATAAAGATGAGGCTTTGTACACCTTCGATTAATAAAAGAAAAGGGAATAAATATGAGCAAAATTAAAAGGTTTCCGGTCTACAAAGTCAACAAGTAGAATTTGTTCCGTCAGTTCCCTTTTTATCATAATCACGAAGCCAATTTTTCAAAACCTTTGTTGTAAGCGGTTTCAGATCTTCTGGGAACCAAACTAAGCATTATTTCTTTTGCTTTTTTATTAATTTCGCCTTTTGATGATGACGCCTTCATTTTTTTGTTTTATGGGAAAAGTTGAATGGTTTGGAAAAAACGTCATAGCAACTAGCACACAGCCATAAAATAGCGTCAAACATTCGTTTATAATGTGCTATTATGATAGATGATAGTCGTTCTTGTCACCCTATCATAATTGTTTACATTACAAACTAATGTTTTAATAAACGATTAGGATAGGATATTTATTGCATGCCTCAGAGCGATCGGTCTCAGAATAAACGATGTATGAGCAATGCAATGTTAAGTTTTCTTTGTACGCACTACTATTACCTCTATTCGAAACTTCGTAGCATGGAAGAACACGGGCGTACCTACTAGGCAATACACTAAGAACAATGTATAATAAATATCTAGATGGAGTTGAAGTAAAAGCCGTAAGTACTGATTTTAACAGAACAAAAGACAGTTTGTACTTAGTTCTAAACGGGCTGTTTGACGACAACCACAACTTCAATCGCAGTCATCCTTTAAAACACTTTAATCTTGAAATTACACCAGTCCAAAATAACAGAGTAAGAATGTGTAGAGAAAAAAAGAAGTGTTAATGAGAAAGTTTTGCAGCTTCTGTCGTTTCCATTTTTTTATTGTCCTCGGTACCAAGAAATTTACAAGCAGTATGAAACATCCGAAGAGGGAAGAAAATTATTAAAAAAGTATGCAGCAAAATTTTCCTACATATACAAGCACACAGGGGTCAATATCACGAATCTATGGCAGTTACTGCCTATTTTTGAAAGTATCAAATCTAATGTATGTGTTTGCACATAAGGTATTTCTGTAACTGAGCAATTTTTTGGAACAGAAAGAATGGGGGATAAAGATACCTACTTGGGCAAAACCAGTTTATCAGTACTTAATGTCTGCAGGTGAAGATTTTTATATGTCGACGGTAGCGTTACCAGGCCTCAACAAACTGTTTGGAGGTAAGATACCCTTGAAAGAGAAAGAAAGTGACACCTATTCATTGCAGGTGTTTTGCTCAATGAAATCTTACGTAACATCGGGACGGATATAGAAACAAAAAGACTCTTCTTGTATTCTGCACATGATTTGAATCTTTTTGGATTATTAGGGGCAATGGAACTCCACTGGCCGCACATTCCGCATTACACCGCGTGCATTATAATAGAATTACACCAGATAGGTCACATTCCTTACGTAAAGGTAGGCAAATGCAAATAATACATTGCACAAGCTTTGAAAGGCGTAGTTCTTACAAGATTTATTTATTTATCTGCCTTTATTTATTTTTTTTTTTGAGTGGGCATTTACATTTACAAATATCCCGAGTATGATGTAGGTATTGTGAACAGTTTTTCTTGGTCTGCAAAAGAAAGATGTGCTTCGAATTAAATCTTGTTTTGTAAATATGCGTTGAAATAATATTGCCTTCACTACTGTCGAAAAGTAGAACTTTCAAAACTTGCATTATTTGTTTTTGAACAAGAAAAACTACTAATTAAAATAACTACACAACAATTTTAGGTGTTGTATCAAGCAGATTATTCAAAAGGTTTTAAAGAAATGAAGCTACCTGAATGCGATGTGCTCTGTCCACTAGAAAAATTTAAAAATACCGTCTATAGAAACATCCCTGGCGACAATGACACCTGTTAGCTAAACAGGATACGATTTTCTTGGTTGATTCACAGGGTTTCATTTTTTTTATCAACTGTTATCTTTTATTTTCTGTTTGATAAATCAATAAATGATCTTAGTAAGCAATACGCTTTTTTAATGCGAGATAGTGTTCAATATTACAATTTCTGGTGAACCTTATACCATTATTTAGTATCTTTCTGAATATGTTAAGATTCCTGATGCTTCAAAACGTGCATTTCTGTAAAAAAGTGGGAGGTAATTTTTTACCCGAATGCAATACCTCCCTTACACTAACGTGCGGGTGCTAAAAATTGTAGAGCTACAACGAAAATCTCGATAAGGCTTACATTTAATTATGCGAGATCTTCAGCAGCCTTAACCGCTTAACTACAATTCTAAGAATTATATTACAACTGGATAGCATAACCCTGAGTACGAATAAAGAATTTATCTTGAGAACTCTTACATCCTGAGTCGTCATTTGGGTTCGATTAAACACGATCATTTCAAACAAAATAAATTTATTCGGCATAAACTAAGAACTAGTACACTTGAAAATAATGAAAGGCGCTCAAGGCCTTTGAAGAATATAACATGCACATGCGATCGATTGAAATAAGTTAAAAAATTTAATTACGTTACAGAGTAAATAATCCTAATATCCACAAAAACACAAACACTAATCTTCATTTGTTTTCTCTCTCTTTTGATTATTGACTTAATTTCAATTGCAAATGTGGCCTTTTTGATACCGCCACATTTAACCTTACAAAAATTGAGAACACAGAGACTTTTTATTATTACACGTGCCAGTACCAACAAAACGTCAACATAACTTTGTTTACGTAGCAATACGTTCATGTACCCTTGGTGTGCGGTAAATTCGCCCCCGGAATATTCGTCCCCAAGTAAATTTGTCTCCAACAAATTCGCCCCTAGAAGGTTGGCCCCATAAGATTTATTAATCTTCGGAATTAATAGGTTGGTTGGGTAATGTATTCCGATCCCATAGAGGTTATTAAACATCTTGTAACATTATCCATTTCAAAAGTAATTACGTAGTTCTTCATTTCGTTATTATATCATAGTCTAATGGAAATAATGTATTTTTACCAAAGAAAACGTTCGGTTGGCCTAGAGGAGCAAGGTACAAACTTTAAAAAGTGCGTTAATGGATCTCATTATCAAACCGCAAACAATTGACAACGGTGCGATAATGAGTTCACTTTAATATCGAAATAGAAAAAATAGTTATTTGTGTACCAAGGCCGTAAAAGTGATCTTTTTTGGCCGAAGCTGCTGTTTGTGGCCGAGGCGGTAGCCGAGGCCGCAATTCAGATGAGGCCTAACAAATCACTTTTGGCCAAGGTGCACACAACATTTTTTAGGCGATCATCAAAAAAGAATTCAAAAATTTGCTCATAAACATATTTTTTCTGAAAATCATAGTTATCTTAGACAATTAAAAACAAAGCATTTCCTGTCGTATGTAATAAATTATAATTAGCATCTTTGCGTGTGTTTTGTGCGTATCAAAATGGGTGATAGCGACAATTCAGATACCCCAAATGAAATTTTGGAAGCTGCAAGCGTTGCGACTCTAAGTCATGTATGATATAATAGCAGGCGTTTGAGAGTAAAAGTACAATCGCAACTTCCTCCGTTGCACAAGATTTTAATAATGTCAAATGCAATAGGTCCTTCGTAACTGTGGCTTCCAAGACCTTATAGTTAACATGCTGTACAATTATTAGAAACCTGATTACCTACTTTGATGGCAGGTATAGGTAGCTACTTGTGTTCTCGGTTAATTGCTGGTGATTGATTCTTCGTATAATAATGTAAGCAATAACATCTTCCTCATGTTTTGGTTCTACACTTCAAAAAGGTCTGCAAGCAGCAAAGATTGAAACGTCAAACTATAATTTTAAATGTGAACATTGTGATTATGCAAAATAGTGTGAAACATTCCTACAAGTCCGAAAATGAAAAAAACGCACGTGGATGGCCCAATCCTTGATGGGGCTAGACCAGATAGACGCTTTGTATTAAACAGATTACTGTTTCTCACACATCAGTTTCAAATAAGTAGCTACAGTTTGACAGATGTGTACAATAAAGTAAAGTTTGACAGAAGCGTACAATAAAGTTAAACTTTATGGCCGCAAAAGCGTCCACAAAATCAACGTTTTTGTAATGATAGCCTAAAAAATACATTCAGTTTGATTCCCCGCTATTGCATATTGCTCTTATGATAATCATTTTATAAACTGCTGTCTCTGTTACTTCCAAGGGTTAATAAATCTTATAGGGTGAATCCTAGATAATGATGAAGGGACTAACTGCTTATATTTTGGTTATGTGAACTGTTTGTTTGTCGTTCGTTGTCTATATTGGTTCGAACAGTTTATTTGTAGTGGAATTTGTCCAAATATGCGAGCAGCTAAAGTAAATCATTTTCTTTCGCTTGCTTCTTTTGTATTTTTCTTTATTTTTATTATCTTATTATTAAAAGATATCTTATAATTAGAGAAAAAATTTAAAAAAAAACACCGTCAAGTCATTAAGAGTAACTATCATTAGTCTGTAAAAAATCAGCTTCATTCATCCAACCATAACCTAGTCATGTATATCTGTAGAAAGTTTGTGAAAAACCGACCAAGAATTGTTTTTGTACAGATCTATCAAATGTTTGCGATTTTTTAAGAGCTATTCTTAAAGTTTTCATTCCGCGTGTAACTTATTTTCTTTAAAAAAACCATTTAGAATTGGTACCTCAAGAAGTACCGCAGAGCCTTAAGTAACATGACCTGAGGCGGCAGGAGGCTGTCGATTTTAGCATACGCGGAGAGGCCAACGTGAAACTTCTTCGGTTAAAATTTTGATCACTCTCGTTCAGTGGATTTCGAGCTATCTCCCCTACTATACTATCCAGGGAAATAGGTGAACGAATCTCCAATTCTGGCTCTGTTCTTTCTTATATGGCCAATTTCAGGAAAATGGGAGTAATGATGAGGGAACTGGTGATACTCATGCGTCTTTCATCAAACTAACGCACCCTTTGGTAGAAATTTCCATTATTTAAAGAATTCCTACCAGAACGTCTTCGCTATATTTTATTCAAGCTACTTTGCTTTTCTTAGTTTTTTTATAAAATTAAGTGGCGCCCTAAATACAATAATTACATCCGTAAATTTAGAGTTTTATGAACAAAATACTTACCTCTTTGCCAAACACTCTTAGCATTAAAATTGAGCTGCTGGAACTTTTCATTATTAAAATAAGCGAATTAAAAGAGGGCGATATATCGTTATTCAATTATCGCTCATCGTGACATAAGTGGAGAACTTGAGCTATGGCTGTGTGTTATGATTCGAACCTTATCAATTTCTTCAAAGCGCAAATGTTTAAAATACGTCCTCTCGACTCGAGTCAACCGTTTTTGTAACGCTTTGACCTCAACATTTTTAACGAGGGTCTGTGTATTGACCCCTTCCACAATTTTTACATCGTACATCGCGTGAAAAGGGTTATAACCTTATATCAATGATACCTCACACTTCTCCATCAATATATCTCCCGCTTGTGTAAGAGCTGGACGTGTGATAATGAAAACGATATGTTGCGTGGTTATATTTACAACACTGTGGCACGTTTTTCAGACCGAGACAGATGAACTAAAATTAGTTGCGGCAGTATGTGTTAAAAAAACCGAAAAGCAATGGGAAATAATTGAAAATTATTTAGCTTTTTAGACATGGCGATAAGACACCAGATGGATTAACGACATACCCTAAAAACCCACACACCAACTTCAGTTACAGCCCGTATGGTCGGGGTGAACTTACTGATGTATGTAAATAACCAGTTTTTATCTGAGATTGGATATATTTTAACCTATTAGAATATTCGTCGCATGCTACAACAATATACTGTTTTTCAGTACCTAAAACTAAAAGTCCATTCAAAAAACCAAAATGTAACGGTACCGTTTAGCAAGAGATCCCGAATTCGAAAACGATACCTTACCATAAAATCACTACTCATTATGTTTCGCCAGATAATTTTGAGTAACTAGATTCGCGCCATTGCGGCAGAATATTTATATGCATGCTTCGGTCTCAGATTAAACGATGTAGTAGCCATGCAATGTTATGTTTATTTGTACGCACTACTATTAACCCAATTGGATATATATCCGTAGCAAGGAAGAAGACGAGCGTACCTACTAGGCAATGCACTAAGAACAATGTATAGTAAATATCTAGATGGAGTTGAAGTAAAAGCGACAAGTACTGATTTTAACAGAACCAAAGACAGTTTGTACTTAGTACTAAACGGACTATTTGACGACAAAGACAACTTCGATCTCAGTCATCCTTTAAAACAATTTCATTTTGAAGTTGCACCAGTCCAAAATAGTAGAGTAAGAATGTTTGTATATAAAAAAGAGGTGATAATGAGATTTTGCAGCTTCTTTCGTTTCCAATTATTTTTTGTCCACGGTATCAAGAAATTTACAAGCAGTATAAAGCATCCGAAGAGGGAAGAAAATTATTTAAAAAGTACGCAGAACATTTTCCCTACATATACGAGCACACGGGAGTGAATATCACGAATATCGTGCAGTTAGTGCCTATTTTTGAAACTATCAAATCTAATGTATGTGTTTGTACATCAGCTACTTTTGTAACTGAGAAATTTTTTTGAACAGAAAGAATGGGGGATGAAAACACCTACTTGGGCAAAACCCGTATATCAGTATTTAATGTCTGCGGTTGAAGATTTTTATATGTCAATGGTAGCATGGCCAGGTCTTAACAAACTTTTTGGAGGAAAGGATATGCTTGAAAGTTTTTACAAAATAAAGTGATATTTACTGCAGGTGTTTTGCTCAATGAAATCTTGCGCAACATCGATACGAATATGGAAACAAAAAGACTCTTTTTGTATTCTGCACATGATTTGAACGTTGTTGGATTATTGGGGGCAATGGAACTCCACTGGGCACACATTCCTTATTACACCGCGTGTATTATAATAGAATTATACCAGATAGGTCACGATCCTTACGTAAAGGTTGGCAAATGCGAATAATACACTGCACAAGCTTTGAAAACTTTCAAAACTTGCGTTTGTTTTTATAACATAAGAAAACTCTAAAATAACTATACAACAATTTCAGGTATTGTATCAACAAGACTATTCAAAAGGATTTAAAGAAATGAGACTACCTGAATGCGATGTGCTCTGTCCACTAGAAAAATTCAAAAAGACTGTCGATAGAAGCATTCCTGGCGACAATGACCATTGTTAAATAATTAGACACAGGATACGATTTTCCTAGTTGAATCGTAGGATTAACAACTTTTTTAATAACGACTTTTGTTTTTTATTTTCTGTTTCATAAATAAATAAATGCACTTACAAATTTTATCAGGTAACCAATACGCTTTTTTTAGCTTCCTAGCATGAGCTAGGGTAGCTATTGCGATCGCCGTATTTTGGACATGTCAAAATTTGATCAAATGTCGACGTTTAATTCATTTTAAGCAACTTTCAAAGAATAAAATTTTTTTCCGTCTGTATGTACAGGGTGTAAATCGAAAAGTGGAACATAGGCGTTTAACATGGGAAATGTCTTTTTCTTTGTGCAAACGTTTCCTAAGTATTTTACGCAAAAATACTTCAAATAAAAGTTATAGAGATATAAATTCTGCATCTAAATCATGTGAAACGATTATTCTACCTCTTCTTGTACGTGAAAAAATTAATTATAAAGATTCTGTTTTCACGAGTTTTTAGGCTACGTAGCCATGGATTATGTTTCTCTTTTATCATAATCCATGGCTACTTAGACTAAAAACTCGTGAAAACAGAATCTTTATTATTAATTTTTTCACGTAGATACAAAATTCTGGTCCCAAATGGTAACTGGCATACAGATGTAATAACTAGTAAAAGAAGTCAAAAACTGCTAACCAGAGTGACGAAGAGGAACGGATTTGGGCGCCAACTTAAATTCGCAATTTATTAAAGTTTCGAAATCTGGATCTTAGCACATCCTAGCTAATTTGTTTTATTGTATTTTTAGAGGAATTTGAATAGATAATTAACAAACGGCAGAAGGGCATAAATCTAGACATAAATTTTATACTCCATCAATGGACTAAATCAACGTGCTTTGATTTACATTTGTGGCTCCTGATTTATTTACTGAAGATGAGGAGCAAATTAATTTGTCTCATAAGGAAATCCGTGATTGCCTGTCAGGTGTCGCTGGTAATTTGCGCAAGACTGCTAAACGATTAGAAAATCGGCTGATTCGTGTCGGTCACCTTAATGATCCAGCTACCTTATAATTAGGGGGTGATCTCATGGAATACATTTAGTAAAGAGGCTGCCATACCTTCACATACTTCATTTCTTTTGGTTTCTAGAAATGACTTGTCCCCTTTACCTTCTGCCTTTTGGAACCTACCTTTATCTGAGTCATCTCGTGCCTTTGTTGTCCCTGGGAAAGGTTTATTCGAGTTTTTTACCATGCCCTTTGGGCTCACTAATACTCCTGCTACCATGCAACGATAGAGGATATGATTATTGATGAAAGTTTTTCTGATTGCGTGTTTACGTACCTGGATGTACCTTCACCTAAAGCAACTTTTGCTGTTGCTATTAAATTTCTAGAAAGCCAAATATCAAGTGAATTACACTGAAAGGAGTAATCGGGTTTTTATTACCACCATATCTTTGTATCTGCATGAAAACCACCGTGACTGGGATGTTAATATTTCTAAAATGTCTCAGGCTCTACGGTTATCTAAGAACGATGCTGGTTACAGTGCTGCGTTTCTCATGTTTGTTCGTCAAATTCCGATGCAGGGTGATTTTTATGGTGAAGTAAGATAAAGATAACGTTTTAAATATTAGTGAGAAAATGCAGAGCGTGGGTGATGTAGAAGGCATGTCTGATCCATTTAAGGATGTCCAGTATCGTCTTAAGAAAGCCTATAATACAAGTAGAAAATATTGTAATTTGAGTAAAAGGTCATTGACTTTCAAAGTTGTTAATCGTGCCTGGAAGAGGCTCACTGTAAGTTTTCTCATTTATTTTGAGAGGTTCTACTTACGACGATACATATATTTTTGAAAGTTGCCTGAGCCATCTAAAAAGCACGAACGGGGCTTACGTTTAGCATCTTGTTTTGAATGGCGGTAGTGAACGCGTCGCTCCATAAATGTTTGTCGTTATTTTGTGTTATTTAATGCAGGTAGTAATTTTTGCATTTCTTTTAATATCGTATTTGTGTTTTGTATGCCACATTTTATATTTTGTTGTGTGCGTTGAATCTTTGTTTTTGAAATTTACTTGGTTTAACCGCAATGCATAATCACATATGTGATACCGTTATGCTATTGTTTGTAATTGTTTACGTTTTTGGTGTAATGCGTGCTCAATTTATGTATATTGATGTTGATTACTTGGTCTTGTCCCTGAAGTAACATTCATATAAGTTTTGATCATGTTATTTTAATATGTGGAAATTACCGATTCGTTTGATGTATGTACTGACTTGTTTGTTACTAACAATTTTCTCCGTGAATGAAGCAGTCACGGGAGTGGTAAAAACTGTAGTCAAAATTGAGCTACGACACCTAATTCCGTGATTGTCTTCGACATTCAACTGTAGGTTCGAAACCCCGAAACCAGGGACGGGTTACCTATCTTGCAGGAGCGCTATTACGGTAATTAAAGCTTTTCAGTTTAGAATCTATGTGCGATAAATGAGTGGCGATTCAATAATTCCCACATATCTTGTTTTTAGTTAATTTTGCCTACAAGACTATGTAATTTTCCATGTTGCTTTTAACAAAAGGACTATTACACCAAAGATGAGTCACATCCTGTGTATTTCACCTTTTCTTAGAATCTTGGTACCTGCTTACCTGACCCTAATTCCCAAAACTTGTTTTTTAACCTATATGTTACCTCTTGAATACCTGCTACTTTTTGTGATGTTATAATTTTATGTTACACAATCACATCATTACAAATAATTAATTTTACAACACAATTTGATATTAATTTGACGGTTGGTTTTTTTTATTGGTAAGTTCTTTTTTTCCCAGCCTATTTCTATTTTGATTCGGTACGGCACAATCATCACTTGATACGACACCACTGCTTTCTTTTCTGCTTGACGAAACTGGTAACTTCATACCCACACAAAGCATAAGCATTTCCAATGCTAAAACTTTTTTTGTTAATGCGTTTGGTATCAACTACCAATATATCGTTACTTTTTCGATGTATAGATTATTAGATAATTAGCCCTGTGATGTATCACTAACGTTAAACTTAACGCGCAGGTTATCTATCAAAAACGTAATTCTGCCTATGGGTAATAAATAACGCAAAATATCGTTTTTTGGTAGATAACCCGCACGTTAAGTTTGACGGTTCTGATACATCACAGAGCTGATTATGGTATAAGGGTTTTCATAATAATTATTGTGTGTGTGTAACTAACTTTATTGTCGATTAATGACTCGAGTCACAATTTATAAAACGTCATCGCTATATTATTCAAGCAACTTTGATTTTCTTAGTTTTTTATAAAATTAAGTGGCCACCCTAAATACAATAATTACATCCGTAAATTTAGAGTTTTATCAACAAAAATGTACCCTTTGCCCACGACTCGGAGCACTAAGATTAGGCTGCTGGAATTTTTCGTTATTAAAATCAGCCAATTAAAAGAGGACTATATATCGTCATCATGATATGTAGTATCATGTATCGTCATTCAATTATCGCTCATTGAAGTGGACAACTTGCGCTATGGTTTCGAACCTTGTCAATTTCTTCAAAGCGCAAATGTTTAAAACACGTCCTTTCGACTCGAGACAACCGTTTTTGTAACGCTTTGATCTCATCATTTTTAACGAGGGTCTGTGTATTGACCCCTTCCACAATTTTTACATCGTACATCGCGTGAAAGGGGTTATAACCTTATATCAATGATACCTCACACTTCTCCATCAATATATCTCCCGCTTGTATAAGAGCTGGACGTGTGATAATGAAAACGATATGTTGCGTGGTTATATTTACAACACTGTGGCACGTTTTTCAGTTCGAGACAGATGAACTAAAATTAGTTGCGGCAGTATGTGTTAAAAAACCGGAAAGCAATGGGAAATAATTCAAAATTATGTAGCTTTTTAGACATGGCGATAAGACACCAGATGGATTAGCGACATACCCTAAAAACCCACACACCAACTTCAGTTACAACCCGTATGGTCAGGGTGAACTTACTGATGTATGTAAATAACTTGTTTTTATCTGAGACCGGATATATTTTAACCTATTAGAATATTAGTCGCATGCTACAACAATTACTGTTTTTCAGTAAAACTAAAAGTTCATTCAAAAATCCAAAATGTAACGGTACCGAATTCCAAAACGATACCGTACCATACAATCACAACTCATTATGTTTGGCCAGATAATTTTGAGTAACTAGATTCGCGCCATTGCGGCAGAATATTTATACATGCTTCAGAGCGGGCGGTCTCAGATTAAACGATGTATGGCAATGCAATGTTTTGTTTATTTGTACGCATACTATAACCTTATATCCTTAGCAAGGAAGAAGACGAGCGTACCTACTAGGCAATGCACTAAGAACAATGTATAGTAAATATATAGATGGAGTTGAACTAAAAGCTGTAAGTACTGATTTTAATAGAACAAAAGACAGTTTGTACTTGGTTCTAAACGGACTATTTGACGATGGCGACAACTTCGATCTCACTCATCCTTTAAAACACTTTGATTTTGAGGTTGCACCAATCAAAAATAACAGAGTAAGAATGTATAGATACAAAAAGAAGGGTTAATGAGATACTTTTGCAGCTACTGTCGTTTCCAATGGTTCTTTGTCCTCGGTATCAAGAAATTTATAAGCAGTATGAAGCGTCCGAAGAGGGAATAAAAATGTTAAAAAAGTATGCAGCAAATATTCCCTACATATACGAGGACACAGGGGTGAACATCACGAATTTTTTCCAGTTAGTGCCCATTTTTGATACTATCAAATCTAATGTATGTGGTTGCGCATCGGGTATTTCTGTGACTGACCCATTTTTTGAAACAGGAAGAATGGGGGATGGAAATACCTACTTGGGCAAAGCCCGTTTATCAGTATTTAATGTCTGCTGTGGAAAATGTTTATATGTCGACGGTAGCGTTACCACGTCTCAATAAACTATTTGGAGGTAAGATACGGTTGAAGAAGTTTTAGAAAATAAAGTCATATTTATTGTAGGGGTTTTGCTCAATGAAATCTTGCGCAACATCGATAAGGATACGGAAACAAAAAGACTCTTTTTGTATTCTGCACATGATTTGAATGTTGTTGGATTATTGGGGGCAATGGAACTCTACTGGCCGCACATTCCGCATTACACCGCGTGCATTATAATAGAATTACACCAGATAGGTCACATTCCTTACGTAAAGGTAGGCAAATATAAATAATGCATTGCACAAGCTTTGAAAAGCGTAGTATGACTAGCAACTAAAATAACTAGACAATAACTTTAGGTATTGTATCAAGCGGATTATTCAAATGGATTTAAAGAAATGAAGCTATCTCAATGCGATGTGCTCTGTCCACTAGAACAATTCAAAAAGACTGTCGACAGGAGCATCCCTGGCGACAAGGACAACTGTAATTACACACAGGATACGATTTTTCTGGTAGATTCATAGAATTAACAACTTTTTTAAAAACGAGATTTATCTTTGCCCTGATCTTAGCTAACATCTATTTCACAAATCAATACGTACACTTGTCACTTAAACATTTCATGTTGTAACCAATACGCTTTATTTAAACGAAAAATAATGTTTAATGTGGGGTACATTTCACGTTGCTTTTATTTTTTGTTATAGTATAGTCAACTTAAAAAATGGCAGAACATCTGATTTTCGCGAATAACTCAAAATGTAGGCTACTGTGTACGCCTGCCCAATAGAAAAGAATCTTTATTATTCATTTTACGACAAAACGTCAATATTTATAAAAAGTTCTGCTTGTTGATAAAATGAACTGCCGATAAAATTTTAGTCTCGTGTACAGGGTGGTAATAAATTAGGTAAATATGAAAATGCTTCAGGGGAATAGTACCATTATTTATTATTTTTTACAAAAATTTTATAAAACAAAGTTGTTGATAAACTAATGTAGTCTGAATACAAATTTTGAAATAAAAATTCGAATTTTTAAAAATAAAAAATGACAGGTTTTTATTTTTTTTTAATTTATTTGCATTTTACAAAAAATCAAGATAGCCGATTTTGTATACGTTCATGGTACCTACATCAGAATCTTATTTGCATGTCTCAGTATACTGATTATGTGAAGGCATTTCGAAAATGTTAGCGAATTTATTTAATAGGATATTAGGAGGTTTGGGTATTGGAACTGTGTCGTGTCAGTACGCTATTGATGTTTTTAATTAACAATTTCGTTATCAACGGGGTCAAGGATTGCAAAGATTTTAAAGAAATTCAATGAAACTGGGTCGGTGATGAATGTACAGATATCAAAGAAAAATTACGATGCATCTACATTATCAGCAAAGGGGTCAGTTTAAGATAACCCAAAATTATCGATATCGGAGCCTGCAGAAGCACTGGATTTAAGCAAAACCGTTTTAAGCCAAAGGTGCGGCATTCACTTAAACCGATGAATGTGCATTTTGCACAAACGGGTACGCATCATATGCATAATTATGTTAATTATTTTTCATGTGGCAGAGATGGGAATTTCCTTAGATCAGTTTCGAGGATTCTGGCGGCTACTCCGAATTAGGTTTTCCTGCAGTTTTCCTAATTCGTAAGGTAAATACCGGAGTAGTATAGAACAACTTAAGACCTTCTGCAGAGGCACCTCTAAAAAGCATTATGCGGGTCACTCTGCAATTGGGCGTAAGATCAATAAATAAATTAATCTTCACAAGATACTCGTAGTTGGGCGTACGAGAATCCTATACATAATACGCAAACGAAGTCAACGTTACCAAAAAGTTAAGGTATGGTGTGGAATTTTTTATGATCAAATCATCGGCTCACATTAGTTGAACATATTTTGGAAAATTTTGTCTTATACCATTTCTTAATACGATAGAGTTAGAACTACGTAATAATTTCCTTTGGCATCAAAACGGCTGCCCTGCTCATTGCACAGCCTTGCTGAGACAATGACCGCATGATCAATTTGTACATTTTTCACCTTCACGTTAAATTTCAGATTTCGCAATCTGAATCTAAGGAATATTTTTTCAGGATAAACGTACATGCTTCTTAAATGAAGTAAATGATCGAACTTTGACTCAAAATTACTTAAAGCTTTACTCAAAATTGTGGTGACATACCCCTCACATCTGAAAGAATAACACTATGGATAATGGAAAGACTAGATTCCGATGGCGGAGTAGCGCATTGACGTGTCGGGTTTTTGCACTGTTGTTTTTTACGTATATGCAATTTACTATTTTATGGGTTGTTTTGTTTTACATAAATTGAATTAAGTTTACTAATTACACATCAGGCTGGTAGTAGGTAAATTATATTAACTTAGCTGAAAGAATAATTTAATTCCTCCCCTTTCACTCATATTTTAATTTTATCACTTCGTGAATATTCATTGAAGTGTGTCAAAGAAAGTTATACTAGTTTAGTGGGGCCTCTGAGCTCCCAACGTGGGTTCTGTAAACCTCAGGCCATTTCAACACCTAATACCGGTCCGCGTTTCCGTGGTCAATCAGTGCCGAGTACTGCCATTTATTCGTTCGCTCGTAGTAGACCGAAGATTAAGGGCTCAGTCAACGGAAATAGTTAGCATAAGCACGCCCTCGGCTTAGTCATTTAACGAAACATAAAATGTCATACAAAGCCAATAAAATCTTGTCTAAAAAAATTGAGAGCCGCTTGCATGCTTAGTAGGCATCCATCTAGATAACTGGCATAAAACTCGAAGAAGCAACCTGACATGGTTTCAAGAACCCAGGTGTTTTACTATCACGATAAGCCAGAACGCGTAACATCCGGTTGTATTGTTTATCAGGCTGCCTTTGCGTACATGCGAGTGTGTGGTGCGTCGCTTTGGCTTAGATTAACGGATGAAATCCAGTTTGTAATGCAAGCGACTCGTTTAGTATTTAATCATGAACACACGAACCTCAATTCTGTGCTAAAAACCAATTATTTTGTAGGATTGTGTGGAACGAAGCACCCGTTACGCTTTGACGTTTACCCGTTTTAATCATCATTCTGTAGATGAACACCCGGTATCTAGAAGTGTCTAGAGTTTTAATCAGGCGCTTCGTTATGAAAGTGTCGCGTCGAAAGTATTTGTGTTGGTTGAAGATATAAAAGCCAAAGCTAATTGATTTAATTTGTAGAGTTGTGTTCCATCCGCCTCCGTTACCGTAATTCACGTGGCAATTGATCCGCCGTTTGCAACCGTTCCCATCAAGATATTTCAATTGTCTTTGTTGCGTCCGAAAGCTGTCCTTTAGAGGTGGATGGAAAATTAGTATTTCAGAATTTCTCGTTAAGCCATTATTAACAGGTTTACGCCGTTATCAGCTTGATAGCGCCGACACCACCGGTTGGTCCCATCATTCGAACTAACAATAGATATTAATTGGATTACTGATTTTAGAATTTTCAATCCGGCCAATTAAGTAAGTGAAATTAACAGTAGTTAAATAAAAGTGCTGCCAAGTGGGACCAATTACAAATTTTTAGGACGTCATCAGGCCGCACAATCAATCAAAGAAGTCTTAATTTTTGGATGTAGATAGCTGAATACGCTGGCTGACTGGGAACTTCCATGGTATAGCCGAATTTTATATAAGGTAAACGCTTAAGTATTTTTCCATTGCTTGATTTACCGAAACGTAAGAAACCTTTTGCCTTTGGTGTTGAACCGTATTTAAATCACTTCTGTTGAGTTAACCCGAGTCTGCTAAGACCGATTCGTCAAACCGCTGCTACCGCCGACCTTTACCAGGAGCGAGACCGTACTCTTGGTGGCGCTCGAGTCGTTCAACTTAATGTGTTAATATAATTACCATTTCACTATTCTGGAACGCCCGTACACTTTCAAATTGCCTAGGAAGATTATTTCTTCCAGGGCGCATTTATTGTAAAATGTTTGTGTGGATTGTAATTGAAAAATAGTTTATTTCCAACAGGTTTATTAAGGAATAAATGTAAATAACTCTCATTATGTTTTCAATTTACCTTGTCTCTGTGCTACTTTAAATAAAAGAACTGGGAAGGGACGAGCTCTAAAATTGTAACTTGAAATACCAAAGACAAAGACAAGACTGACTCGATGCTGCATGATAATTGAGTTAATTTTTGATCGTCCTTCTGCAAGGTATCTTAAAACTAATGGTCAACTTTAATAACTTAACAGAACCTAATAAAATTAATAAGCGTCAATTGATAATATCTAATTTGAGTTTCATTTTCAGCAGGATCGCCGGACAACATTTTACGACCACTACCATCACGCTGTAAGTACGACTCTGCTTAATAAAGTAGATTAATATACTTAATTCAATGTTCGCATAATGTGTCAAGTATAAAACTGAAAAAAAAACGGATTGCTTATCACAATTGCATTGCACGTTCAAACTATAATTGTGTATATTTATTTCTGATAAATGGTATCACAGGTGTATTTGCGTTTGGCATGGATGAGGATTTGAACTGTAGATAGAAAATTTGATTTTGTCGCGACCAAAGGAGGGGAATTTCACACTGCTGCATTAAACTTAGTATACATTACTGATACATAGTAAAATGTCCACTCTACTTTTTCTGTTATTAACAACATTCTTTAAATGTTCAGAAGTAGGCCAGCTGGAGTTAGTAGTAGCTGTAAGTATTACCAAATTCATTTTTTTTAACAATTTCCATCTAATAACGTTAACTAGAATACTGACAGATTTTAAACCATGGCCGTGTATTTTACTCAGTGGTCACAAAGTGTATACATTTAATCAATAAAAAAAAATGTAATTGCTCATTTCAACTTCCGGGTGAAAAACTTGTGGCGGTCTGCCTTTCGCTACCGGTAGGTTAAATTTTTTCAGGTCAAGTTGTTATTCATTGGTATCATTTGTAACTTTTTTATCGAATACGTAATCCCAGCAATTAAAAACAGAATGACGTTTGGATCAATTATTGCAATAATTATATTAATATGTTAATTATATAAGTAATCAAGAACAGGCAAAGATTAAATATATCGCATAGATTTTCAGGCATGGAGATAGAACGAAAGATGCAATGACATTTTACCCCAAGGATCCTTACAATAATGTCACCTACTATCCGTATGGTCTAGGACAACTTACCGATGTAAGTGGAATAGTACATTTTTTCCTACAGCGTTACTTGGAGTTTTGTAGGAAGGTAAGTTGAGGTCATTTTTCCTAGGACAACAACTTAGAAGGAAATATGATAATTATTTGAGTCCGAAATACACAACGGAGGAAGTGGACGCTGCCAGTACTCATTACAAAAGAACCAAAGACACTCTCAAATTTGTTGTTGAGGGTTTATTCAGCACCGGTGTGCAAAATCCAAACGATTGGAAAATCTTACCGGAAAAATATATCAATGTAAGGTGTACGAAAATGCCTTTACGAGTCTCATACTAGATTGCAGCCATTTGGCAAATGCCCGCGATATCTTCAAATTTATGAGCAGTACGAAAGTTCTGGTGAGGGTCGCAAAGTTTTAGGCAAATACGAACCATACTTTCCGTACATTGTACAACATACTGGCCTTAATATAACAAAACTATTTGACTTGTTACTTCTTTATGCCTGTCTACGTAGCGAGGTAGGTATGAGGCGAGATCTACGCTTGTCAATTGTAGTCCCTTCTGCAGGAAGAATGGAAATTGAAATTACCCAAATGGACGTCACTTGTGTACAAAAATTACTTGCGCTCTGCCACACAAGACTTCTTTACGATAACTGCTTCGGTCTCGGCACTGCACCCACTGTACGGAGGTAGTAATTTTTACATTCAGATTGATGTGAATGTGATATGCTTTTACACTGTAGGTGTCTTAGTGAAAATAATTTTGGATAATATGCATAAGAAAGTTAGCAGCTCAACGAACCACAAGCTACACTTATATTCAGTACATGATCTTAATATAGTTTCACTCTTGGGAGTCATGAACATATATCGCCCCCATCTAGTTCCATATTCAGCTTGTATAGTAATGGAGTTGCACAAGATAAGCGGATGGTATTATGTAAAGGTAAACTAAAAACGTCACTTTCTACTATGATGCCTATTTCTGTTTTAGGTACTATATCAAAAATATACACCAGGGCATTTTGAAGAGATGACCATACCGGGATGTGAAGTTCTGTGTCCCATTGAAAGATTTCGTGAGATACTTGCACAAAACCTTCCGGGAGAAGAGGATAATTGCAACATAGTGAATACCAGTTGAAGACATGTGCACTGTATTATATTTATGTTTTTATTTCTTAGTGCCTATTACTTATCACAAAACTGATGATTGTAATAAATAAATCGAAATTAAAAGGCTACCACTATGTACAATAAAAGTTACCCAGCAAACACAAATGTTTCAATAAGATCTCCGAGATGTTGCAACTAAAGCTCTGATGAGATGTGTCGATGAGACGTATATTAGATGTTTTTGAATCCTTAATATCGCATGTGTCTGAGATGTCACATTTTCAATGCCCCAGGGATAGTTCGCCTAGTGCTCAATACAAACATCTCAGTGGGACTTGTATGCCATATCGCTGGGACTAAACAGAGGTATCTGAAAAACGTGTCATCTAGCTCCCAGAGCTGTATCAATACGGTCTCTGAGATGTCACAACTAAAGCTCAAATGCTATGTCTCTACGAGGTACAAGCCGAATCACCGGGATTAAACAAAGACGTGTCAGAAATATATCATGTATCTAATGTAGATGTTTCAATAAGAGGTGCTGTAAAATATATGTAACTTCTCAACGCGACACACGTACGTGTAGTAGTAATATAACGGGTGATTCATATAATGATTGCGGACAATTTGAATTTTCAGTTGGGTACACAAAACATTCATAAAGTGGGTCACATGCCAAATGTCATTTATTTAAATGCGGATTAATTTAATGGATAATGCCAATGCCTTACGTAAAAACCACTAAAATCTACAATCAGTAGGTTTTGTACATCAAGAACTTAATTATTACCGAAGCGGGTCGTTGATGAGATATGAATTTCGAACCGAATCATAACAGACAAATTTATTTCATATTACTAACTTAGATATATCTGTTAAAATACCATAGCTGAACTAATTTTTAATAAATACGATTTTTAGATAGGTATAGTATGAATTAAATATAATTTTTGGGGTTTATTCGTTTTTTTTTTCAGTAGGCCACGAAATATTATAATCGCCGTGCGAGTACAAAGTCAACAACTTTGTAAATTCTTTGAATTGAATCTTGTTTACTTAAGATACCTGTTTAGCGGATCGAAAAGTGTGCTTAACCGGTTCTAGGGTGGATATTCGTTTTCGTTTTAAGGGTCGTTCATTCATTGATTTCGTGCGCGTCCTCGTGATTGTTAATTTTGATTTGTGTTCGTGATTAGGTACATTTCCGGAATCCGGTTGGTTTGAAGGCATCACTATAGGTAAGTACGTACCTAATCTATCTATTTTTGTTTGTGTATTTAATTAAGATTGAAATTATATAAGCAAAGATAAATGCAAGTTTTTCGATTTTGATGCACATTAGATAGATGGACAGGCGAATTACTATAAAATCTTAATATTTGTGTGAATATGTAATCACCGGCAATAAATTAGCGAAATTTCAGACAAATTCCGTTTACACAATCAATGGAACGTGTGGGTTAAAAATATTGAAATTAAGAAATTTCTCCCTGTAACTGTAAACAGTTTACTGTAGATTTTGGCGCTGAACTGTTTTTTCGCATTTGTCCTTACGGGTCACGGAATTATTATCCTGATGAGCGTACTTCTCGCGATCAATATCCAGTGAATTTTTACCCTACTGATGATGACCACTTAGTGGTCGAAATACGTATTTAGGTTTTTTTAAAACTTATTGTGGTAAAGGGAGAAATTTCTTAATTTCAAAATTCCGTTTAGCCTAGGGTTGGTATAAGGAAACAAAATTGCCGTTTCTACAATACAATTTTGATTCTATACAATCACACAATGTATAAACTAGAAAAGGATTTAGTTTAATTTATAATGTTAAACATTACTTAAGCAATTTGGAATTGAAAACAAAGTGTTGTTCAAGATCTCTAGGGGTATGTATCTGTTTCACGCAAACCGTTGCCTAAAAGTATTCAAGCTCTCATTGACAATATGAATCTGAAAAGTTGCTACCAATATAATTTTTCATAATTTATTGAAGGAAAATATTATCGTGATCGTTACATTTCCGGTTATACCGGATGTCGATAGCAATTTTTTTATTTTGAATAGAACACCCCATATTTTATCGCATTTTAGAAATCTACATGAAAATCTACGTCTTTTGATAGAGAGAAAATATTTTTGATAATCTAATTGACTCGTAACTATGGATCACTGTTTTTTTGTAGCGTAGGCTGCATAGTAAATTCCGAGATAAATGCCGCAAAAAGCAATATGGGCACGATGCCCGTTTTTAGCGCATTTTTTTTAATAATTAACACACGATTTACCCGTCATGGTATTCTAAGGAAAGGACTCATCAAAAGGAATTGGTTTCTATACAAACTATAAGTGTACCACAATATTGTTGGTGAAAATTTAACTTAATTGGTATAACATTCATAATTGAGTTGACTTCACATGAGGTACTTATTTTGCATCTATGCTGGGAATGCATCTTATACTGAGGTTGCCATATTCTTTTGTGTTTTCGAAGGTCTAAGTAAAAAGGTACGTCATGAGCAAGAAAAGGAAGCCATTTTGTGATCTATCCGATAGACAAAAATGGAGACTAGTGGAAAGAGAGATGAATCCTAACACAGCCATTTGTTCGCGTGCCACTGTTTCAGTCCCAACTCCAAACCATATAATGGAGAAAACATCTCCAATTCCGGTGGACAATTACGTTATAGACCAGGGCTGCGATACCGCTACTTGGTTGGGTTCTGCATCATCAATAGGTTAGCAATAATTTACATGACAAAAAACATCAAAACTTCCTGCTTTAGGTGAACATAGTACAGGCACTAGTTTGCCAGCTGCTCATTCCCAGGCTAATTCGGTAAACTCGGAAACATTCAGTGTTTATGTAAAAGATATTGAAACTAACACATATGATAGTTCTAGTGGTTTACAAGAAGATCTGAGAACATGGGTTATCAAGTATTCACAAATACCCAGAACTGCAGTGAATGATTTGCTGGCTTTGCTAAGAAGGAATGGTCACTGTGATTTACCAAACGATTCCAGAACATTATTGAGTACACCCAGAAACTCAGCCAATTTTATCGAAACATTTAGTTCAGGTCGTTACGCACACTTTGGAGTGTATGAGCAATTGAAAGACTCTATCGTGAAACACTACCCTAAAAACCAATACCCTACTGAAGTGAATCTACTTATAAACATAGATGGGCTACCACTGTCAAAGAGTTCAGCTATTCAATTTTGGCCTATACTATGTGCTATCCTTTCTAGTGAATTCTACACAACCCCATTCCCTATAGGAATTTTTGAAGGAAATACGAAACCAGATGACGTAAACCAATTTTTTAAAAAATTTGTAGACGAAACCAATACCATTCTACAGTCGGGTATAATTTTAGATCATAAAACCATTGTGGTAAAACTGCACGCTATTGTATGTGATGCTCCAGCCAAGGCGTACGTATGTGGTATAAAAAACCATACAGGCTATTTTGGTTGTCCCAAATGTATTCAACAAGGCGAATTCATTGAAAATAGGGTTGTGTTTACCGAGACAAGTTCAAGTGAGAGAACTGATGCATCATTTAAAAACAGAATTCACCCCGAACACCATAGAGAAACGACAGCATTGGAAAAATTACCCATAGGAATGGTATCACAAGTGGGACTGGATTATATGCATTTAGTTTGCCTGGGTGTTATGAAACGTCTGCTTCAGTTTTGGGTGAAAGGAAAATTAAATATCAGATTGAAGCCAAATAAATTGGAAGAAGCTTCCAGTAAACTAATATCGATGAGAGCCTATATTACTCTAGAATTTGCACGACAGCCAAGGAGTTTAAATGAAATTGATCGTTGGAAGGCGACAGAGTTTCGACAATTTCTGCTGTATACGGGGCCAATTGTAATGAATAATATATTGTCTGTGAAAACCTATAGACACTTTATGTGTTTAAGTGTAGCTATTAGAATATTGTGTGATGGTAATTCTGATACTGACTTGATAGATTATGCACATAACTTGCTTCTATATTTTGTACGAAAATATGGAAATATGTATGGATTACATTATCTATCATATAATGTACATAATTTGATACATTTAGCGCAAGATGTAAAGAGATTGGGACAGTTAGAAAATTTCAGTGGTTTTAAATTTGAGAATTACTTATATAACTTAAAAAGAAAGCTCCACATATCGGGTAGACCCCTTGAACAAATATGCAACAGAATTATAGAGGAAAAGAATCACAACAGAAATGTTTTACAAAAGTATCCTATTTTACATTCCAAGCTTAATGTAATTTACAAAGCAGAGTTTGAGTCGTTCACCCTAACTACGACTGCACCAAATAGTTATTGTATCCTTTATGACGGGAGAGTTGTAAATATTTTGAAAATATCTCAGAAAACTAATGTCTTATGTTTCACCGTGAACACATACAAAACTAATACATCTTTTTTTTCTGTTCCATGTAAATCAGAAAGTTTAGGCATTTTGTATGTAGCAGATGTGATGGAAGACACTTTTGAAATACCATTTTCTGATATAAAAAATAAATGTATGTGCCTTAAATATTTAGATGGATATGTTGTTATGCCATATTTGCATTAATTACCAATTGTAAAATTATGTTGTACATTTTATTAACCACTGTATAAATGTACCTATACTCTACTTACTAACACTTAATCACACCATTTCTATACTATCTATAGGAAGAAAATTATGTCTTTAAAAAAATTCGCAGTGGTGTATTTCGAAGAAAACGAATCTTTCTCCGAAATTCCATCCTCATGGTTAAACGAGGACATGAAATATTGCAAGTGGCCAAAATCGCTGAATCCCACAGCGTTAATGGTTAAGGGGATAGAACCCTCTGACACATGGGGGAATTATAAAGTTAGAGTTGAGAAGTTTTATGGTAAATTTTGTCAGATATTGCTTACATGTTTTAGTTATTACGCTCATTATAGATACGCTGGAAGCTGCACGAAAGCATGCTGGAACAGATTACACATCAAGTGAAGAGGTCGAAACTGGAAGGGGGAAAAGAAAAAAGACCAGTGTAACTAAATCAACGTCTACTGACGATGAAGAGTCTACTAAAGGTTCGTCAAAATTTTGTGATTACTTACATTAACGTTAAATCGTCCATTTTAGATAGTCCACCTCCAACTCTTAAGAAAAGGAGATCTTCGCCACGTTTCTCTAAGCGAGAAAACACACGCCAATCTTCTACGAATAACGGTAAGCTCTTTGTGCGACTTTTTAAAACGTACTAAGCAGAAGTCAACTTACTTTAGAGATTTTTGTACTTAACCCGTTATCACATTAACGTATCAATTTAACAAAGAACCGTTACTAAGAGTTGAGAATCTCCAAAAATTTATACTAAATTATTTCAGTTAATAATAATGAAAACTTGCTATCATCATCGCAAGAACATGGACAAAATGTACCGATGGCATCAAATACAGGCAGCATCATTGAATCTAATGAAGGTATTGTCATTATGATAATGATTACACTTCTTGAAACTAATGGTAGGATTATTCAAGGTGCAGACCAGATACGTCCACTAGACAATTCCATAGTGCTCGATTTTGGAAATTCCACGTTGCAGGAACTAATACATACTTGCGATCACAGACACGATTTTGGTATGTGAATATTTACAAATAGAAAAAAGTTATAAAAATAATTTATATTATGCTTCAGACAATATTCATACAAACATGAAAAAAATATTCGTGCAGATAAAATCTCTGGAATCCAGATTGGAACAATTGAACAATCAAAACCAAACAAACATTATATCAATAAACACAGAGGAGGTTCAGACAAAGCTCCCATTAAATACGCTAGAGGAATTAAGCACCTTGGAAAACATTGTGGCTGAGGAAGGGGAGTTTTCACATAAATTTGTGAGTTGTATAATTTACTCAACACTAAGGTTTTCATTCTTTTATTTTAGACCTCATACTTACAAACCATTGGCGGCAAAAATGCAAAAGACGCCCTAGTTAACATGCTTCGGAAAGTATTCACCAATAAATTAGCAGTAAGCTGCTCCTGGCATGGCCTTAGGGGGAATTTTAAATTATCAAATTTAAAATTTATGAACAGGATAATAGGTAAGATATTTGTTTAATATTTTTATTACTATCCGATGCCTATGTTAACAGCTGCTGAACAACGTATGTATAACAGCATCCAAGAGCACGAAATAATTACCATTATAAATGATTGGTTTCGTCAAGCTAGATTAAGAGAAACCAGGGAAAGAAATTAGCAGCCTAATAAATGTAATAATAATAAATGTTGCTTTTTTGTTTTTATTTTACCATATTGGTATCTTAGTTTTTTAATTATATCCCGTAAAATAAGAATTTCCTTGTTTAATAAGTGTGCTCATACATAAATAGTTCTTTGTAATAAATTATTTACTTTTTGCGTGACGTTCTAATTGAGGTAGTTAGTAAACCCTTACTTCAGGTATTTATCGTAGATATCTCGTCAGTTCATTTATACTTATACCAGAAACATGTCATTATACACATATACTTTATATCTATTAAGATATCTAGGTATATTGTATAGGTACTTAAAGAACGATGCCCATTTTAGATGTTAGGGGAGTCCATTAAACTCTAAAACACTGTGTTATATAACACTGATAGCTTATTTTATTCGAATTCGTCTTTTATTAATATTTCATCATTAGAAAAAAAACGTTTCTAAAAGCTGGCGTAGCTAGTACGTAATCATGGTAATAGAATCAAAAAAATTAGGTAGGTACGGAAAATTATTCAAAGATGTCTCATTCATGCGTCTATGGCCTGTCTTTAACACCTCATCCAAGTATCCGAGATGTCTCATTCACGGGCTTAGTGATGTACCAATAGCATTTCCGTGAAGTGGCTGAGACATAAAATAGATGATTCAAAGGTGTCTCATTCATGCGTCACTTGGTGCGCCATGTATGACTCAGCAAAGTATCAGAGAGGTCCCATGCATGTGTCGAGTAATGTGGCATAGATGTGTCAGGTAAGTCTCGGAGACGATACAAACCACGTTTCATTAAGGTGTCAGGAACGTCTCTGTACATCTCTGGGATGGCTCAAATGCGCGTGTCTGAAACCGGCGTTTTGTATTACATGTAACGTAAATGTACACTACATGACACATCTCTGAAAGCTATCACATCTCAGTTGGGATGTATCAATTACATCACTGAAAAGTCTCCGTGTTTACTGGGTATAGTCCGGAGGATTAGCAAATAATCGTGCACTTTTGTATAGAAGCATGAATTTTTGTATACGACTTACCTATACCCCAACAGTCATTTTAAACATTAGAGCCACTCTGGTTCTCTGTCAGGGGGGGGCGTAGGGTGCCCATTTCAAAATGGCGGCTTTAGCAATGGTACCCATTCGGTAATACCTCTGCCAATTCGCAACCATTAGGGCTAGAACAAAATTAAAACACGGATTTTGTTGAGCACAAACTTAGTTAAAAAAAATGTTACATTGATATTTACCCTAAATGTATTGAATGTGGTTTTTTTGGGGGTTAAAGTTAACCTTTATTGTTTTTCCCACAAAAAGTCGAGAATCTAAGCTATCTTCACTCAAAATACTGTTTTTATTCAATTTTTTAGATGTATAGTTAAACTTATTAACATACATAAATTTAATTTAATTAATTAAATTAAATTGTAATGAAATTTTAATTTTATATTATTTGTTTTGTCCTATTCTTCGTATAGTAAAATGTTATATGTACCTAGTTTGAAAAGAAAATTGTAGCTTTAGAATAATTATTATTATAATTAATTAATTATACTATTAATTAATACTGTACTATAGCTATTATTCACGATCGCATCCACCACACTTGCAACGTGGAGTGCAAGGCAAGTTCGATTTCGTACACTTGCAGGAAGTACATACGATGCGCTTACAGTGGCATTTCACCACTTCCTTGCAAGCTTCGCTCGAGGGCTTTACTCCAGACATGACCTCCTTGGTAGGTAGCACGGAGCAGAGTCCTGAGGTAACTGTCAACGATTGCAGAAGAGTCCTATTTGTTCACAAGGGTAGGCAAATTGAGAATATTCCCCCTACACAGGATGCTCTTCGTCTCCATTTGCTCCGTGCCGCCTACCAAGGAGGTCATGTCTGGGGTAATGCCCTTGAAAGAAACCCTGTTCTTCCTGATCCAGGCGATTTCGGGTGGAAGCGCAGCAACTAAAGGTGGGAGGTAAGTGAGGACAAATTGCACTACATCACAATAATTAAAGTTGCATATTATATAAATTAATTGAAGCTTTCGATTCTATATCAGATGAAACGGATGGACCTGCCCCCAGCGATCGAAGCTTGCATAAGGAAGTGGTGAAATGTGACTCTAAGCGCAGCGTATGTACATCCTGCAAGTGTACGAAATTGAACTTGCCTTGCACTCCACCTTGCAAGTGTGGTGGATGCGATCGTGAATAATAGCTATAGTACAGTATTAATTAATTGTATAATTAATTAATTATAATAATTATTATTCTAAAGCTACAATTTTCTTTTCAAACTACATATAAGATTTTACTAAACGAAGAACAGGACACAACAAATAATATAAAATTACAATTTCATTAATTTAATTTAATTAATTTAATTTATGTATGTTAATAAGTTTAACTATACATCTAAAAAGATGAATAAAAACAGTATTTTGAGTGAAGAAAGCCTAAATTCTCGACTTTTTGTGGGAAATACAATCAAGGTTAACTTTGACCCCAAAAAAAGCCACACTCAATACATTTAGGGTAAATATCAATATAACATTTTTTTTAGCTAAGATGGTGCTCAACAAAATCCGTGTTTTAATTTTGTTCTAGCCCTAGTGGTTGCTAGTTGGCAGAGGTATTACCGAATGGATACCACTGCTAAAACGGGCGTTTTGAAATGGGCACCCTACGCCCCCTCTGGCAGAGAGCCAGAGTGGCTCTAATGTTTAAAATGACTGTTGGGGTATAGGTAAGTCGTATACAAAAATTCATGCTTCTATACAAAAGTGCACGATTCTTCAAAAATATCGCGTTTGTCGTCCGGACTATTATAGAGATATAGATTCTGCATCTAAATCATGTAAAACGATTATTCTACCTCTTCTTGTACGCGAAAAAAAAGATTTGTTTTCACGAGTTTTTAGTCTAAGTAGCCATGGACTATGTTTTTTTTTTATCATAGTCCATGGTTACTTAGACTAAAAACTCGTTAAAACAGAATCTTTATAATTAATTTTTTCGCGCACAAGAAGAGGTAGAATAATCGTTTCACATGATTTAGATGCAGAATTTGTATCTCTATAACTTTTATTTGAAGTATTTTTGCGTAAAATAATTAGGAAACGTTTGCGCAAAGAAAAAGTAATTTCCCATGTTAAACGCCTATGTTCCACTTTTCGATTTACACCCTGTACATGGCAATATTGGCTAAACGGCTATACCTACAAGGTAATTTCAAAATAAAAAAAACAACAGTAAGAATTTGTTGCCAAATCGTTATTCCTAACTGCATGAAATGTTGATTGGAAGTGCCCGTAACATTTCTCTTGTCCTTTTTCGAACCTTATTAGATGGCGCATCACGAAGTGTGAGTTACAGGAAATTCTGGATGTTAATGAGCAATTTAAATTTGCCGCGACTTTGGTTTACTTTCACTTTGATAAATACAATTTTAGCTACTTCCACGTAGATTAGATATAAATTCGATGTTCAAGTTAAGGGAAAAGTTAAAATTTTAGTTTTTACCCAATCGAGGTGAGTTTCTAGTGTTCATTTACTTCACCACCCCATTTAACAATTAATGTAATAAGTTTGGCCGATAAAATTAAAGGTAAGATCAGACACTCTTTTACAATTATTAGTCCTTCGATCCTGATGTCGGTTTTATCAGCATATTTTTGGGGATATTTTGCTAGGTTACCAATCCGAGAGTACGAGCTACCCTCACGCGTGTGGACTTGATTCTTCTGCCTTTCTTGCCCAGCGCGTTCTTAGGCAACTCGTAGCTGAGGAAGGCCACGATTTCCTCCTGGCTGGTGCCGCAGATTCAAAGGAAGCTATTAAATTCTACCGCGAACTGTGAAAACTTCGCAGAGGTGTTTAAAATCCCCAATTAAAAATGATCGACTAAATTGATTACTGAACCCTAAAAGTTTCCACAAATACTTTGATATTACGGCAAAAACTTCGCACGTATAGGGCCAAATACAAGTAAAACATATAAAGCAACTCTTAATTACCTTGCATCACAATTATATGTTAACGCCAACAAGTGAGCTCATTTCTCGCATCTAAAACCTGCAAATAATCAAAAGAAAACCTTCCAAGCCACAGAACTCGGTATGCATTAATTGACTAATGCCTGAAGGACCTCGCTGTAATAGTAATCTGCTTCTATAGCAGATACGGTACTTAATCGGCGAACTTCTGTAGAAGGAAGTGGTGGCCTCCAACAACATTCACGTTTTAAACTCGATCATAACTTAACCGAGAAGGCAAAGATATTAAATAGGTCCTCTTGTTAACAAATTACTTGAATGTGATATTATTTAATCCAGAAGGGGCAAAATAGTTATTAACTATTGCGTTAAAAAGTTACGAAAGTTGTATCTCTCTTGAGGGTCGAATCCCGACATCAAATCTCGCTCACGACCCGGTGACCCAATTCCAGAAAATGGCCACGCGTTATCAACAGGTGGAAGATACGTCGGCACTCGCAGTCAACGGTAAATTTAACTCAAGGTTGCATTCAGAAGCTCAAGCTGGTCCTTACAGTTGAATTAAACTCTTAAATAAGAGGGCTAATTATAGATAAAGCAAGAATTATTGAGTGAAATTTGTCGTAGAACAGATGACAGCCGAACGATAACTCAGCAAAAACGTAATTGTATCCTCCCTATTGGAGTTTTTAGGTAAATTCGTCCTAATTATTCCAGAATCCCCAGATGAATGAATCCAATCGCCGGATATTAATAAATATTGATGATGGTAATCAAATTCCATGCGTTCTAACTAACACCTCAGCTGTTTGTTCAAACGAAGTGCACCTTGTTACGGCTCACAAAAAAAAGGAAAATAATAGTGGACAATCTATAACCACTGTGCGGTAAAATTGCCATCTATTCAAAAGTTACGAGGATCTTTCAACAAGTAAATATTGGCTGCTTCGTAATAGAGAAAATACATCGTTACGACATTTTTTCATTTGCTCTTCTACGTTGCAGATGCCTGAAACCTTTTTATTAGATCTTCCACAGAACCGTTTGTCGCGTTGGCCGCTCATTCAGTAGAACATTCAAGGTTTTTGTAAGCAATGGAGTTCCTCATTTTTGCAATTTTTAACGCAAATAACCAATTCGGCATCCATTATTAATGTCAGTGATACCGTCCTTCCTAAGAGGATGGCATCCTCGCCTTTAAATTGGCCTATATTGGTCTAATCATAACATTATGTCCTGGTAGAGGCGTGTTGCGAAGATTAAAGTTTCTAACACCATTTTAATGCGTCCTCTCACGTCACTAATATGTGTTCCTTTTCTTCAACACCCCATTCAACAATTAATATAAGTCCACTCCTTTACAGGAGATTAAAAAAAATTGCGAGTCTTGGCTCGACAACGAGACTCCAATTCGGAAAAATTATGCCTTAAAAAATAATACTGCTCTCTTAACAATGAACCTCTAGAGACGCGTTTATTAAAAAAATACCGTTGGCTTACGTGGTAAGGGCATGTACACAGAACTTCCCTTTGTCAAGAAAAAATTGCGACCTTTGGGGATTTATTTGGAAGGAAGTGCTTAGTTTGGTTAGTCCCCCTTAATACATCTTCTACAGTGTGTCCTCAATCCTCAAAGATATACAGGGTGACAATTTGAAAACTTACCACCCCTCATATCTTAGTAAATAAACGAGATATTTAAAAAAATCAAAATCCGTTTCGGTAATTCGGAGGGGGAATCACAATGACATAGTTGGCGACGCACCCCCTGCGCCCTAGCCACCCCAACTTTTAAATCTTAAATAGTGACCCCCCATGTGTGATACGTCGTTGGAAAGCTCTGAAAAATGCTTTCCAACCATACCAAATAGCATTACATTTAGGTTAGTAATTATCGTGCAAATCAAAAAATAAACTAATATGATACATTTGAAATCTGTCGTATTTAAAACGCAACCGGCGAACATAGACGAACCAAGACAGATAATAATTCAAGAATGTCAAAATATTGCAAAACCAACATTTGAAAAGGTTCGACAAGAGTTTGAGAATAGATTAGAACTGGCGATCAAAAATGAGTTGCTGTCGAGTCGGCTTTGGAAGTTCAAGTTAAATACGATTTTCCATGTTTATTTTTTGATTTGCACGATAATTACTAACCTAAATGTAATGCTATTTGGTATGGTTGGAAATCATTTTTTCAGAGCTTTCCAATGACGTACCACACATGGGGAGTCCCTATTTAAGATTTAAAAGTTGGAGTGGCTAGGGCGCAGGGGGTGTGAGGGGGTGCGTCGCCAACTATGTCATTGTGATTCCCCCTCCGAATTACCGAAACGAATTTTGATTTTTTTAAATATCTCGTTTATTTACTAAGATATGGGGGGTGGTAAGTTTTCAAATTGTCACCCTGTACAGTCCTTTTACAATCAAACGAATTTACGAACTTGAAGAATGCGTGAAGAGTATTACTTATGATGGTTTAATGGCGTGGAAGAGAATAAGACAGAACGTCCGGAGTAGATACAATATCAAGTTGTATGTCATACTGCCGAAAAGCCATAAATGATAAGTCCTGACAAATCTATTACAATAAACTACGCACATTTGTTGTCGGTTCCTGTTATTTTTTGTGAAAGGTTCGGCCATTCACCAGTTTCGAAAAACCTACAGAATCAGAAAAGACCAAAACAAACATTTCTTCCCAAATAAACCAAGATTCCAAGTTTTGGAAAAATTGAAATAAACCAACAAAGAGAGAACTGACGATTTCTAAATTACAACCATTACATTAATTACGCACTTGTGACACTGACCAAACTCGTAGAAAATAGTTGGCTAACGAAACCTTTTTAATCTTAGTTCCATGTGTTTGAAATCAGTGAGGCAACATAATTGATAATGAAATTAGCATTCGTACTGGTGTTAGTTACATGTTTATGCAAGTTTCAGTGTTTACAATTGGATAACCCGGAACTGGTTGTTGCAGTAAGTGTGCTGTCATGTTGCACCATGTATGATAAGAGTTTTTTGTGGATACCCAGGAACAAAGATTAAAATTGCAGAAATTTTTAATGGAAAAAATTAATTAACGTTTCACGAAAATGCCGTTGCAAGATATACATGTTTCATTGAGAAAAAAACATATTTATAAGGTATTTGGGGGTGTTTATGTTTCAATAGTTTTTTGATTTGTTTGGAAAGAGGTCAACTTGTTATCTCCCTTAATTGCTGCCAACTTGTTATCTCCCTTAATTGCTGCGAGTGTAAATAATCTGATGATTTAGAGTTGAAGAAGATATGATACATTGCACTAGATTGGGGTCGTTAAATCTACCGTTGACCTTTTATTCTTAACATCAATGTTTTGAAAACAATAAGTGAATGCTTTCTTAGAGATAGTAGTTTATAGTCAGTTTCTTTGAAGAAATAGTTCAAGGGTTGTGCGACACGGAAGGGCGCAGTAAATCATCAGAGGATTGTTGTTGAACTTCAATACAAAAGATTTGCCATAAGATGGAGGTACGAGAAAGTCTCATCAGTTGAAAATTTCTAAGATTAGCACTGCAATAGAAGCCTGGAGGTTGTGTTAATTCCGTTTACTAGATGTATGGATTGGTTTCTAGTGCTGCTTTTTTTGAATCATGTTGGCCTCTTCTGGTGTCCATAATTTTGTTCCTAATCCTTATCTATTTTTAAGTTGTGTGTAGGCTCAGACCGGTACCCTAAGCAGTTATTTATATTTAAATCAATACTGTGACATCCAACCAAAGAATTTAGCTTGATTTTGGATTTTTCTTGTTGATCAAGTCAAAATAGGTTATACCATTAAGTCGACTAGAATTTAATAACAGAATTAGAGCTCGTGACCGTAACATTTGATTTCGGTTTACACTATACAGTGTACATTCTACTGTTCAAGATAATCACACAACTTTGAATGCTAAACAAAATTTTAATCCAACCATAGGAATCGTACCACTGAAGTTAAACGTAATTTTTCCAAGAATGAAACAAAATAATGCAAATCCTGTGTTTGGATTTGATCAATAAATACAATATAAAATCTATTTCGTGCGAATAAATGTCAAGGGTCGATTTCTTTAGGAATATCAAAATTATTTCGAACAAAATTCCTTATGCAAATAACCGGCCACTACTTAAAATTACAAAGCGTTTTATGTTTTTCATTTACACTGTGCTGTATTAGGTCTTCAGACACGGCGACAGAACCAAAGACGCGGGCACATCTTATCCAAATGATCCTCACAACAACATATCCTTCCAACCATACGGATTAGGAGAACTTACCCTTGTAAGCACACATTTTGTTTTAAATAACCTTTTGAAATGCTATACAGGGAGGTCGGTTAAGGTCATTTCACCTAGGAGAACAATTGAGAGGGAGGTATGGCGACTACTTGAATCTTCGTTACACGGTAAGTGAAATAAATTCTGTTACCACAAACTACAACAGAGCGCAAGATACATTGCGATTAGTACTGGATGGTCTATTCAATAGTAAAGGCAGTGAAATGAAAAACGCTTACGATTTTGCAATTTTGCAGGTGGAAAACAGTTCCGTAGTAAGACATTAAACAATGTCCGTAGGTCGCAAATAAACGAGTCTAATGTTGCAGTTAACGTTTCCATATTACTTTTGTCCACGTTATCGCCAAATATACCGCGAGTACCAAGACTTTGGAGAAGGGCGAAAGATTAAAAGCAAGTATACCTCAAATTTCCCGTATATTGCTTACCACACTGGAAACAATATCGAATGTCTTAGCGATTTGAATCTCCTTTATGACTGCTTGAGCACCGAGGTACATGATGACTTTCCAGACACAGGATTATACTTGTTTCTTTTTGCAGGAGGAATGGAAATTGCATTTACCTAAATGGACGTCGCTGGTGTATAGGGACTACTTAGAGTCTGCTGCTAAAGACTTTCATAGTATGTCTGTAGCACTTCCGGAACTTAACAAGCGCTATGGGGGTGGGTAACGTTTTATAGTTTTGTGTCCTTCTTGATTATTAGCCAAGTAGAGTAACTGCCTGCCACAGGCTTCTTTCGATTTCATGGAAATCATTTCTTGTACTGCTTTGCCCGTTACTTAATTTCTTAATTACAATTTGATTTCGATCGATAAATGCCCACAATACTGCAACAACTTCCTTACAATTCGATTGTGAAAAACGTATTATTCGAAATAATCAAGGAAGACGTAGTTTTAAAGTCGCCAACGCTCACGATCGGTGTATTTATTACTTTAATTGCTATTAACTCCAAAACGCACATTAACACTTTAGGTGTCTTGTTACGGCAGATATTAGACCAAATGGACTTGAAGATCAATCACTCTATGAACCACAAGCTTCACTTATACTCAGCACATGATATGAACGTCGTTGGACTGTTGGGAGCCATGGGCTTATATCATCCTCATATCGTACCATATACAGCTTGTGTACTGATGGAATTGCATGAAGTGAATAACACTTATTGCGTTAAGGTAAGTTAATTGTGGTTGTGATTGGTAATACTTAATTGAAGTATATCATCAGGTACTATACCAACAAACCGCCGCTCTAGGCTTTCAAGAAATGGTGCTACCTGGTTGTGAGGCATTGTGTCCTATAAAGAGCTTTAGAACGATAATAGCACAAAATTTACCGAAGGATTATGATAATTGCTAACCTAAAAATTTCGCCCTCCTGATAGAACGTTTAAATAACTTAAGCTCAATTCATATTTTAAAATTTCGTGGTGCGAGCAAAGTGATCAGCTGACTCAGGAATACCGTGAATAGTAAAGACAAATGTTCCATTAGTGCAAAAGTGCATGCGGCATCCCTCGATACCTGGACTCGTCATGATTCATATTGGTTAGATAACGCAGCAACAAGATTGTATAGTGCTCTTAAAAATACTGTGTCCAGCTATTGTCAACAAATTGAGCATAACAAATAAAAACTGTTCTTTTACTATAATTACTGTATCGTCCAAATAATCCACTTTCTTCAGGTAATGTTGCAAACTCAGCAAAGGTGGTTTTTGTATCGAAGATAAAACGTGCTTATCTTGAAACCAATTAAATTTAACCTTACGCAACGCGATAACAAATGTTCTTATCGCAATGACCAGATAAACCCCTGACAACGCGCAAATATGACCAGATGTTCTTACCTTTTAACACGTAATTTCACTTTTACAATTAAATAAACAAATCCAAATAATCAATTTATAAAGCGATCAACCAAATTAACTCTTAAAAAATTAAATTCCACGACAGGGTGAACCATTATTATTATAGATGTCGGGCACAAAACCTCTGCATGTCGTTGTTTACACAACAATACATTAGCTTCCCTTAGGTTCAGTTGAACCCGGGAAGTTTCAACAACCGACTCGAAGTTTAAGGCAACGAAGTTGTATCGTGCACAATCCAACCGGCACACAGACTTACGGAGAAATATGTTGTATTAAAACCTGAAGACATGGGAAATCGGGCCGAGTTAAGAAAAAGAGCGACAAACAGCTACCCCTAAATGCTAGGGATAAGCTGATTCTTTTAGTATGTTCAAAACAGCAGTGGTGTACAATATATTTATCAGATTGGTGCTATCGATGCGTTCAAATTATTTATGTAATATACTCCTAGAGTATTATTAAAATATAATTAGAAATACCTCTACGGGCTTATATGACCTCCTACGTCGACGATCAGCATTAGCGAGGCGAAATGTAGAAATGCTAAATAATATATAAAATAACTCTGCATTGACCGGGAATCGAACCCGGGCCGCCCGCGTGACAGCTACAACGATTAGACAAACGACGACGACGATGGTTCGCATCTTAATAACGGGCGATCAAAAATGAGTAGCGGTCGAGTCGCCTTTTCACATGTAAACAAAAATTTCAAAGGTGACTCGACAGCAACACATTTTTGATCGCATAGTAGACTAAAAATACTAGCCCCTACGGGCCTGTGTGACATCCTACGTTAACGATCAGCGTCCATATCAACATCAGTCTGGTGAAATGTATAAATGCTAATATTAAATTAAAAACGTCCTGCGTCGGCCGGGACCAGCCATGGTGACTAAACTATCCCATACATTGTCTTCACCTACTTTCCGTATGGAATAGTCAATATTGTCGCTCGAGGTTGTCCAGAACGACCGTATGAATGCAACCTCCTAAAAAATTGACAATACGACTGAAAACCTGTGCGGCTAAACCTGATCCGGCGTAAAAAACCTGGTTACCTAGTGGACTTGTCCGACGGCAATCAGGCGCCTGATCTGAACCCGACAGTGCGAAGAGTCTTATTCACAAAACTGCACTACTGCTCATCAGTTTTTCATTAGATCCGGAACCTGACCGGTCAAACCTGATAGTGCGAAAGGAGTCTATGGATAATGATTGTGCATTCTAATGACATCTGTCATTCTTATGACACATGCACGATATAAAATGACGTTCAGACATATGACAATTTTGTTTTTATGGAAACGATCGCGACGGCAAAGCTTAAGCTTGCTATTTTTGACGTCTCTATATTAAATTCAGAATTGTCAGAAGCTTTACAATGATTTATATGGCTTCTGCTATAAAATAAAGTTTTGTAATATACACGACGATAAATGGAAACTAACCGTCTGGTAAAAGTTAATTAACTCGTGGCTACGCGACTCATGAAATAACATCCTTTTATCGTCTTGTATAATAAATGACTATTTATATATCATTGCAACCCTAAGTAAAGTTTAGTGACAATTATGTAGCATTTTTCAATTATCTTTCTCATTCTATAAAAACCTGTAGTAGGTTAGTTCAATGGAATTTCCGTATTTTCATTAGTTTGAGATAAATAAAGAGTTAGATAAATTTGTGTACCTTGATGTATTTGTACTCTCATTTCGCTCCAGTGCAATAGCCCTTCTAGCTCATTTATTTTTATAATAATAATAGTAATAATTTTCAACATTACAAAAACGCGTACCGTGTAGCTAGAATTATGGTTGGGTGGTGATCCGTCTTTCCCTATAACTAGTAACTACTACATCCAGTTTCTCTTTTCCATGGTGGTCTATGAAATAAAAATAAAAGGTCAACATTATAATCCTACGCAGGTGAATCAACCAAAAAGAATATTGTATACAGGGTGTCGAAACCCCTATTACACTTTTGCGATCAGACAAATACTTTTCAAGATACGAGTTTGCAAAAAAAATTTTACTCGGGAACAGTATCTAAGATGAGCAGAGTATACAAGTATTAACACTTGCAGTAAAATGGCATAGTGATTAGTGGTTTTTCACGCAAGAATGTATGGGAGACGGCAAATGTGAAAAACTCAATGCGCCCAAACCATGCAAATTGTTGTTACTCTTGTAAATTGTGTTAAATCCGCACTATGCCTAATATTTGAAGAAAAATCTAGTCGATGATTCGTACAGAGTATTGTAATCTGGATTATTACTTACCTACTATTTTGTGGATTCGGGGATATCATTTATTTAGTTAGTTTAATACTAATAAAGCATAAGATGGTACTTAGTTGAGTGTAAGGGATGTGTTGTCCAAAATATACACCCTCATTACTTTAACAGTGCAGGCACGTTTTGAAGTATTTCTGATAATCTTGGAAATGAAAAATCAAACTGGATATTATTAGCGAGTGGACTTAAATACATAATTAAAGTCGTGACCAGTTCATTTAAAGGGATGAGGTCAAAAAGTTGAAAACGAGGTAAAATATGGCCCTCTTCTTAGGGGATTTTTTTTTCTTTAAAAAAATGTGATGGTTTTGTCCGTCTGTCCGCCTCTTCTAATTGGAGAACGAAAAGAAACAGCGATGTCAAACTTTCGTCAATAGGAAAACAATTTTCGCTAACAATAAAAACTGTATACTTAGAAACCTTTTTGTACAGTTTCATTGGATGGTTGGGCGTCACACTTCCCATAAGAGCCAATGCCCTTTATGATTCCTAATAAATAAAACGCATTGCTAACAAAAGGTTGAAGTTGAAGCTAAGATTAATTGTAACGTAGCAATTGAATTTAAATGAAAATTGAGTAGAGGAACCTCACCTTCAATTTGTCGAATTCGCTTATACTTGGAGCAAAAAAATGAAAATTTGAGGAAGACAAAGGTTTTTTTATTTTAAATTACATCCTCCACATAGTGAAAGAGACACCAAACAAATCCCCTTACCCTCATAGCCACTCAATCAATTTTTTGAATAGAAAATTTTATATTCAAAGGTGAAATATAAATATCAGCCAACTTTATACTTTAATCTAATCGAGGAAATAAAAAGTACTAATGGAATTACGATTAGGTACATACGCCACTTTACCAGGTAGCAACGACTTAAAAGCATCACCACTAAATCCAGATAACGCCAAGGATCTTTCAGATGAAAACCACTTTGGAATAGTGTATTGCGTTTTGAGTAAACATCAACGCTTTCTAATTGGCAATAAAGATGAAAAGAAGTAAATATTATTAAATACGTGGTTGAGATTTATATGGACACCGAAAACATCAATGTCAATTTTGATAGCAGGTTAAGCACATTTTACAACCTGTTTCCCCCGAAACAGACGGGAAAACAAATTAGACGTGTGATAAGATAATTTGACATCAAACACCCATAAATATAAAAGAATAAGCAATTACTGTCGTGTTTTTTCTCTAAAGGTGACGAGATGACTCTAATATTAAAATATATTGTGAATATTTTAATATTTTTAGCGCTGGATTGCATGGTTGCATACTGCGCAAATGAGAAAACCGTTCAAATGGTATTTGGGGTAAGCCAAAATAGAAAGTTCATAAAGATATGTTAAGCTTAACAAATTCTAGGTCTTCCGACATGGAGATCGCACTACTGACGCCGGTACACTGTATCCCAACGATCCATATATTAACGAAACGTACGAACCCTATGGACTGGGCGAGCTCACTAACGTAAGTCATTTTCTTTAAATTGAAACTAGAATGACTCAGGAATAAAAACTGCAGAAAGGCAAAATGAGAGAATATAGGCTTGGCCAACTGCTACGTGCGAGATATGCATTGCTACTGGGAAAGCAATACAAAAAAGGAAAAGTAAGGGCAGTCAGTACTGATTACAGCAGAACACAGGAGTCGTTGGAATTGGTCTTGGCAAGTCTGTATCCTCCTCGTTGGACACAGTTGGCATGGAATCGATGGTTGAATTGGAACCCAATCGCTTACGATATTGCATCACACGTAACCAATCGAGTAAGTACTGCAACCATCGAGAACTGTTAGCATATTTTCCACTTTGCAGTTGCTTAGCATTGCCATTTTGTACTGCCCTCGTTACGTTCAACTCTTCGACGCCTATTCCAAAAGTGAAGAAGGTCAGCAGATCGAAAGCATGTTCAACTCACAATACGAGTACATATCTAACCACTCTGGTTTAAACGTCACCAAACTATTTGACCTATTTCGATTATACTTCTGCTTAGTTTCTGAAGTAAGTATACCTTTGTTGTTCGACAGCGATAGTGTTGAACGGGGTTGTAGAGCGAATGGGGTTTGACACTTCCGGAATGGACTAAGCAAGTTTTTCCGGGATATTTAACCAGGACAACTAAGAAAAATTACGAAATGCTTGTTGCTGCACCACAACTAAATCAACTGTTTGGGGGTAATTTGCTTCAACATACTTAATGACTTTGTGATTAAGGTAGTCCTTAGGATTTCTTCTTGAAGACATTATTAGTGAAATGAGGGCAAAAATGAACGAGAATGGTACCCTAAAGGAGCGTAAAATTAACCTATATTCTGGTCACGAGCTTAACATTGCTGCTATACTAGGCGCCATGGATGTGTTTTTTCCTCATATACCCCCTTATGGCGCATGCGTACTTATTGAGCTTCATAGGCATGACGATAATTATTATGTTCTGGTAAAGCGTGTCATATATGCGTATACACTGTTTATAGTGGGGCTACTTCTAGATTTTCTACCAGGATTATTCATCTATGACGCTACAACCACTGACCATACCCGGGTGCACGTTTGAATGTCCTTTTGAAGACTTTGTAAACTTGTTGCAAAAAAATCTTCCAGACAAGCAAAATGGAGACCCTTGCTTAATAACCGGAGATTAGCACTGTTTCAGTTTTTATCTTGAAACCACCCGATTTTAATCAGTTAGTTTTATTAAAAATTTTCAATTATTTGACTACCTATTTTTAAAGTTTGTAATACTATATTCAAACAACAATTCTACGCAGCTTTTGTATTCTAGATTGTAGTATTGGCATTAGGGAATTAAGGCTTCAGTTCATCCAAAGCAAAGTGGCCACGGATGGATAAGGATAATGCGATGTTTGTTCTGCACAGACCATACAACGCCGTGGAAAAATAAAAAATTTCGATGTTGTTTATTTACGACTTCTATTCTATAGTAGAGGAGTCCCATAGGGAATTTGGAGATTTACTCGAGCGCGTCAGATTAAAAATACATGTTGAAAAGTGTGCATTTCAATAATCTGACGATTTAACCGACAGGCAAGGGAGTGAGAAGGTGACAAACTTCCAAAAAAAATGTTACCTTGACATTCTGGAACACGTTGGGGTTTTTTTTTAATTTTGAAGAGGAAATAAGTCAAGAAATACAGAATAAATACAATCTGTCGATTTCCACAAGCCAAAGTAGAACAAATCCCCAATAAAGTTTAGTGCGTTGAGCAGGTGAAGCATGTCGGCTGACTTGAAATCATATAAACGAGGCGTTCGTGTCATAAATTATACGTACATCGGACTCGAATAAATCTAGATTTTACTATTCCCCACCATGCAAACCGGCAGAGGTACCTCCAATATCAGAAGTAAAAAAGGGAAGGAAGTAGAGGGAGAAGAATGAGTTTTATTACAAGAAACGAATGCAAAATTTAAGAAAGACAATAAAAAATAAAAATATTCTACATAAGAGAGAGAAATGAGGAGGGCATTATATTGGTAAGAGATAAAACAAGTGCATCAGGTAAAGTGCATTTTTTAAAACCGAAATAGCTTAGGCATATTATTGGTAAATGATTAATGAGAAGAGGGCTCTTTATACATAAACATTTAAAGATCGCCTGCCATACATTCAAAATTTACGCTATTTAATGCAAGAGGAATCAAGAGCTTAGAGAAATTCTCCGAAATATTAAGTTTTCCCTTTCATTAGAGTTCCATGAACGATAAAACCAGCCCCCTCTCCTGTTTTGGCAAGGGAATATAGAAAAGGGCGGTAGTGGTCGGTATTGCCAAAAATTTCAGGACTTTAGGACCATTTCGCTAAAAGTAGTTTAACACGGCAGAAGTGGGTCCGGACAGACAGACGGACGGAAAACGCGCAGACAATAGCACTTTTTTTTAATTCTTAAAAAAACAAACTGGAATAGGGGATATAGTAGGATTGGTGTCAATGTGTCATGGTGTCAATGAGAAAGGGCCAACAACAGAGAATGTCAAGAGATAAAAATACAACAAAAGGGCTGAGTTGGTATTAAAACTTACAGAAAACATAATGCAAAATCGGAAGGACACATGAACATTGATAGAGGGCAGCCATACGCATACATCGATGGAAGAATGAGGTCGGTAATAGAGTAATATTGTAAATGGATAAAGAATTCATGGCAGAAACAGGGACGGAATCTAATTACGAACCAGCGGAAAAAAATTTAAAGAAGAAGATAAGAAGAGTGTTCATCGGCCTAAAGACCGAAAGCGGTACATGCATGGACAGAATGAGATACAGAAAATTACAAAAGGGGGCTAGACGAAAGAGAGAAGTATGTAAAAACACAGAAAAAAATTGAAGATTGAAACAGGTAAAACAGAGAGAGAGAGAGAGAGAAAAAAGAAAGAATGATGAGGCGTGCGGAAGAGAAAAATAGATACAAAACAATTATTGGAAACGATGTAAGGGGTCGATAGAACAAAAAGCATGGTACAAAAAACATCCAGACACAAAAATACGAATGCACAGGAGGGGTTAAGAAGAAAAGAGGTCGAGAAAATGAAACAGTAATTTTTGTTGTTAAAAAACTCTCAGGCCCCAGATCACAATTTCTTTCGCACCCCGTTGCACCATCTGGAAGTCAAAATTTTGGAGGTATTTTTACAAAAAGAAGAGCAAACGAGAAAGAAAATTGATGAGAAAATGCCTGCCAATAAAAATAAACAAGAAAGGAAAATGGTGAGAACAAAAAATGAAAAAAAGGTTTTCGTCTTAAGGCGAGTAACTTTAGCGCATTTCCCATGAATTGATTTCGCGCAGTCTGTTGTTAAAAATCTGTGATATGTTTACCTTTATGAAATTAAAGCAATAAAAATCATTGTGGTTGAAATTTCAAAAAAGTATCTCTATAAATAAAGACGTTGACATTGTGTAGTGTGCGCATGCGCAAATTAATCGCCAAGATTTTTCTTGGGCTACCGAATGCGAAATGAACGAACCAAACATTATAATTATACTGTAGTAGTTAAGGTATTGGGCGGAACATGAGTTGGAAAGTGATCTAAAAATATTACGAAAGAAACGAATGTGGAAAAGGTAGAAGGAGGTAAAGGAACAAGGGATGGAGATATGCAATTGTAACAACAAAAAAAGAAAATTGTGTATTAATGGAGGAACATAAGATATAAGCAAAGCAATAGCTAACGGAATGGGTGCCGAAATATCTAGAGAAAGGGCGGAAAAATATTAGCGAATGAGAAGAAAAGAAATGAAAGTTGGAGAAAGGCAGAAAGAAAGCAAATGCAGACTATAGGTAGGTACAGTTTTGTTGTATTAGTTTTAATTATGAAATAAAGTAATAATACTTGAGCAAAACACTAAATTTATTTATTAGAATAATTGATATTCAATTAATAAATGATTGACATTTAGTAACTACAACAACTTACGTAGAGTTGCCTAACAACTACAGCTCAGCTACAGGCTGATTCAAATTCGATGACCACTATGGGGATCTCGGAAACTGTAAGATTGGTAGGTAGTTTAAATTAAGCAAAGTTGCGCATTTTTATGCTTAACAAAATGCCGCTTTGAAACTGAAAAAATTCCGACTACTTTCGGCGATATCCTGAAAAAAACGAAATTTTGCAAAATCGTTTTTATTTTTTACCGAAGTTATTTAAAAAGATATTTCAATATAAATGACAGACAGAATTTTCGGAATATTGATTCAGAACACGTTTAATTAGTTGTACATAATTGTGTTGAAATTTGTAAATCAAAACTTGGACACTAATAAATACGGGGGTCAAGTTACGTGAATGTCGCCGACGTGTTCGACAAACTACATTATTGTACCCGGTATTAGGTAGTGTCTCAGAAACGGGTCACCAAATTAGGGGGTGTTTCATTTCTAATTGATGGTTTTAAGATAAGGGTAAAGCACGTGCTTCCCAAAGGAACGCGTGCCGTGTTATATTAATCCCTCTAGAAAGGCGCTTTCATGGAAAACGTTGAACGTATCAAGAGCTGGTGTTCCCACGCGAATATTTGTATGTCGATTTCATATTCCTTTGTAACTTGTAAGCCACTAACTGCAGTTCAGGCGCACTATATAGCTACATATTCAAGTTCTCAAATTCCTTCTTTAAGCCAATACATATTTTGTAGACGTTATAAAGCAGAAATTTCTTGGGAAAGTCTCTTGGCAACTTTAATTCTGAACATTTAACAATTCACAGTTTATTAAATCCATAAATATGGGGTCTGAAAATTTCATTGGAGCGTATTCTATACATTTTTAAACAAATCGCACGAAGTCACATTCAAATAGTCTAATAGTGTTGTTAAATACAACATAATTTTTCGAGTGTGGGTTCAAAATCTAATTTGGATTTGATGCTTGTGGTTGGAAATTACATCTACATGATATCTAAAAAAACTTCTGAAGGTTATACCTTAATTTTCTTATCACCCTGGATTAGTCAATGTTTACCAGCTGAGAGGAAAATCCATGTTACGTTCCATTAATATTGAAATGAAGTAGCTATTCCATTGATATTAGAATGAAGTACCTATCATTACCTGGTTATGTTTAGCATATTTTGGAATTTGTCCCAGCTATTTTGAAGTGATTCCTACAAGAGACATAATACTATTTGTTTATTCTCCATGGTAGTCCTACATGAAGGGTGTAAGTTATTTGGCCATAGGAATGATTTTGAGCATAACCTCAAGGGGTAGTTCGAAAGAGTAGACTGCTTATAAGTTGCGAAAAAATATGAAATCGACATACTGGGAAGGAATATTCCTGTGGGAACACCAACTCTTGATACATTCAGCATTTCCCTTGAAAGCTCCATTCTTAAGGGATTAATATAACACGGCACCCATTCCTTTGGGAAGCACGTGCTTTACCCTTATCTTAAAACCAACAAGAAATAAAACACCCCCTAATTTAGTGACCCGTTTCTAATATTCGCGTACCGCGTACAATTAGTTTGTCGAATACGTGGGTAACATTTCACGTAACTTGCCCATTATTCTGTTATGTCCAAGGTTTTATTCAACACAATAAACACTAGAATTATTTTTCGACATTTAGAATTCGAATATCTACATATACATAAATGGAAAAAGGAAAGAGCTCAGACCGACCGCGTGTGTCAGAGAATATCAGACGGATTGATGACAGTTTTGTTCGCAGTCCAGCCGTGCAGCACAGGGTAGACAGACATATTGAACATTTATAAATGTGTTAATAAAAACTTTGAAACTTCCGCCTTTCATAGAGTATTCGTTTTGAATTTGTACATTAATAAATACGAATTTTTAGAATTGGTACCATTAGAATAACCCTGTATTACTTCGTCCGTTCTTCTCCGCTTTACCCCGTTCCTCTCTTTTCCCGTTTTGTCTATCTTGGCTCTTTCTTCTCGCCCTCAACTTCTTTCTTCTCCCTCATTTTTTATAACCTTTATCCAGTCCGTTCTTCTTTTACCTTCCTTACCTACTTACCTTTTACCACCTTCTCATTTTTCTTCGTTCTTCGTTCCATATCAGGTGATCTCTAACCACTCTTTCTCGCTACACAGTTTGCATTTGCTTTCTTTTCCCTCTCTTCATCTTTCGTTTCTTTGCTTGTTGTTTCTGAATCTCGCCTATATTTTCTCTGTCCATTCTGGATAGTTCCTCCTGTATTACTTTGTCATATTTCTGTACTTTTCTCTACTTCTTTCACCTTCGTATCATTTAAATTCTCGCTTTCCTTTCTTGCTTCACCAATTCGCTTTCTCCCGTCCTTGCGTACAGTCTTTATCCTTGTCTTCTGTATCTGTTTCTCTTCTTCGGCTATCCCTCAGCCTCTTCAATTTTTCCCCATTTAGTACCACACTTTTTTATTAGTATCTCTACATTCTCCTCATCAGGTTTCCCTCTGTTGCCATTGCAACAATATGTAAATCAGATACAATACTACAATTCCTCCACTTTAACCCTGTCTTGATATTTATTGTTCCATGTTTTTCATATGCATGTTAAATAATATTTGGATGGGTCTAAGTCCAGTATATCCATAGTATATCCGACTATGTGCCTCAGTGGTAGAGCGTTGGGCTACATAGCCGAAAGGTCGGGTGTTCGAACGTGGGCTGAAGTAAGAATTTTTCATCTGTGGTAGAGATGGGAATTTCCTTAAATCAGTTTCGAGCATTCTGCCGGCTACTCAGAATTCGGTTTTCCTGCGGTAAATACCGGAGTAGTAATAGAACTTAAGCCCTTCTGCAGGGGAACCTCTAAAAATCATTATGCTGGTCACTCTGTAATTGGGCACAAGCCTGTTGAGGGCTCAGAACAAGAGAGGGACAATAAATAAACAAATAAATATATGTCCAAAACTCCTAGGACTCCCTTGGGTCTTACTCTTTTCTTTATTTTGTGTACATTTTCCCTCGTCTATCATCTTCCACACTTTCTCCTTTACACTTTTCCTTTTCTGAATAGTGTACGTACTACGCATACAGGATGTTACAATTATATAAATAAAATTAGGTAAGAATTCGCCAGAATTTGCGTTTCTTCCAGTTTTTTTTAGGAACCATAACAAATTGAACAATGGCACTGTATGGTTTTACTTCAGGTCAGGCCTTTCTGATTTTGTAAAAATATCTCCAAAATGTCGACCCCAAGATGGTACAACGGGTTGCGAAAGACGTTGTGATCTGTTGTCTTAGGGTTTTTAGACATCAAAAATTACTTTCTGACTTTACCAGTTCTTTGAAATCGTTTAAAGTTTGTATCCCTTCTTCCCCTTCTTCCTCATATTCCTCCCGTGGCTCCATAATTTTTTTTGTACCATCATTTTTTCTATCAACTACGTCTCATCTATCTTTATGTCTGTTGTATTTTGGTAGCGTTAGTAACGGTAATTGAGTGAAACAATTTAAAATAGTTATTTATTATACAAGACGATTGGAAAGAAGATGTACTCTTCTTTTAATATTTTATTTGTACGTAAAAAGCACAAGAACAATTTACATTAATGCTCACCATTTTTACAACGCGCAATGTCGTTCTACCAATCTACTAAACTAAAAGAAACTTCTGCGTGCGCCGAATCCCTACTGAACACACTAGCGCGATATACAAACGCGCTTAAATTTAAAATTCATTGTTGCATTAACATGCCGCCGGCCTTGAAATCCTTGGATTTAAAAATTGATACATGATAACCAAAACATGAGAAAACATAATATACACAGATAAACAACATAAAGTCACATTAAATAAAATACAAATACAGGTAAGTAACGACGTAAGTAAGTAATTCATGTTTATCTTCAATATTAATTTTAGTTATTACTAACTTCACTTTTAGATTCTCCAACTGGAAGCACACACAATTTTGAGCAAGCTCGTTTGATTTCCGTGCCAGATGCGGTTTTCACAGTTACCACACGCACTGTCTTGTCGATACCGGGATGCAATTGAATGACTCTTCCGATGCTCCACTTCGCTGGAGGTAAGTTGTCTTCTTTTATCAAAACGATGTCGTCTAGTTTCAGTTGGTTATTTTCACTTCGTCTCCATTTGTTTCGCTGCTGCAACTCATGAATATATTCTTTCGACCATCTTCTCCAGAATTGTCGATTCAAGCTTTGAAGATATTGGTAACGGCTCAGTCTTGCTGTAGGAATGTCCGTAACATCTGGATCTGCTATTGTTGTAAATGGACGGCCGATTAGGAAATGAGCGGGAGTGAGGACATCCAGGTCGTTAGGATCATTTGTTAAGGAAGTTAATGGACGTGAGTTTAGAATTGACTCAATTTGAATTATTAGCGTACTGAACTCTTCGTAAGTAAATGAATCGTTTGATATGATTCTTTTTAGATGATGTTTGACACTTTTCACCCCTGCCTCCCAAAGCCCGCCAAAATGGGGCGACCGAGCTGGAATAAAGTGCCAGGTAATACCTTCTACGGACATCGCATTGGTTATTGCAATAACATTATTTTGTAGAAAATCATTAAGTTCCCGTAATTCATTTTTGGCACCTACAAATGTGGTGCTGTTATCAGAAAATATGTGTAATGGCTTACCCCTACGACCAATGAAACGTCTTAGAGCAGCGATAAAGCATTCTGTACTTAAATCGGTGACTAATTCAAGATGCATTGATTTGGTGGAAAAACACACAAATAAAGAAATGTAGCATTTTGAGTTTTTACTGCCTCTGCCCTTTTTGTCTTTAATCATAAACGGACCCGCATAGTCTATGCCTGTTGAATGAAAGGGTGGCATGATAATTGTCCGTTGCACTGGCAACTGACCCATTAGAGGATTGTTGACCTTTGATTTAAATCTGATGCATTTAATACAGGTACGCACTACCAGTTTGGCAGTATTTTTGCCATGTATTGGCCAAAATTGATCGCGGATCGTACTTATCAATAATTTTGCTCCTGCATGCAGTAGTCTGTTATGCTCGGAAACAAATAAAATTTTCGTAAGGTGATGATTTTTGGGTAGCACTATGGGGTGTTTCTTATCATATTTGAAATGAGAATGTTGTAATCTTCCGCCTACTCGGATAATTCCAGAGGAATCAATAAATGGTGTAAGACTTAACAGGGTACTCTTTGAGCTTAAGGGCTTGTTTTGCTTTAATCTTTCCAGTTCTTTAGGAAATGTTTCAGATTGTACTTGTTTAATTATTATCATAAGAGCGTTTTTTATTTCATTGATTGATAGTGCTCCAATATTCCTTTCGTGGGCAGGTGTTAGACAATTGTTTTTGAAACGCACACAGAAAGCAATCACCCTTTTCAATGTTTCGAACGAGGAGTAATTTTCAATTGGGAATTTAGTTGATTCAGACGTAATGTGGAAGGATTGAATTTGCCTTTTTAACTCTGGTAAATCGTTTGGAAGTTCACGACATGGAAAGTTCCACTGATCATTTAATGTATTGAGCCAATTAGGTCCGTTCCACCACAACGTAGATGTGGCTAATCGTTTGGGAGAAGCTCCCCTCGAAATTAAATCTGCTGGATTATCTGCGGATGGTACATAATGCCAACTATTTGTGTCTGTTAGAGATTGTATTTCCGATACCCTGTTGGCTACATAAGTCTTCCACTTTTCACTGGGTGCCTTTAGCCAACTTAAAACTATTTGTGAATCACACCAATAGTATTCCTTTTTTATTTCGACATTTAAAATTTGTTTAAATTTGTTAGTCAATTGAGCCGACAATACAGCTGCGCACAGTTCGAGTCTAGGAATGGTCGTCTTTTTTAATGGGGATACTCTAGATTTGGCTGCTAATAGCATCACTTTGATTTCATTATTTTTATTGATAGATCTCAAGTAAATGCATGCCCCGTAACCTTTCTCGGAGGCATCCGAAAATGCATGTAATTGAACTTCAATGGGTTTAATGACTAAAGTATGACGTGGAATATGAATTTGGTTTATTGTCTGCAATTCGTTTTTGTATCTGAGCCATTTTGTCTGAATGTCTAACGGAACGGTCTCGTCCCATGTTAGGTTTAAACGCCACAGCTCCTGCAAAATGAACTTGGCTATAATAATTGTGGGCGCTAACAAACCGAGAGGATCAAATAGTTGTGCGGCAGTCGCCAAAATGGTGCGTTTAGTGTTATGAGTATATGCAGTTAAAGCCTTTGTAGAATAGATAAACTTATCATCATCAGGGTGCCAATTTATCCCTAATGTTTTCTGAATGTCTTCATTTATTACAGTTTCACTTAAGTTGGTATCTCTTAAATCTGTAACGTTGCTGTTCCATTTCCTTAAATGTAATCCGGCAGACTTTAAAATGTGATCAACGTTGTCTTTTATTTGCTTTAAAGTTTCAAGTGAATTCGAACCAGTTAACATATCGTCAACATAAAAATCATGTTTTATGATTTGGGACTCTACAGGGAAATTGGCTTCACAATCTATCCCTAATTGAAATAAACATCTAGTCGCCAGAAAGGGTGCTGAAGTCATGCCATACGTGACAGTGTTAAGTTCGTACCAGGCTAGTGGTTCATGTTGAGAGTCTCTCCATAATATCCTTTGATAGCGTCTATCGTCTGGGTGTATGAGGACTTGCCGATACATTTTCTCAATGTCCCCGCTTAATACGAATTGATACGTCCTAAATCTGCTTATTATAGAGAATAAATCGTCTTGTATTGTAGGTCCTTTGTACTGGGCGTCATTTACACAAATACCCGACTTTAGTTTGCATGAGCCATCGAAAACAACCCTCAGCTTGGTGGTTTTACTATTTTCTCTCACCACAGCATGGTGCGGAAGAAAGAAACATTGATGCTTGTCATAATTGATTTTGGTCATGTGATTTAATTTGAAATATTCATGCATAAATTTAGTATAATCATGCCTCAGAGTTGGATTTTTACTTAAGCGTGTTTCTAGTGAGTGGAGTCGTGATTCTGCTATTTCATATGAATTACCTATATTTTTGAAATTCGGTTTGAATGGAATTCGAACTACAAATTTGCCTGAGTTGTCACGCGATGTTGTTTTATTGAATAACGTTTCGCAATACCTTTCATCTTCAGTTAAAACACTTGCTTTGCCTATGAACTCATCAATTTGCCAAAATTTTTCAACATTTGAATGCAATTCTTGTAACGTGAGGTAAGTATGGCTGTTTTGTACAGGTTTCTGATTTAAAGTGCTTATCTTCCCAGATACTACCCATCCGAATTTTGTTTTTTGCAAGGTTGGGAGATTAACTTGTTTAATTTGACCTACACATAATAAGTCGTAAAACACATCGGCACCAATGAGTAAATCAATTGGAGCAGCCTTATTGAAGTCTGGGTCTGCAAGTTTTAAATTGCATGGGATTTGGAAAACATTTACTGGGTACGATTCCGTAGGTAAATAATTTGATATTATTGGGACTACTAAACATGAAAATGTGACTGTGAATTCATTTATTCGAGATTTGAGAGTAATGTTAACTTTGTGGGAGATTGTCATAGCTGATTGATTGATACCTATTACATTAATCTTAATCGGAACGAGTGTGAGACCTAATTTTTCACATGTTTCTGCCGTTATAAAGTTTGATTGTGACGCCGAGTCAAGAAGACATCGAACTTCACGCGTTTCATTCTTATGTACAAGCAATACCTTTGCCGTCGATAATAAAACCTGATCCCTGGGAGTTGACGATATTCGTGAAACTAAAACATTTGACTCTGATTCATTGGGCTCTGATTCATTGGCCTGAACTACAGAAGTGTGCTTGGTAGGGATTTGAGTTGAACCTTTAGGGTTGTCGTTTCTGTCATAATGTAATTCTGTGTGATGCCTTTTGTTGCATTTTTTGCAACTATACTTAGATTTGCAGTCCTGTAAAAAATGGCCTTTATGCAAGCAATTGATACATGCCTTTAACTCTCTAGCCCTTTTGTTTCTCTCCTCCGCATTAAGTTTTAGAAATGTGTCACATTTTTGAATTAAATGGTCTTTGTTGCAGTGAATGCATGAGGAACTAGTTACATGAAAAGATTTTGATTCGGATCTTGGGGTACGCACATAATTTTGTGATTGCTTAGGGATGTCACTAGGTTTTCGTTTGATTGCTTCTAATGTGCTTAATCTATTGTTTAAAAATGACAAGAGACTTTCAAATGATGGGATTTTTCCTTTTGCTTCACCTTCCATCGTACTCAGCTTTGCTTCCCATTCTTTATTTGTGTTAAAATCGAGTTTAGATGTAACTATTGAAATCAAAATGGCGTCCCACGCTTCCACAGGTTGGCCAAGAGACCTTAAACATTGCACGTGACTTTGTATATTGATAATTTGTTTTAATGATTCGCACGATTCACGTGTCATCGTGGGCATTTCCATCATACAATTTATGTGATTGTTTACAATGCGCCGTTTGTTGTCGTAACGTTTTTGCAATAGTGCCCATGCGATAGGATAATTTTCATGCGTGGTTTGCAAAGAACTGATTAAACCAGCAGGTTCACCCTTTAATGAAGCCTTTAAATAAGTTAGTTTTTGCACATCGGACAGTTCCGAATTTGTATGTATTAACGCATTGAAGGAATCATAAAATTCCCGCCATAGTGTAAATGAACCATCAAAAGTTGGCAATTGAATAGTGGGCAATTTTACTCTGGTACTTTTCCTACGTGTAACATGTGAACTCGTATCGCAACTGCGATCATCGCAGTTTTCATGCCCTTGCACAGAACGCGATTGAATACTGCTTTCCTTAGCTTTTATTAAAATGTCGCTAGCTTGACTTGTCAAATGAAAAAAGTTATCTTGAAATAATTGCCTTTCGTTTACGTCGATTTGCTCTGATAAGCATTCAATTTCGTTCTGTACATCGTTAAAGGAATCAAAAAATGGTTGTAACTTTTGCAATCTGTTTTCTATGTTAGTTAAATCGGTGCTGGTTAATTCTTCCGTATTTAACCCGCTCAAATAAGTGTCAAACATCGTTAGTTGGGCTTTACAAATGCCTCTTTTCTGCACAAGTTTTTTGAGATTCAATTCGTCATTCGTCATGTTTAAAGAATGTGATAGGTAATATAATGAATACTGAACGTGAACGTAATTGTAGCGTTGTCGCTTACCTTGTTTACCCCGCGCGCGCGTCACTCGAAGTCCCTCGTCGTGGCTCTTCTCGAGCTGTCTCCCCTTGGCTCGCATGCGCACGGTCACACCATATACCACATCCCCCCTTCTGTAGGGTGTTCGAACCGGACGTCATGTTCCCGGCTTGTCTAACACTAATACTAAACATGCACATGCTTATGTTCAACAGTCACACTTATTATTTACAATACACTTGATTTAAATACACGCACACACTTTTGGTCCTTTTAACTATACGTACACAATGACTAGTATTTTGGGGAAAATATCGCAGCGGCCTTTAGTGATTGCACCCGCTGGTGCAGTTGCATATATTTCGCGGCGGTTTAACTAGGCGCCCTGAACGAGTTACATATTGGTGGTGCGCGTTTGACTTTTCTTGATGTGCCCTGGTATTGGCCTCTATTTTCCCTCCTACTGCGGTCGCGTTTTCTGTAGGACTTGGTGCGGTGGCCTCATTTTCCTTCTGCCTCGCGCTCTCTTCCGTTTCCGCAACGATTGTGCGTTGCTGGTCTCTTCCGTTTTCTTCTGCTTGGCTACCTTCTCCAGCTTCTGTTTCGACGATGGTTGCGTTCTCTCGGCCTCTGTTGTCATCTTTCATCTCCTTCCCCTCTTCCCGTGATATTTGTTGGGAGTCTTCTGGTAGATCTATATCTAGGTCTTCTTGTTGCTGAATTGGTATGTTCGTGACTCCTATGAGGTGTGATCTATTTCTCCTGTAGACATTATTGTCTGCTGCTATTATGTACGTTCTGGGTTCCGGTCCCTTGTTCACGACTACGCCATATTTCTTTGCGTTCGTGATCCATACTTGTTTGCCGATCCCAAGTGGGGAGACTGACCGCGCTCTGTGGCGAATGTTGAAATCTGCCGCGTATTTTGCTTTTTCCACCTCTCTTTTGCGTTTATATGATTGCAGGTATGACCATGTCGGTATGTACAGGCTTTTATTTGCTGGTACGTTGGACCTTGGTGTTCTGCCCATTATAAGCTCTGATGGTGACAATCCGCAGCTTAGTTTCGCTGTGCGGTAGCTCAGCAATCCTAGATTTGGGTCTTCGCATTTCGTTAAAATTTTCTTGGCTATTTTGACGGCTGCTTCTGCTTGACCGTTTGATTGGGGGTATAGCGGACTGCTGGTGATGTGCTGAAATCCATATTTCTCAGCAAAGTCTTTAAATTTGTTACCCCGGAAGCATGGTCCGTTATCGGTTCTTAGAATTTCCGGAATTCCCCATCTTGCCATGAAAGTTCTTAGTTTTGCTATGGCTTCTTCCGCTGTCTCGGATTTCATGTTGGCTACTTCCAGGTATCTTGACCAATAGTCCACTGCGACTATGTAAGTTCTTCCCGCTACTTTACACAAGTCCGCCCCGATCATCTGCCACGGATATTCTGGTGTCTCAGACGGTTTTAATTTTTCGGTTGGTGGAGTCCTGTGCTCAATGCAAATATTGCAATTGCTTATCTTGTCTTCAATGTGAGAGTTTATTCCAGGCCACCAAACCGTCTCCTTTGCTCGACTTTTGCATTTCGTTATGCCCAGGTGTCCTACGTGTATTTGGTCGAGGATTTCTGACCTGTAGTCTCTCGGTATGAACACTCTGTTGCCTCGCATTAGTAGATCGTTCAGTATCGCCATTTGACCTTCAAACTGGTGAAATGATCGGTCTTCTGGGGTCATACGTTTTTTCGTGGGCCAGCCTTTGACGATGTATTCCCTCACTCTTTTCGTTTGTGGATCGGAGACTTGTGCTTCGCGAATCCTTTGTAGACGAGCGTCGGAAAATGGTAAAGTTTCTCCTATGTGTTGCGCAAACGCTTCGACTTCATCGATTAAAAGCGCGTCGCTGCCGGGATCGGTCGATTCTATCGGCGCTCTAGAAAGCATATCGGCAATGATCATTTTCTTTCCAGGAATGTATTCGACGTTATAAGAGTATTGCATGAGGCGCATTCTAAACCTTTGTAGCCGTGCAGACAAATCCGATAGTGGCTTTGTTCCCAACAGTTGGACCAACGGCTTGTGGTCTGTGCGCAGACTAAAATGTTTGCCTAGCAAGTACATTTGAAATTTCTCACAGGCCCATGTAGCCGCTAGTGCCTCTCTCTCTATCTGTGCGTATCTGGATTCCGTTTCGGACATTTTTCGTGATGCATAGGAGACGGGTTTCCAAGTGCCATCTTTTTGCTCTTGTTCCAGTACGGCTCCAAGACCGAATGACGATGCGTCGGCTGCTACTCTTGTGTTCCTGTTAGGAGAAAAGTGAGATAATACCGGTGCTGAAGTTAATGCGATTTTTATGGCTTCTAGTGCCGCCTGTTGCCTTTCTGTCCAACAAAATTCATATTTTGTAGATAAAAGTTGCGATATGGGGCTTGCTATGTTAGCCAATTCTGGTAAAAATTTTGCATTTACTTGCAATGTGCCGAGCAGTTGTCTCACGCCGCTGACATTCTTTGGTGCTGGCATCTCGAGTACGGCTTTGACTTTGTCTTCATCGATTCCCACGCCTTCTTTGGAGATCGTGTAACCTAAGAATTTCACTTTTTTCTTTCCAAAGACACACTTCTCCTTGTTCAGTCTTAACCCTCTTTGTTTCAAGCGCTCTAATACTTGGGCCAAACGCTGGTCATGCTCTGCCTTGGTTTTCCCGAAGATTAGCATGTCGTCCGCTAAGTTGACCACGCCTTCTAGGCCTTCTAGTGTTTCCATCATCTCTCTTTGGAAGCGTTCTGTGGCTGACGTGATGCCCATCGGAAGCCTTTGAAAAGCGTAGCGTCCAAATGGCGTTATAAAAGTCGTTAATAACTGAGAGTTTGTGTCTAAAGGAATGTGATAAAATCCTGATGCTGCATCGAGCTTTGAGAAGTATTCCGCCTCTGCTTCAATTAGAGCCAGGGATTCGGATATCTCAGGTAGAATCATGCGTTCTGATTGTACTGATTTATTGAGAATAGTATAATCGACGCATATTCGAACGCTGTTGTTTTTCTTGGGTACGACGACCATAGGCGCACACCAGTTTGTTGCCACACTGACCTTTCTTATGATGCTTTCATTCTCTAATTTGTCGAGATGCTTTTTAACTGCGTCGCGTAGATGTAACGGTACCCGTCGTGCTGCCGCTATTGCGAAAGGTACAGCGTTTTCTTTAATTTTAATGTGGTACGTTTTGCCTAAGTTTCCTATGCCTTCGAACAAAGTAGGAAATTGCTCTGCTATCGACGCAACATTTGCCCAGGATAGCATGCCCAATGTTTCCAACGCGTCGCGGCCCAATAAATTCTCGCGCAATTTCTTTGCCACGTAAATTTTTTCGAGAGATTTGCGATTCCGATACCGGAGATCTGCGTCAAACGTTCCTACAATTTGGATTTTATCGCCCGAGGCTGATATAAGTGATTTTGGTGCGTCTACGAGTGTTGTTTTGTTTAATTTTTTGAGATCGTCCCATCTTATCACCGTAACGTCCGCGCCGCAATCTAATTTAAAATCTAGATTTGTGTCGTTAACATTAACGATCGCGCGCCACGGTTTTTTGGGTTTTGACGTGTCGATCGATCCCATAAAAAAATTGTCTTCCTCATCTGGTGCCGTTTCTACGCTCGCAATCTTTGGGTTTTGTCTATTGTTTACTTTAGATAAGCATCTAGTGGACCAATGTCCTATTTTGCCGCATTTTTTACAAGTGTCGTTTCTCGAAGGGCACGACGCAAACGCGTGGCGAGGAATGAGGCCGCATTTTCTACATGATTTGGTGTCATTTTTGTAGTCAGCTGTCCTAACGTGGGGATTTGGTCGCTGCATATGGGGTTTCTGTTTTGGTATGGCACCTCTGCTGTGGTAGATGGCGCTAACCTCTTCCGGTTCCGTTACGCTTTGAGTTGGCGCATTGGCTGGAGCTGGTGCGCTTGCCCGAATTACGGCTTGTTGTTTACGGAGTGATTCTGCCAACCTAACGCGTTTGATTACCTCGTCTACGTTGTCATCTGGCCTTGTTTGCAATTGGATCGACAACCGACTATCTGCCAAACCCGCGATAATTCGCAATTTGATCATCTCCCCTTCTAATTGAGCCCACTCGCACGTTTGGGCCATAGCGGTTAGATCGCTTATAAATATATCGCAGGGTTCATCAGAACCTTGCACCCTTTGAAGAAATTTGACCCTTTCGTAGACTAAATTTTTCCTTTCGCCGAAATATGCGTCGAATCTTTCTAAAACGATAGCGAAGTTTTTTTGATCTTCCGTCGAAAGGTGAAATGACTTTAGAATTTTCTCCGCTTTAGTACCCAGATGCCCGATGAAATAATCGACCGTTTGCTCACTGGAGCAGCTGACTAACACAGTGCGTTTGTAGCGATAGAAGCTGCATTTCCATTCAGCCCATTCTTCCGCTTCATAAGAAAAAGTCGGTGGGGGCGGGACCGATGGATTAGGTACAGCTACCGTTGCCGCGTTATTCGTTGTCGCGGCAGATAACGTCATTTCTTGCCGCTGTAGTTCCAGTAGCTGCGTAAGTATTTGTTGTTGACGTGCAAAATGTTCTGCATTAATGTCCTTGTGCGAGGGGTCATTGTGTGTAGCGTTATCGTTCGTCATTTTGTTATGATTAGATTGGGCGTATTATAAAACTTTTGCCGTATAAATGCCGATTGTTGCGAGAAAATGAAAGAAGTTATTACTTACAGTTTCTCCACATATTCCTTGCGTATTTACACTCACTTTGTTTTATAATCGCTATCGTTTCGCTTTTGTTTCGCGTGTGTAAGTTCGTCACCGATTAAAAAAACGCACTAGTTTTTGTATCGCGTGTACGTACCTTTACCGATACCCGAAACAAAAAACCAATCTCACCGTTGTCACCATGTAGCGTTGTCGCTTACCTTGTTTACCCCGCGCGCGCGTCACTCGAAGTCCCTCGTCGTGGCTCTTCTCGAGCTGTCTCCCCTTGGCTCGCATGCGCACGGTCACACCATATACCACAGTAATAATGTTAGGATGCTTACTTGAGGGATCGGCCTTTACTTGACTGGTCCGCTGTACTTGCGTTTGATGACGTGTCGCATGGCCTAATAAGAGTATGGTCTGCTATTCCCGTGAACGAAATCTCGCACAAGTCGCGCATGACGTCACGCGGTTCTGTACACTGAAATATTGTACGCGCGTATAAGAATGAATTTGCACTAATCATTTCGGTATTACATTTCATGACGTGTAAATACAATATTAATTACTTCATTACAATGGTTCATTGTGCGGTGTACGGTTGTAGTAACAACAGTAGAAAAACTAAAGACGTAAGTTATTATAGATTTCCTAAACGAGATGATATTAAAAGTCGATGGATAAATAGCTGCAGCAGAGACGATAAAATAAATATATCATCAGGTAAGATGCGTTATTGAAGACATAATTATTTCTCTTAACCTTGATTCCACGATTCTAAAATTATTGAAAAAGTAATTAACTTAATGCATCAAAACTGTGATACGACATTAATACCTATACCTAACGACGCTCTCGAATACTTAGTTAAAGTAAGAACGTATATCCGAATTCGGGAACTAAATAAGACAATGAAAAGCTGCGGAACTTCTGCAGAAAGACGAAAATATGTGAAAAAACTGAAGAAAATGGTTTAGTAGCTAATGAAAAAGAACTCTTAAGTTGTAAATAGTCTGAATTAATGTTTTGTTCATGGTATTGAATAAAAAGTTTTGTTCATATTTTAGATTAAATCCTAATGATTTTTACTTTGTTTTTGTAATACAACACAGTTTGTTACGTAGATATATGCAGATAAGCTCTAATTAGGCGTAAGCACTTTATGAATGAAAACTTTTCACCGTAATTGTTAGGCTTTCTTACTTATTCTTATAGTGCGGCGGCAGAGCCTCAAAATCGTTCATATACCCAATCAAGTGGTACAACCACATGTGTTATATATCAGATTACGCGGAATAAAAAGATATATCAGATGCATATAGTTTAGACGTCGGCAATTGGTCGAGCTAAAAGTTATTCACAAAAAACTTCAAAAAATGTATCAGTTTTATCGGATCTCTCACTCCGCGAAAATTTATTTTTATAAAACTGTGTTTATACTAGAGGATAGATAATTTTATATGCTTTCCAATGGTATATAATAATCTGAACAAATGTTATAACCAATGAGGCCAAAAAATAGAAATATTATGGGAGTTTTGCCGGCACCAGTTCGTTTCAGAACCGCGTGACGTCACATCAACGCCCGCCGACTAATGCACTATGCGCAATAGCAGACCATACTCTTATTAGGCCATGACGTGTCGTATCGTTGTTTGCTTGTTGCAATGAACTTATTTCGAATGTTGATTCTTGACTTCTTACTTAGGAATCCGTTGCTCGAAGGACCAAATGGAAAGATGTACTCTTCTTTTAATATTTTATTTGTACGTAAAAAGCACAAGAACAATTTACATTAATGCTCGCCATTTTTACAACAACGCAATCTCGTTCTTCGGTTCTACCAATCTACTAAAACTAAAAGAAACTTCTGCGTGCGCCGAATCCCTACTCAAACTAGCGCGATATACAAGCGCGCTTAAATTTAAAATTCATTGTTGCATTAACAACGATAAATGTATATTTTAAAGATTGAGTGAAAATTAACTTTCACGTTAGTTTCCCTTTATCGTCGTGTATAATTCAAAACTTTATTTTATAGCAGAAGCCATATAATTCATTGTAAAGCTTCTGACAATTCTGAATTTAATTTAGGGACGTCAAAAATAGCAAGCTTAGGTTCTGCCGTGATTAAGCGACATCGGCATTTTTTTATTTTCCCACGCCATTATTTGGTCTGTGGAGAATAGACAGCGCTTTGTCCTCACCAATTCGTGGCTCGTTTGCTTTGGAAGAACTGGAACTTTATTTATTTTGCAATACTTTTCCAATTTCTCGTAGGTACACTACAATCGAGAATCCGGTGTTTATGCATTTTCTTCAAGTTATTAATATGTATTTAAAGTAAGAGTTTTGAATGTGTCGGTAATATGTCGTTAAATATGCAAGTTATAGACTTACATTATTTAATGACATATTACGAATCTGACAAAAGCTGCTTAGGATTGTTGGTTCAATAACGTATTGGAAACATAGTCGTATTATTGACATTTTTTAATAAAACAAACTGATTAAAATCGGGTAGTTTTAAAACAAAAACTGAAACAGTGCTAATTTCTGGTTATCAAGCAAGGGTCTCCATTTTTCGTGTCTGGAAGATTTTTTTGCAACAGCTTTGCAAAGTCTTCAAAAGGACATTCGAACGTACACCCTGGTACGGTCAGTGGTTGTAGCATCCTAGATGAATAGTCCTGGTAGAAAATCTAGGAGTAGTGCGTACTGTAAACAGTGTACATACATAGATTTGATACGCTTTACCTGAACGTAGTAACTATCTTTGTACCTATGAAGCTCAATAAGTACGCATGCGCCATAAGGTGGTATATGAGGGAAAAATACATCCATGGCGCCCAGTATAGCAGCAATGTTAAGCTCGTGACCAGAATATAGGTTAATTTTACGTTTCTTAAGGGTACCATTTTCGTTCATTTTTGCCCTCATTTCCTTAATAATGTCTTCAAGCAGAAATCCTCCGAACAGTTGATTTAATTGTGGTGTAGCCACGACCATTTCGTAATTTTTTTTAGTTGTTCTAGTTAAATAGTTCTAGTTAGTCCATTCGGGAAGTTTTAAACCCCATTCACTCTGCAAATCCGTTCAACACGAGTAGGTATTTAACAGCAAAGATATATTTACCTCAGAAAGTAAGCCGAAGTATAATCGAAATAAGTTAAATAGTTTGGTGACATTTAAACCAGAGTGGTTAGATATGTACTCGTATTGTGAGTTGAACATGCTTTCGATCTGCTGACCTTCTTCACTTTTGGAATAGGCGTCGAAGAGTTGGCGATAACTAGGGCAGTACATAAGGGCAATACTAAGCAACTACAACGTGGAAAATATGCTAAAAGTTCTTATGGTTGCAGTACTTACGCGATTGGTCGCGTGTGGAGCAATTTCGAAAGCGATTGGGTTCCAATTCAACCATCTATTCCATTCCAACTCTGTAGAACGTGGAGGATACAGACTTGCCAAGACCAATTCCAGCGACTCCTGTGTTCTGCTGGAATCAGTACTGACTGCCCTAACTGTCCCTTTTTTGTATTGCTTTCCCAATAGCAATGCATATCTCAAACGTAGCAGTTGACCAAGCCTATATTCTCTCCTTTTACCTCTCTGCAGTTTTTTTTCTTGAGTCTATCTAGTTTCAATTTAAAAAATATTGCTTACGTTAGTGAGCTCGCCCAGGCCATAGGGTTCGTACGTTTCGTTAATATATGGATCGTTGGGATACAGTGTACCGGCGTCGGTAGTGCGATCTCCATGTCGGAAGACCTAGAATTTTTTTGCTTGACATTATGAACCTTCTGTTACGGCTTACTGCAAACGCCATTTGCACGGTTTTCTCATTTGCGCAGTAAGAAATCATGCACTCCATCGCCAAATATTTTAAAATATACACAGCATATCTGAGTGTTAGACCCATCTCGCCACCTTTAGAAAAAAACATGGCATTGAATGAATTTCCTTTTATAAGGTGAAATTATCTTATCACATGTCCAATTTGATTTCCTGCCTGTATTGGGAAAAACAGGTTGTAAAATATGCTTGACCTGATATCAAAATTGACATTGATATTTCGCATGCCCACATATCTCAATCACGCATTTATTATTAATACAGCTTTCTGCTTTCGTTATTCTTCATTACCACTGAGAATGCGATGATGTTCAATCAAAACGCAATATACCAAGTTGTAGAGGGTTTCCCGGTGATTTTTTGCCTATGCTAAAAACCTGACATTATCTCGATTTAGTACTAATTTGTTTAAGTCGTTGCTACCTGGTGGAGTGGCGTATGTAATCATAATACCATAAGAACATCTTATTGATTAGATTAAACGATACAATATCTTGGCTAATACTTAGATTTGATTGAGCGGCTGTGACGGTAAGGGGAGTTTTATGGCCACTCTTTTAAGTGAACTATCTTTCACTATGTGAACGGTGTAATTTAAAATGAAGAAACCTTTTTCTTCCTCAAATTCTCCATTTTTTCTCGTAGTAAGCGAATCCGACAGATGGATGGTTGAGGTTCCTCTGTACTCCATTTCCATTTCAATTCAATGGTTAGGCCACATCACTATAACGTCTTAGCTGCATTCACTACAACCTCTCGGCTTTTGTTAGCCATGCATTTTATTTGATTTATTATGAGTCATAAAGTTCAATGACTAATTTTATAAATAAGTTTATTGGCACTTTTAGTGACAATTACTTCTTATTGTTCTTATTGTTTGTCAATTGGTAGAAAGACGAAACTTGATTGAACGCATTTAGGAATCATAAAGAGCAATGGCTATTATTGCCAGTATGAAGCCCACCGCTCCAATGAAAATCTACAAAGTACCTATATGTTCCTAAGTACCTGACAATTACGGTAAGTTGTCTTCCAAAAGATGTGATATCTAAATTGTTAGTTATAAAATTTTAATAGTAGAATGAGGAATGACCCCTTCATTTCCTTAAACAAACAGCTGAAAGTGTAAGGTAGAACGCATGGAGTTCTAATTGCCATCTTCCAAATATATTGATCTCTGGCGAGTTGATTCATAATTTGGGAATTCCGAAGTAATTAGTGGGCGGGATTTGCACTACACATCCCCTAATAAAATTGTAGGAATCATTATTTCTCTGTTTATTTAAAGTAAACTAAATATTATAGCCTTTTTTAGAATGCAGTATCGACTGGTTGGCCTAGAGTGACTGAATTTTAATAAAAAAATACGCTTGTAGGTGCAGAATTAAATAGCGTGTGAACTGAACGTACAGGGTGGTTCAAATTCGTGGCTCATCATTTGGATCTCCGTCACGGTGTAGGTTAAATGGGGCAAAACTGGCCCCTTTTTGAGACGAAATAAAGCATTTGACACTGAAAACTGCATTATAATACGGAGTAGCCGGCATAACGCTCGAAACTGATCTAAGGATCTCTGCCACAGATGAAAAATTCACTTCAACCTATAGGTTCGAACACCCGACCTCCCGGCTATATAGCCCAACTTTCTACCATTGAGCCACACAGACGGTTCTTGCTGAATCAAATGAATTTCTATTCATTGTCCTCTATCTCATTTCGTAAAACTCCAATATGTAATACAAGAATTAAGAAAGTAGTAGTTCCTACATCTATCTTGTTAATTGTTATGGAAATTCAATTTGTAGCCTTTATTATTGCGATACTGACGAGTAAGAACAAACAACAACAAGATTTATCTTTACCTTAATTCTGAATTTATATTCATACATGTCAAAGGAAACCTTGAAATGCTCAGAGGTATATTAGGCCAATAAAAATAGTTTTCTTTCTGGAAGGTGGGCCAATGAAAAATCAACTCCTTACACCATAAAATGTAATTGTGTAAAACTGAATAGCGATGCAATCAATTTCTATGTGAAACGTCGAGCGGCGATGTTGGCGCATAAACGAGATATTATAATGTCACTATCTTTACACCTTATCTGCATTTCAAAGGTTTTAAGCACGCATACGTTTCAATACGTTTCTGGGGACGTGAAACCTGGAAGATAAAAATAGAATATAACGATTGTAGAAGTTTACAAACACAGCTCTATATAGTGCATTTTCCCCTCACTATTTATAGTTATTTCGCATCGAGGTAGTTCTAGAATGAGGAATTAAAAATACTGTCTGTTTGATGAATATGTAGTGCCATATAGCTGATCCCTTGCTCTTATGCAAATCACATTTTATTACGTTTGATGTTCTTCACATTACTGCTACTTAAAGTTTCTGTTACTTTCGGTTTCGGTTACGGTACAGTACAGTACAGTATGTACCACAGTCCACTGCACTAGGCCTTCTCTTGTTCTCTAGTAACATTTATCTGTGTTCTCCTGTTAGTACACAGCTGCTGCAATTAGCTCCAATCGCAGATCGTCTAAGACTTGGTGAACCAACGAGGACGTAATACTCCACTGAAGTTGGAGAGTCGGCGAGGGTGGATACTTCTTGATGAATTACCCAAATAATTACTATATATTGATCTTTAATGTGAACGAAAAAGGCACTTCACCGCACCGCGCGCAAGGAAAAAAATTCCACTACAGCTTGTAACGTTCTGTTTTCTAACCAATTTAAAATGTCAAATTTATATTCCACTAGTTCTTTAGTTTGTCGCTAGAGGCTATCCGAGTGTAATAGGTTTCATTTGTCGATCAAAATTTTTTTTTGTTAATTAACGTAAATTGGACTATTAATTTTTGTTTAGTATCAATTACGGTTTTAGTATTCGATTTAACCTAGTGTCAACCGTTAGACATTGCTACTGCAAAATTTATGTGGCCTGCTGTTCACTATCCCCCTTGTTTGTTTGTTTGTGGTGTTATCTGTTCCAGATAAGGCAAAAAGCGTACTTCTGAGCTCAAAAGGCCGTTATGACTCCTTGATATAACGTTTGATTACGTATTGGTTTTCGATACAATTGAATTGTAATTACTACATTAATTTGTTTGATAGTTATTTAACAATTATCGCTCCTATGTTTTCTGAGGAAGACGATATTGATAATTTTCCAGACTACGATTTGATCCGTTTGCTAAAAATTGATTTAATAGTTATTTATGGTATAAGTGTGTTATATTACAAATAAGTCACGCGAGAAAAAAGTAAGCCCACGAGGTCGTCAGGCCGAGTGGGGTTATTTTCTCAAGTGACTTATTTGTAATTAACACACGTGCACCATACAAAACTTTATCCAACACCTCCTCAAGCTGGTTTAAAACGTGGAAATCTTAAAAACTGCGTGTTCCGCGAAAAGCTAGAGTGCATGGAATACAAAAGCAATAATTCGTTACTATGGGGAATAATAAACAACAAAAAATTTAGTCAGAAAATTTTCTGAATAATGGCAGATTTGCAAGAACCCCTTTTTGTTCCTGAAGAAGTAATGAAACAGGCTGAGGCAGCATGTCTTAGTTTGCTGCCAAGAAAATCTAAAGACAATTACGACAAAGAGTTCCGCCAGTTTGAAGAATGGAGGGAACAGCAAGGTCTGAATGGAGTCAACGAAGAGGTCATGCTGGCTTATTTCCACAATTACAGAAGAAAATTGGCACCTTCTTCGATGTGGACGAAATATTCCATGGTAAAAAGTACTTTGAAGGTATATAAGAATGTCGACATATCAAAATATGGAAAACTGATAAGCTATCTGAAGAATGAAGCAAGGACTCACAAACCTAAAAAGGCGAAGACTTTGGAAAGAGAACATGTAGAGAAGTTTTTGACACAGGCACCTGATAGTAAATACTTGATGATAAAGGTACCGATTCATAATTTCTTTATATATTAGCTTTATGTTCATGTGTTTTGTATTTTTCTAGGTTGCATTGGTAATGGGGATATCAGGTGCCTGTCGTTGTGATGAAATCACCAAACTGACAGTTGATGATATTGAAGATAAGGGAGGATACTTATATGTCTCCATACCCGACTCGAAGACAAATGTGTCACGAAGTTTTACTATCATGACAGAAGGATTCTCTATAAACATTCTGGAGCTGTACAGGAAATATGTTTCTTTGAGACCCAAGAACGTTCCACACCGCAGATTTTTCGTGAATTACCAGAAAGAGAAATGCACTATCCAGGCAGTTGGTATAAATACCATATCTAAGGTACCCCAGGCAGTTGCTTCCTTCTTGAACCTACCCGAAGCCCACTCATATACTGGACACAGCATGAGACGTGCGTCTGCAACTCTTCTGGCAAACGCAGGAGCCGATATAACAACACTGAAACGCCACGGTGGATGGAAATCGTCCACGGTGGATGGAAATCGTCCACGGTGGCCGAAGGCTATATCCAAGATTCAGTCAACAACAAAATCGATATAGCCAAAAGGATTCAAGGAGGCGCCAAAAAAAAGTCGTTGATATTCCGTTAGCCTCGACTTCCTTCTCGAATGAAATGGATTGTGTTTCTGTTGAAAATTCTTCCGACATACTTCATGATTCCTTTAATTTCAATATCAATGTGAATTTAAATTAGATTTTTGTGTTGATTTTGTCAGAATAATTAATAAATAGTTATTTACGTTATAAGTCCGGTAGGTTACTTGTAACCATTGAGTTAGAAAACGAATCGAGGGAATATAATGGTGGAGGGGGTAAGAATTTTTGTAGACGGAAGCTGCCACAGATAGAGGCCACTCGCGTGGATAGGTTCCCGTGAAGGTACATTTTGACCGACATTATTTGACATATGAAAACGCGGGTCCTGTCACTGTCAGTTTTCCACCAAATTCAAATTTTATTAAATTTGCCATTTTAAAGTACCTAATAATTTCTGATCGGTTTATGCTCTGGTTTATATAAATAACTAACTGCCGCATAGTGTTTTTATCACACGCAATTTTGTGAATTGAGAATGATTAGCTGCGTATCATGCAAAATTTCTCATAAAGGGAAGAAACATGGCATTTCCTTTCATCGGTAAGACATGTCATTTATCATGTTGTATGCGAGGTTGTAGGTACCTAGTTTATGTTTCTTAGTTTTCCAAACGAACCGGTACTTCGAGCAAAATGGTTACCTAACATTTGTAAATATATCTCAAGAACAGCTCTCGAAATTTACTTTTGTGCTCACAATGCTTCATTGACTGTGATTTCGACCAAAGGTTGCACCGGAAAATGTTCATCAAAGATCTCGTCAAATATGCAGTAGGTAGGTACTATCAAAACTTGTAATGAACCTGAGACCAACCAATCAATTGTAGCTGTTGATCAACACAGTGAATTTAATGGGAGTTGTCAAGTTGTAGTGGTTATAGTAAACTGGCCTTAATTATACTACTGGAACACATCAATGTATATTTAGATTTGTAATCAATGATTATATTAAATCTGCATACTTTCCCATCCTTGTCTATTTTGTTTACTTTACCACGAGCATGTATTTTACTCCTTCTATACGTTTTTTTTGTTATTATTCCTATTAGTGGAAAGAAAATTATATCTCTACGCCACTGAAGTGAGACGCTAATGATAACGGAAGTGGTGTGGTACTTTAATCACAGTTAGAGGCCACTTTTGGTTCCCGTGGTCTACGTCTGGCCAAGCATTTGATTCCCTCCATTAGTTTTCTAACTCAATGCTTGTAACAGTACGAGTTAGACATTATGGACGAGGCGACGTCAGGAGCCGAGTCAAGAATGTCTTAAACGAGTACTGTTACAAGTACTACCGGACGTATATCGTAACGTATTTTATTTCATACTGTAAGTCTGTTTTGTATCATTATTTCATTTCAAAGATTACAAAATTTCATTATATTGTAAAAATCGCATTACCTTGTTTCTGTGGCAACGGCCGTTGCTATAGTTTGTACTTTGTTGACATGGAATTTTTTTCACTGAAAAAATGGACGCTATAAACGTTGTGGGATGTTCCACTGTTCCCGATACAATCCTGTCGAAATCTCATGAAGCAACCGAAAAGTTGGTTCCTAAGAAGTCGGCCGCAAGGTATGAAAAAGAGTACTAAGTGGTTTGCCAATTGAGGAACGAACATGGGGCGAAACAAGTAGAGGAAAACGTCATGTTGGCATACTGTTTGGATGCAGTAAGTTTTTGAATTGAGATTTTTTTGCCTGGGTTTCGGTGTTAAAGCGTCATGGGGCATGGAAAAGCTCATCGACGGCAGAAAAATATACATCGAAGGCTCGGTAGAAGGAAAAGTTAAGATTGGCCGTATGATACATACAACTGATACAAGGCGGCGAAAATTTCATTGAAGTTCTACAGCAGAAGGGATCAAACATTACTAACTCGACATCCAGTAATAACCCAGGCGTTAGTGTTGAGGGCAATACAAATTGTTTCATTACAATCAATGTTAATGTTTGAAATAAAGAATTACAGCCAAATTTATGTTGGGGTTTTTAATTAATTGTGTGAAGATGTCAAATTTGATGTAAACAAGTAACAGTCCGGTAAGTGTTGCTTAGCGACACTTACCGGCTCTGATGCTGTAATAACTCACCTACCGGACTCAAAATGATAGTGTAATCGAACATCTACCGGACAGTATGAAATAAAGAATGTTCCTGCACTTTATCTTGCTAGTGAGTTATTTTACGTCCATAACTCATTAGTGGGTTATATTATACCTTACTCGTTTAATTTCGTCATGATAATGACTGGATAACATAGAGGTGTTGGATAATAGTTATTTATTTAATCAGTGGGATAACGGCCTCATTAACTTACGAATGCGACAATTGCGCATACGAGGGCGTTAGCCCGAGCTATTGTAAGAGCATGAGTATGTTAATGGCCGTTAGCCCAAGTATTAAATACAACTTTTTATCTGCGACTGTTCTTCTACTGCTAAAAACGAAAAATAAATTTGATGCATTTTTTTAAATTTCAATCGAAGTAGCATAGTTAGCAGTTTTCGACGCCATAGAAACAAGAAAATCCTAACGTCAAGAAAATTTGTACGTGAAAAATTTTGCTTCTGATTTCTTTGCTTATGTCATGAGTGAGTCTGGAACTCTTCCATCAGACGTTAATGTTTACAATATATATATATGATAGTTAATTTTTGATCATACATTATTTTGACAAGGGCATATCCCACTGAGTGTGGTAATGAAGTTCTTATCCCACTGAGTGTGGTAATTAAGTTCTTATCCCACTTAAAATGACCGGGATAAGTGAGAGTTATCCTACAGGCGCAGATAAATGTTATAAACATTGACATTTCAGTTTTATACTGATAAGTGCAAATCAAAGGACACGTGAAGGTTTAGTTTTCTAATGGTCGTGTACGTTTTGTGTTCCTTGGCATTTGTTGGCAAGTGAACGAAACACCCTACTTAAAACGCGTATCATGTAGCACTGTTCGTAGTTCACCGCTAGATCTGTAAAAAACGACATAATACATCATATTCCTCGTTAAAATGTTAGGTGGTGTTACAAAGATAACAATATATATCTTTAAGAGTAGAGTAAGTTCTAATCTCTTATTGAAAATTCATTTTGACAGCTCACTTTTCCAGCGAACTTTGTTATTGATTGCCTTGAGAGAGTCTTCATCACGGATTACCGCAGTCTCCACAAGGAAATGTACAAAAATGCTATTGCCCACCGCACAGTTAACATCGATACATAAATTGTTAATTTATAATTGATTTTCTTGCAGCACATTTCATTTATTTTGCATGTCGAATATTTTTCCACGACGTGTTCCTTTGTTTTGTTGTAATGTGATACTTAACGTTATGCTCCTACTATTTATTTGAACTGAGTAATTATGCATACTAGTATTTGGCAGGGTGACTTGTTTTGAATATGTGTTGTGCTATATTTGACTTGATGTAGCAGGTGAAAGTGACAAAGTCCACAACTGACATACGCAGAGATTTATATTTATATGCACTTTTTTTGAAGCACCCGCAATCCGAATCACACAAAATCTTAATGATCTTCGGTCTTTACCGTCATTTCCGGTTAAACGGCTGAACTGATTTTAACCAAATTTGGTACACATATGCCTCGACATAAAAGGAAGATCTAAAAAGCTTTTGGGGGAGAATCGCAGAATGAAACACGCTGTACCTGCTGTATATACGGTAAACGTTTTGATTTTGTTCAATCCCATACACTCTCCGTCAAAACGGAGTGTAATTTCTGTGGGGAGAATCTTTTCAACAGGAGGGGTCATTCTTAACAAATGCCTACGACATGTTAATACCTTCCCTTGACTTACATACAAGATTTATTTGTGCTTGTACTCGCCGATATAGCAAGTGCCATCTAACTCGCAGTGTTACAGCTTGGAAGGTCCCCTCGTTAGATGGGTTTGGGTGTAAAAGAATATTGTAGGGAACATTCAAGTTTCGTTAAAGGGAAATTTAAATCACGATAAAGAAATGGATCGATTGACGTTCTCACAAGAAGCTCCCAAGAATTTAAACTTTCTCTTGCTCGAGGGTATAAAATGCGTAGGGTGAAGCAAAATAGGCAGCTTCTACAGGGAAGTTACGAAGCTAGTTTAACTTAATGGCAGGCTTGATTTTTCATTTTAAACGGTATTGGTTCCACGTGCTTAGTTTAATGGCGACCGAGGGTATAAAATCATAAGGCTCATCGTTACAAAATGAACAGTCCCCTCGCAAGTATTACGGTCAGTTATAGAAGTCTAGTCACAATTTATGATCAGTGGAAAAGCGCAGCGTAAACGTATTGATAGCGTATAACGTTGGTGGATAACCAATTTATCCTTATCGGTTTACTTGCAAAAGTATAGAGCTCACCAAATACTAATTAATAACAAGGAAAAACGTTTGTACTTACTTAATCGCTTTGACCATCGACAAGCCCATATGTACGCATAGTGCAGCATGATCTGGCCGTTCCCTTGGAGCTCCGCTAATGCAATAGTAACAGTCTCCCAGGATTTTTATCCTCAGTTGTTCGTATTTCTGAAATTACACAATTCCCATTAGTGCCTTGAAAGATTACAGCGCCGGGAACGAAATACGAAAAAGTCTTACATCGGCAAGTTTATCAAATCTTGCAAATAGTTCGTTTAAAATCTTCACGAGTTCTTGAGCGGAATAAGTTGAGGATATTGCCGTAAAGCCTACGATGTCGGCATACAGAATGCTGAAAAGAAAAGAAGAAAATTATGATACTACTAAAAACTTTCTGTTATTGTATACTTTATAAGTTATAATTCAGTTTCGCGAGATTCTATAGTCTACTTGATTTATAAAAACATCTCTCAACGGCCGTAGGGCCCTTCAGATTATAAATCAAACATTAGCCTGCGGGCGCGATGTTTTCATCATGGGAAAAAAAGGTTCAAATACAAATATTGAAAAGATTTTGCAGATAAATGAAATAAATTTATATCCCTCGAACAATTTCGCAGATTTACATATTGTTATGTAGGCAATTGTCGAGGTCTCCAAGTTTTTACCGCTCTGATTTATGTCTGCAGCATCGTTAGAATTTTATGAAACGGGGAATTATCATCACGCAAAAACCCTTGCTCCCTTAATAATAATACCACAATCAAATGAAACATGCACTTCAATTGTGGTGTTTTCCACTAAAGGGAAATTCACGACTGTATCGGTTTTATAGTCAACCATAGAGAATATTGGAAATCATAACAGGTCCACAGACACAGGGTGAAACAGTCAAGCATGTTCAAAAGGGGAAAAGAGGATAAAACATGTAACGGTGGCGGCCAGTTTTAAATGTGAATTTTTTCTTGAACTTTGTTGCAACTGTGATAGATTTGTATTTTAAGGGTTTGAATATTATTGGAAATTGTAGGGTGTAGAAATTCAGATGGTTACGTTGTCCAATAAAAGGTGGTGGAATTTCAGTAATAAAAATTTAAACCGTGTTGAATGAAGTCCGTATTTGGTGCATCATTCAAGCTTCAATGCCTATATTATCGTCGTAATAAGTTCAGGATATTGCAGCGCCGAGGTGGTGCAAGGATATCTTAAATTCAGTATTTTTTAAGAGCTAGATATTACATTAATGGGATCATCCTAAGAAAAGTTCTTAGCGTGAACGGTTTTCTTTAATTGCAGGGTTTGGTAAACGTTTGGGATGGGCTAAAAAGAAACCACTAACCAATAGGAATAATGTAGATATCGCCATTTCAAATTAATTCGTCATTAAGAATGATAGAAGAGAGAATTCGCCGTGACAGTTTAAGTAATAAATATGTGGCCTACAAACAGTTGATTTAAAAATAGCGTCGTAATTGCGGGCAAAAAGGTACTAGTTCCGGTGCGTCTCTGAATAATTCGGAAGGAACGTTTTTCAATCGCGAAGTAAAGAAATTCAAGTGACGTGCATTTTCGAGCAAAAAGAGGATACGAGTAGTTAACGTTCGAATATGTTATCGTAATAATAAACAATTCGGGATTTTGAAAGAAGATCCAAAAAACATTTCTATATAGGTGTTGAGTCACCGCACTTCTGAATAAATAGGGTGTTGAACTTTTCTGTAAAAATACCTAATGGTTAAACAATATTACTGTCAAAAATTCTCCTTTTTTTCTGCGAAGAAAGACAACAATTTAGTCAACAATTACATAAACCGTTAAAATGACGGTAAAGCTGTCAAAGAAATTTGGATTCACTTGCACAATAAACCACCAAAGCCATCGTACGAAGAATCTCGCCTTGATGCCAAAGACCACGCTGATGTAGAGAAAAAATGTTATCCGACGACCGAGGTATTTCCACCACAGTTCTTTTATTTTGTCTTGAGCCCCATTATTGATGTAAGGGGAGAATTTCCTGCCGTATTACTGCCCCAACATCATTGTCGAAACTGGAGTAAATAAGGTATACTGATTTTTATTGCACTTGGTATTTGTATATGGGTATCAAATTACGAGTTTCGTTCAAGCAGAAAAACAACGGTGACGATTGTACCGTACCCGTCCGGCATCGGCAGGTTAAGGAAAAGTCGCGGATACTGTGGATACGGTACTTACTTAATAGTGCTCATTTGCTTTGTTAATTCCAATCTAAAATTTGTGATATCAGTGAATAATAGTTATTTGTGTTTTACATAATATGTATTGCGAAATACACTTCAGGATCAGACGCTTGAGATTACTAATTTTTAGTTTTCCAAGTCTACTTTCGGACTAATTCACAACTTTTAAGCACCATTCCGATAAGTTGCATCGAAATAAGAATGGAAGGTTTCACAAAATTTCGAGAGCAGCTGTTCTGATCTGATTTACAAATAGTGCAATACTGTAAATTGTGCAGAGATGGAAAGTCACACAATTTCATGAGTAGAATTATAAATTTCAATTTTGTGGGTCCACCTTCCGTTTAATTCAAGTTTACAATACTGTTCCAAATAGTTCACTAAAGTAGGCAGAAGTAAGCCTAACTTACGCGTAGTTCACAATTTTGTAACACTGTTCCAATTACAATTAGATAGAGGTAAACGCGGAAAATGATCTAATCTCAAGAATAGCTGCTTCGTGGTGCCACCCATAACCTCAAAACTAAATTGTTACATGAAATGTTACGGTGAATAGGTATCTTTGCAGTTCAATACCGAATGAATCAAAAGCTCTCCCAGAATTACCTCCCCTTAAATTTCTACTGATTACGTGATTAGTGAACGCCTACAGAATGGCTTTTTATTTAACGCAATTAAACCAAATAAATAACAGCTAAAGTAATATACCAAATCCCACGCTACCGAGTGACCTCGCGCATAGTCAGTGGTTTGGAGTAGGTAAAGCTAATAAAGATACCAACTTTGGCTGTAGTTACAGCGACATTTCGTCTCCAGACGTCCGAAACTTATTCATAAAACAATGCTCAACAGAAATTAAAATACGCAGGAAAAAACAATCTAATAATCTAATTGCCTCCAGCTGTATGTTACAAAACTTTGGCGATTCAATTCTCAGTTATAATTGCACAAGAGGTTTGTATTTTACCGAGTAAATTTGGGTTGTTTAGGTAATGAAAATCTGTTGCCTAGCAATTAGACGAGAAAAACTGTCAACTAATAAAAATGCGACACCGCAGGTGGAGCATTTTTAACCGCAGGTGGAGCATTTTTAGGTTGACAGTTTTTCGAGTCCAATTGCTAAAAGGAAACAGATTTGAATTGCCACAACCCAAATTTATTCGGTTTAAATACAAACCTCGAGTGGAATTCGGCAGGACAATTTAACGAACAAGAAATTCACCAAACTAATCAATTATTGACAGACGTCAAACTAGTCATATGGGTAAGGATAATGCGATTATTGGTTCGAAAATGAATAAGTGAAAAAACGACTAGTGCATTTGTCGCTGGAAAAGTTGCAGGTAACTTTTGCCGCTGTCAAAGTGACAATTACACTGCGGCTTATGTGATTTTTTATACATGAGTTGAATTGTCACTTATAATTGCACAAGAGGTTTGTATTTTACCGAATAAATTTGGGTTGTTAAGGTAATGAAAATCTGTTGCCTAGCAATTAGACGAGAAAAACTGTGAACTAATAAAAATGCGACACCGAAGGTGGAGCATTTTTAGGTTGACAGTTTTTCGAGTTCAATTGCTAAAAGGAAACAGATTTGAATTGCAACAACCCAAATTTACTCGGTTTAAATACAACCCTCGAGTGTAATTCGGCAGGACAATTTAACGAACAAGAAATTCACCAAACTAGTCAATTATTGACAGACGTCAAACTAGTCATATGGGAAAGGATAATGCGATAATTGGTTCGAAAATGAATAAGTGAAAAAACCACTAGTGAATTTGTCGCTGGAAAAGTTGCAGGTAACTTTTGCCGCTGTCAAAGTGACAATTTCACTGCGGCTTATGCGATTTTTTATACATGAGTTGAATTGTCAGTAATATTGTTTGGACGGATTTGCCTTTAACTCCGATATAGTGAGGAGTGCGCATTTTCTGGCTTATCGTAAGTACCCGGCATTTGCATTACATCTACTTGAAGTGTATCTTTCTTTAGGTTCGACTGATATCACTGTAACATTTTAATTTCCATCGACGATTCATCTATAATTAGCCCTATTATTTAGAGAGGTATGTACATTTTTGGTTATCAACGAAGAGGGTTTCCTTTTAATTTTCTTTTAGGGTTGAAGTCTAGTTTTAATTTCGGGTTCAAGTCCTATTTTAGTTGTTACCAGTCTAATGGACCAGTACAAATTCAATTTAATTCAACTGTAAGGGCCAGATTAAGTAGGGAGATGCTTTACCTACCATTCTGTCGACGTACGAATGCGTAACCTTTGATTAAATTTTGCCCGCGGGTACCAACACACTTTGATAGCCTTTCCATCTGCTGATAAGGGGTCGTCATTTGCTGAAATTGGGTCCCTAGGTCATGCACCAGGATATCAAGGATTAGTACACATGGAGTCAGAGATTGTTAACGATTGGATTTTCAATCATGGAAATTACCCCAGTCGCACGTCCGTAGTGCAACCCTACTGCAGCCACCATACAGCTCCAACCTAACTTTTTCTTGTTCTCCAAGGGTCCTATTTTGAAAGATAATAATAATAATAATAATAATAATAATAATGTGTTTATTTCCACCAAATTAAAAAAATGGAAACCACAGGGGTTATCGGTTCAGTTGCTGCACAGGCAGGTTCTGATCTTCCACCGCTCCCTGAATACAATTAGAATTAACATAATCAAGTAATGCTTATAACTGAGTAATATAATACAAAGGAAAATATGAAATAGTAATAAATGCACATAGGAGTAACTAAATGAGAGTGAGATGAAAAGAGATTGAGTAAGATACTGATTCACTGCACAAAAATATGAATATTTTTTTATTATGAGACTAATCTCGATATTTTCCGGACACAGCTCGTATTGTCAATGTGATGTTGCCCTGTATAAGTCGTTTAATCATTTATTCCGTGGAGGAAGTACCTCGTACAGTTTCGGTTGTTCGCTGTTTCGCGGTTGTCTGTTTCACATGTATTTTTTCGTGTTAAACTAATTGATATACGACGCCGGGAGCAGAGCCTTAACATTTTGATTTTTTTAATGTACATGGAGTTAACCATTTTAGGAGTTGCTTGTATAAATTGATCGCGAGTTTTTACATTAATTTGATTTACCTTGTTTTTGATGTGTACTTAAGACGTCTTCTGTGTTTCGTTACATTTGACTCGACACCTGATTCTCATTGTACTAGTTCAGATACTTGATTAATGTAATTCTCTTGCATTTTATTGTCGTAATTGGATTATTCCTTGTGTTTCTGAGTTCTTGTAGATTTTTTGGTCCAAGCAACGTTTTTTCCGTGACTTTTTATGTGGGTCATATCGTCAAGAAGGCAAAGTCACTAGATTTTATTTGATGATCAATCTTTTATAAGGATTTAAACCCTAAGCATTCAATCGTTAACCAATTATTTCAGAGAACAAATTCAGAGAAAATGTAATTTCCAGTTACATTATTTGCACTTTCCTATTTGCTCACCAAGCAAACGTAAACGTGTTTGAAGTTGGAGAAGTAGAAATATAGGTAGTTCAACAAGACATACCAATTACAGTACACATATTGCTTTGTGGACTAAAACAACTTTGTGATTAGTTTAGAAATTAAGTTAAATTTCATATACGTGAAATAACTCTGAACATTTTAGAACTTGAGCTTGATGAGTAAAATGTAATTTTACAAACTGTTAGGGCACTGCGTATATAATCAAATCTGCATTTATGGGGATTGAGCTAAAAAATGTGAATGAATTTTAAATTTGCTTTTGTAAGATCTATGTATTTATCAATTCGAAAGCGTGATATGCTAATATAAACGAATTGGTGTTGGGCTTGTTAATGGACCTTCCACTCAACATCCTTAATTCACAAAATTAGGGTGACGAGCGACATTAGCATTGCAGAATACCACACCAAGCGCATTTTAAATTACTGCGCTACAGAGAAACAATCAACTGCTATGTTTGTGTTGTGCAGGCCATTAAATTTGGGAACAAACATTGCATGTACGAAATCCTTGTTCACTTACTTTATTCCGTTCATTTCCGCCAAAAGAGAAATGAAAAATTAATCATAAAAATTAGCAATGGAAAGACTCTTATTAGGAGAGAATTGAAAATTTTAATTAGGCCTTTTGAAACAGAAGGGCTTATGTTAAATTGATATTTCCATTCGAACCGCAAAGCTACAGAAATCCTGTGAATGCGGTTTCAAGTGAAGCCGCCAGTATTCAACTCTGACGACGATCCGTCATTTGGTCTCTAATTAATTTAAATTTTTAATGTTTTGTAGTGCTAGACTAGACACTAGAATCGTGTGGACCCAACAAAATGAGATTTACATTTTCCGTACGGTAAAAAGGGAATGTTCTCCGCCACGCGCCATATTTACCTCACTCACAAACGCAGCCCGTCAGAATACGTCTTCAATTGTTCCAGTACATTTTGAAGAATCGATATAGCAGCAACGAAAACTGGGCGACAATTACAGCAAAATGTCAAGGGAAAGTGGTTGTTAAATGTGCTTCCACGGTCTGTCAATTATTAAAGCATTTATCTTGCTCCATTTTCAACAAGGACGAATATAGTAAGTTGTTTAGCCTCAACATGACAAAAATTTCATGTTCTTCACCTTTAGTGCATTTTTCAGATCGTATTTGAAGGCGCTAATATGGTCACCTTCTTCGTCCGTCCGTCCGCCCGAGGCCTCTACTTATCATTATATCATACATATTCATTAAGTTTTTTATTTATAAGAACATTTATGCCTTAACTTATTTTCTTTTCTACACATGGACAATGCATCGAAGTTGCATCGCTATTAGGCGAAAACATTTTTTTCATTTTTTATATAGCTATGGCCGTTTGGAGAGTTCTGATTAATGTATGAAATATAGGTTAAAGTTACTGGCCTAAAGGCGAAAACCCTTTAATTTTTTCCTGTTACTTCATTAAATTTTACGGTTTACGTACTATTTCGATTAAAACAGTTTCATTTTACACTTTTCTTGTAATTGCAGTAGACTTCACTCGTCCACATCACACAACCAAAAAAGGGGAGATACAAGCGACAGTAACTCGTTTGATTCCTTCATGCGCAAGGCATTGTCATAATCAGATGACCTATCTCTTAATTCATTAAGCAGATTGATACAGGTAAAATTATTTCTTTTCTGCAACCATTCCTTACACCATTGTTTGCGTTTTCTTCGTTTGTTTTTACGTGTCGCAAAAATTTAAAAAAAGGAGAAATAAAGCACATCGTCTCCTGCATAATCCATGACATTGACAAACTTGACAGGTATACATGAAGAGTATGTGTTCCGCAGGTAACAGGTAGACCTGACTTGTATACCTGTTCAAGCGTGCCCGATAGTCTATGGCCGGCCTTAATCTGCGACGGTGTCATTATGACAGATTTAGCATGGTCACTTGGATGTCATTACGACTTTCATAAAAGCACTAGTGTTCTTATGAATTCACAAAAGAACGCAGATGATAATGGGTGCGTTCCGCCAGGCCCCTGTTGTCGTAACGCCAATGTAGCGGTACTATTGAACGCGCAGCTGTCGTTTGGCGCGTCCTCCATTTTTTCTCTGCGTAAATACTTTTCGCTACAATAGACAGCGGTAGGAGGGTGTAAACGCGTGCATGTATCCTGCCCTGCCAATATTTGTTTTTGTTTATACGAAATCATAACTTCATACTTCATAAATATACTTATCGTCACCATGAATGAGGAGGATGTTACAATTGAAATTGACCATCGATGGAAAAGAAAGTGCAGTGCGTTGTAATGTAATGGGAAAAGTAAATAAGAAAGTTAAGTTAGGAAAGGTATACTAAAAATGCGTTCAGCCCATTTTATCGCCTGAAACACCTGTGTAAGCGCTGAATACGGCTGAATGCGCCCAATTACTGCTATTTTCCACTGCGAACGTCAAAATCCACTAGCACGGACACTTGATAGTTCTGAATTTTAATTTACGGAAACGTTTAGATAGCTCAAAATGCGAGATCTATTTGGACCGTTGTAGATTAAATTTTGAATGATACACATATTAGATAAGAACGTTATTAATGAAACTTGTGTAACTAAAATCACTCGGCTACGCTTCGTGGTTTTAACGTTACACGCGTTTCATTATGATGTTCATATCGAACGACTATATTCACAGTGCAAGCGGTAAATCCTAAACGAATATATTTATTTTTAATCAAAACGTATACGAGACTTGTGTAAAAGCCGGGAAACTAAATAATTTGGCGTTTTAAGTGAAGTCGAAGTCGGTGTAGTGGATTTGGTTTTGCGAGGTTGGTGCCAGAGATCCCCAGCCGCTATCTTGATCTCGATTCGATCAGTCTGTCAACAAGACGTCTGCAGGCCCTTATAAATATCGCTGGTTTTGGTATTCTTTCTGAAAGACACCATGCCTTTTGTGAAGAAAAGTGCTCAGCAAGAGAAGGAAAAGATTGTCCTAGCTCAGTTATATATTAGACTAGTGGAAAAGTCATCAGATTTAAACGCTTGCTTCATAGCACGCCGCCGCGCCAGAACAGACGCCGCGCCGGCGGTAAATATCTTCCTTATTTCATTATGAACATGTACTTTTTCGTGCATATTTAGATTCGTCACAAAATTTCGCTTCTAATGAAACCCATCTCATTTAAGTCTTGATACAAAAACCTTCGCTTGCTCAGAAAAACCGAGTCAGTCCATAAGAACCCATGTTAAAATACCCTGTTTTTACTGTCAAATATCTCGGCACATAGGTACACTTTTTTCTTTTGACCTTTAGAAAGTGCGTCTCTCAGAGAACAAGTGACCAAATTTTCACCAACTTCTTGTTACTTTTACTTAGGCGCTCTAACTACTTTACATAAAGCCTTAAATTTCGTTTAAAGTGTCAATAATGCATAAATCCATAAACTGCACTGTCCAATTCAACAATGCACAAATCACAATTAACACATCGTTCAATAAGTCCCTCGACTAACTAAGAAAATAACATTTGTTTTGCATAATTCAATTTTATTTACCATTATAACCAGATTCAAGAGCTATACAATCATTCCAACGCTTTTCTAATTTTTCGACATCATGCTTGTAAAACGATTTGTCATTCCTTCCTAATTGGAGTGAAATCTTTTTCCCTAGAGCAATTTTTTGATATCAAACAATTTTTTTATTTTGTTAAAATCCGCACAATTCATCTAAAACGCAATACCTGCAACCATCTGTTTACAAATTAATTTACCTTTAGCGATAAAAGCAGCTCTAATCGCAACTATTGGCTTATCTTAAAATTAAACAAACCTTTATAAATGTGTGTTAACGTTTTTACAAGAAAATAAACAAATTACAATGTGGCTATTAAAACAAAAGTTATCCATCATCTAATCTGCGTAAATTTACACAATAATATTCAATCAAATTCAAAATCATTGCCTAAAAAGGGAGAAAGGAAAATATTTACTATCTTAAATTAAATTTCTGAAAAAAAGTTTTACTTGTATGAAATTAAAATCGTATAAAAATGTTAAGTAATGTGATAGGGTGGTTTTATCATAATTAAAAAGCGAAAGCTTATAATATGAAAGGTTTCTTTGCGAAATTGTAGGTACTTTCTCTGATCATTTTACCCGAAACTCTCAACAATATTACTCAAAAATGAAAGATATTGAAAAGTGAACGTTATACACACGAAGAGCAGAAAATAATACAATTGATAATATATTTTCCAAGATCTTGAAACCTTGAGATTTTTCCCACTAATCCTACCTTTGAAATATTTCCACGAGTAAAATACTTAATTATTAATAGCCTACGGAATACCTTTTGCCTCCAGACTACAAGTAAATCGGAAAATCGAGCGTAAAATACATTGCGCGACAAATTTAGCATTCTTTTGATGAAATGTTGGATAATACTAACACTCCCGGTGATTGCCATGTCGAGTATGGCAATTCTATTGTCGTAAGTGCTTGCGGTGTCACCATTATGGATTAACTGGAGAAGATAACAGGATGTTAAGTTAGGGTCAGATAATAGGAAACGTATTAGCCGTTGTATAATCGCAAAAGAGGTGGAAATCAGAAATGTATAGACAGTTAACCTTATCCACATAATTGGACATCCTACACAGATATAAAGTCTCGAATAGGTCTGCTAACTAAATTAGTTATTCGTTATTTGAGCGACTAGTTAGAAATCATACAAATTAGCAACAATAAATTAACGGGCAAGTAAATCACAGAAGTGTCACGTGTAACGGCACGGTACTGTATAATTATGTCACTGACTGATTTGTAATAATAATTAATTATTGGTCTTCTGCCAAAAAGTTTATACAAGAGCCTGTTAAATGTTTCACTTGCTGGCAACCTTTCCCTACTCGCTGATATTTCACTTAATTTAAGTCATGATGTCCTATATATTGTTGTTCAAACCCTGTTTGTACTGGAGTGTGTACAAACTTGATCTATGCCACCCTTTACATGGTTGCAATAGGATTTCCTGTTGCAGTTCTTCAAAGAGAAAATCCGCTGAGCAACAAACTGGACTAGCGATTTGTTTCTTTCCCGTGATTCCCACTTGTGCTCTTAGTAACAGGATCTTGTGCACTAACTTAGGCAATCGCGTGTGCCTTCTTTCCAAATGGACTAAATAGTTACTTTCCCAGCGTCTTTATTTTTGTTCGCTTCTAATCATGCTCTTGGATGTTTTCTGTCCCTCAGTGTTTAACTAATATTTAAGACTCGGACTCTGTGAGTTCGAATCCCACAACTTGCCAGATTTTAGTGGTACAGAACATTTTCTGATTACCGTGGTTCGGAGGGTATGTAAAGCTCACACAGGCGACTGTTGATGCAACCTGAAAACGACTGTATCTATGGAGTGCCACCCATACGATACATAATACAGTTGGTTATATCAGGTTGATATTGTTTTAAGTTGATTTATCTATGAGAAAGAAAGCAACCTGGGTCGAAACCTTCAGATGCTTCAATATTTATGCTGATATGTTTATACGGGGTGGCGCATGTATCAGTTTTCCCATGAAGTGGGATATTATGTTTTGATAGGTTGGTCACAGTAACACTTAACGTTATATGTAGTATGTGAGTAAAGTTAATATAACAAATTTGTTTTTTTATCTGAAATTTTTCTATTCTGCTACCCTGTAACGTTTTACATGGGAAAACTGACATATGCGCCACCCTGTACCTATTTACAAAATATATTGAAGCAAAATGCCGACCAATACTTTATAGCCTAACGCAAAAGGTCTTTAAATTTACGGATTCCTTGGCTATTAAACAATTTCTCTGGAGGATTTTTATAAATTCATTATATAACATGTACAGGGTGTAAATCGAAAAGTGGAACATAGGCATTTAACATGGGAAATTACTTTTTCTTTGCGCAAACGTTTCCTAATCATTTTACGCAAAAATAATTCAAATAAAAGTTATAGAGATATAAATTCTGCATCTAAATCATGTGAAACGATTATTAAGGATCCTCAGATCCTTTATAGTTTTGTATTGTCGTCCGTCCGTCCGTCCGTCCGTCCGTCCGTCCGTCCGTGTGCGCTCTAACTCTTTTTAAAAGTGGCCGATTGTGTTGAAATTTGGTATACGGGTACGTTGGACATTAAGAACGGACGCTATTGATTTTCAGGAAGCTGGTTCAACAGGAACAAAAAGTTATACGACTTCGAGTGAATCGGGAACAGGAAAAACTGCGAACTCAATATAATAAAAATTAACATATTTCATTCCCTAGGTCATGTATCGAGTTCGGACTTTCGCTAGATTGTTCCCTATGACTCTTAGATGTGTAACAATTCAATATAACTCTTCTCTGTGGTCTCGGTCAAAAGTTTTAGAGCAAAATGTACCCAAAATTATTCTTTACACATGAATTTAGAGTTGTAAAAGTTTTCAAACGCATTATCTTGATGCTGAAAGAGTTGATAACGTGCACGTTTGATAACCGCATGTGTGTGATTCAAAAATGTTAAATTATTTTTCTGAGGCCACATGGATTTTGATCAAAATATGTCAAAATCGTTAATTATTCACCAAGATCGTTGGGAAAAAGACTACGCGCATTATTTCAATGCCCAAGACATGAATTTGATGCATTTTTGGCGACCACGTGGATTTTGATCAAAACATGTCAAAATCGTTATTTATGCACCAAGATCGTTGGGAAAAGACTAGGCGCATTATCTCAATGCCCAAGACATGAATTTGATGCATTTTTGGCGACCACGTGGATTTTGATCAAAACATGTCAAAATCGTTATTTATGCATCAACATCATTGGGAAAAAGACTAGGCGCATTATCTCAATGCCCAAGACATGAATTTGATGCATTTTTGGCGACCACGTGGATTTTGATCAAAACATGTCAAAATCGTTATTTATGCACCAAGAGCGTTGGGAAAAGACTAAGCGCATTATCTCAATGCCCAAGACATGAATTTGATGCATTTTTGGCGACCACGTGGATTTTGATCAAAACATGTCAAAATCGTTAATTATGCACCAAGAGCGTTGGGAAAAAGACTAGGCGAATTATCTCAATGCCCAAGACATGAATTTGATGCATTTTTGGCGACCACGTGGATTTTGATCAAAACATGTCAAAATCGTTATTTATGCACCAAGAGCGTTGGGAAAAAGACTAAGCGCATTATCTCAATGCCCAAGACATGAATTTGATGAATTTTTGGCGAAAACGTGGATTTTGATCAAAACATGTCAAAATCGTTATTTATGCACCAAGATAGTTGGGAAAAAGATCAAGAGCATTATCTCAATGATCTAAACATGAATTTGATCTATTTTTATGGACCACATGGATTTTGATCAAAACATGTCAAAATCGTTATTTATGCATCAAGATCGTTGGGAAAAAAACCAAGAGCATTATCTCAAAGCCCAAGACATGAATTTGATGCATTTTTGTTAACTATAAAATGTATTTTGTAAGATTAAAATAAATTGTCGTTAAAAGTGATTGTAATACTGAGGATCCTTCGATATTTCGTTGTATCGGTTTATTCTACCTCTTCTTGTACGCGAAAAAATTAATTATAAAGATTCTGTTTTCACGAGTTTTTAGTCTAAGTAGCCATGGACTATGATAAAAGAAAAACATAGGGCGCGTTTAGGGAACACAACTGTTGACAACAGTTGCCAATATAGTTCCCTAAACGACACGCTGACTAAGGCGCTGACCGTCAACAGTTGTGTATTTCAATCAGCGTAAAAATTTTTCGCTTACATACGAAGCGTTGTGAAACTTAACCTCACATATTTGCGTTTGTTTTGTTTATATACTCAGTTTATGTGAACCGTTTAGGCCTTTAGGGAATAGCCAACTGTTGGCAATTAGCGCAAGTTAGCAGTTGGACAGTTGTTTCTCAGCCGTTGCGTTCCCTAAACGGGCCCATAGTCTCATAAATTCCGATCGTTATAGTTCAATCGGATTGTAAGTTTAAAATTGTATAATAGGGCAGCAGGTTATTAAATCGAAGTGCGCTAACTGCTAGAATAGGGGCAGTTGTCGCACTTCATTCATACGTTAATGTAAAGGTAAAATTCAGTTGGAAACTTTTAAGAGCTTCTTCCATTTAATTAATAACGGATCTAGGTGCTGATGGTCAAGTTAATTATGTTAAGTTAATGTCAGGCCCAATGTGGAAGGGCATAATTGCTGGTTGCCTCATAAATTATGTATACCTTTACTAAAAAAAACATTTTAAATATGAAGTACCTACGGACCTGCGTAATAATTAATTTAAATGTGGTGCGCACAGTAAGTAGATATATTATAGTATAAAATAGTAGTTGTACTAAGACTGTTAAGTTAAATTCAAGCTAATTGCATTCTCATTAAGGTAGAATACACTATACACGTTCCAGTCCGAAATGTACTAAAAATCCCTTACGGGTTGATGTTGATCACCGACACTCGACAGGAACAAAACCACTGGCACGAAAGGCTTCTTCCAATCCAAAATAGCTAGGAGATAGTACTAACTTGTAAGTTATAGTTATCATTTAGATCTTATCATTTGTAATTTTCGAAATCGCTGTACAATATTTAGAAAATTCTTGTGTTTAACGAAATAACGTTCGATAATTCAATTTTTAGTTACTGTAAGATCTTACCTGACATTTTCATGACGACTCATGTAAATTTTCTTAAATTGTGTATCACATAAATCCAAATCTTGCCTCATTTGCACAGCGACGTGTTCAGGCAGCACGGACAGCAGAAGGCGTTCCTGAAATTTAAATATTCTGTTTAAGGCACATTGTAAATCACTACGTTCACTTATTTATTAGGATCTTCAGGTTCAGGAGTTGCACAACTCCGGAAATCCTTACAGTATTTTGGTGTAAGGTGAAAACTTGTTCGGCTGGTGATGAAGGCTTTCCGGAGTTGGAAAACAACTTATTGTTTCTTATGTTTCAAAATAGTCGGGGCTACAATTTGAAAAAATCTTTCCGTTTCAATGCAAGAAGCATTTCATGTAAAATTGAGTTAAAGCCGTCCCCCCCCCCCCCTAATTCGTCCCCGCTGAATCCGAAAAATTCCGTTTGCCAACTCAAAATCCCAACCGAAAGCGAGTTAAGTATTCGAAATGGCGTCCAAAATAGCGTCAAATTTAGGAGTTTTTCTGCTTTTGGTAATATGTATGTGATCCTATGTTTTCCGGGACGTAGAACACTATTAATATAAATTTGGTAGCATTAAAACACAATTAAAATGACATATTTTAACGAAAATTCAACAAAAGTCAATTGTAATCCAAACGCTTTCTCTTTCTCTTCTATTTATGTGGTAATGCACACATTATTCAAATATATCATATTACAACACAAATGTATGATGCCTTATTTGTATAAATTCACTAAAAAATGTTTACGAAGTGCTCAGAAAGTCATACCTAATTTCGTACTTAAAATGCGAAAACCATTTTTTTTAATGAAAACCCTATCGTTAGCCAATGGATTCCACTCTAAGAAATAAGGGTAGTTTAAATGAACAGTTTTTTGTATAAAGGAGAGTAAATGGAAAATTTTTACAGCTATTGAAGTATTTTTAATTATTGCTTGTCTTTTATTTAACAAAACCGTCAAGAAACAAATACTGTCCTAGTTGTCATGGAATTGATGTACCTACATATTTTCAAAACTCTAGGGGGTAGATAAGGCATCGGACGGACGGACGGATAAGATGGTCATAATAGCGCAATCCATGGGTTGGAAAATGCACTAACAAAAAGTTAAGCTTTCGCAATTTCGAATCTGCGAAATTTGACATGAAGTCCTGAACACTCTGTATAAACTTTTTGAACTGATGTTATTACTTATTACCTACATATTAAGTAAGGCCAATTCCTTATTTAAGCAAATCTAGAAACTAATGGGTCTGTTTTGTGTTTGCTTTATAAAAGGCAATTTATTTACTGCAGGAGTATCATTTCCACAATTTCGAAAAAAATGTATCAAATGCAGTCCACACTTCGCGTAGATTTAAAAAGTGACGTTAGAGTATACTATTTAAAATATTTCCGGTAAAAGCGAAGGTCGTGAGAAGTTTCACTCTGTATATACAACTTACGGCGATGCACACACTTTTGAGAGTTGGCAACCACGCAACTTTTAGGTGAGGAAAGCTGTTTGCGCCATCTGGAGAGCACAAACGTTGGTTACGTTTGGGATCTTGTTTTTTTTTAATGGCGATCATGAAAGCATCGATCGTGATAGTTTGTTGTTATTTTTGGGTTATTTAATGCAGATAGTAATCTTTGCATGTCTTTACGTCGTATTTGTGTTTTGTATGCAGCATTTTATACTTGTGTGAGTTTCAATCTTTGTTTTTGACTTGATTTAACCTTAATGCAGAATCACATATTTGATAGCGTTATCCTTTTGTTTTTAATTGTTTACGTTTTTGGCGAATGATTGCTTAATTTACGTTTATTGATGTTGATTACTTGGTTTTGTCCCTGAAGTAACATTCATAGTTTCAAGTTTTGATCATTTTATTTTAATATGTGGAAATTACCGATTCTTTTGATGTATGTACTGACCTGTTGTTTGTAACTAATATTTTCTCCGTGAATGAAGCAGTCATGGGGGTGGTAAGAGCTGTAGTCATTTGAGCTACGACACCTAATTCCGTGATTGTCTTCGACATTCAACTGTAGGCTCGAAACCCCGAAACCAGGGGCGAGTTATCTATCTTGCCGGAGCCTGACTATGCGAATCAAAAACTCTTCGGTTTAGAATCTATGTGTGATATATGAGTTGCGATTAAATAACTTCCACATATTTTTACCGATAGTTGAATTTGCCTACAAGACCATGTAATTTTCCATCTTGCTTTTAACAAAAAGACTTCATTGCACCAGAGATGAGTCACATCCTGTATCCTTCACCCTTTCTCATAATTTAGGTACCTCTGTACTGATACTGTTTACTCGAATTATCGACCAATATCAATACTCCCTACGTTCTCAAAAATATACGAAAAAATAATCTACAATCAAATTGCCGATTATTTTGAATCAAATAATCTCTTACATCAGAATCAGTATGGATTCAGGAGTCAAAGAAACACGATTAGTGCACTCTCTAAATTTGTAAATAGTACTCTAACCTGCTTCGAACATGGTCAATATTCTCTAGCACTGATGTTTTTAGACCTATCGAAAGCCTTCGATAGCGTCTCTCATAAAATATTGCTAAGTCAATTAGAAATTATGTACAAGTTTGACACGAATAGCCTAAAGTTAATTAATTCGTATTTGTCTGGCAGATTTCAGCATGTGGTGTATGATGGAGTGGTGTCTGACAAATTACCTATTAAGAGAGGCGTTCCACAGGGATCAATTTTAGGTCCCTTATTATTTTTAATATATTTTAACGATTTTGCGCAGTACATGCAACCGCACGCTGATGGCATTCTGTATGCAGATGACTCCACTTTAACTGTACAGCGCGGCACTTTAGAAGAAACTTTAGTCTTAAAAGACAAATTAATTTCGATTGCTTCTGAATGGTGCACAACCAACGAATTAATATTAAACACAAATAAAACTGAGAAACTGCTCCAAACGTTCAAAAGACATTCTTTTGAAAATCCCCAGTCGGTAAAATTTCTAGGGGTGCATGTCGACGGAACTTTAAACTTTTCAATGCACGCAAGGTATACATATTTGTAAAAAAATAAGCAGCAATATTTATGTACTACGACGTCTTAGTAACAGTTTATCAAAACAAACCTTAGTAGCAGCTTATTATGCTCTAGTACACTCAGTAATACAGTACGGTATACTAATTTGGGGCAACTGTGCTGCAGCAACAGATGTTTTTGCACTTCAGAGACGAGCTGTAAGGATACTTGACTCTGTACCCTATAGAGACGAATGTAGGAAATCATTCCGTTCCCTTAAAATATTAACGCTGCCATCCATGTACGTGTTGGAATGTATTTTATTTGCTAAAACGAACTATGCCAAATACAAAATTCAATCTGAACTGCATAGTTACAATACTAGGAATAAGAACAACATTAGAGTGGATTACTGTAAAATAGCAAAAACTCAAAATAACCATGACTACCTATCTCAAAAAATATTTAATTTTCTGCCTGAAAATGTTCAAATGTATAACAAAAAACAATTAAAAACAATTAAGAAATACCTATTTGATAAGGCATATTTTTCAGTGCATGAATGTTTAACCGAAGGCTTTACCAATATTTTACACACAGGTGGTGGCATAAACTGAAGCTGTGTTGTTTGTCTATATTATGTGTGATATAGTGTGTTATATATTTTAATTTTTAAGAAACTAGTTGACAAATGTAAGTGCTATTGCGCGTAAACAGGAATAAAGATTATTATTATTTGTTTTTAAGCTTGAGTGTAACCAACATTGTGGATATGCATTTACTATCTTTGTTAACTACTGCTTAAACTTTTACACATTTTACAAATTATTTTGTTAACTTTTTATTTATTAAACTACAACGTAACGTTTCAATGGATACATTTGTTAACAAACTTTTGGACTGTATTAATCAAACTGCCAGGTTTTTCTACGTCGTACTCTTTTTACCCTTAGTAGTTACTTTTGCGAGAGTACGACACCTTTTGACTTTGATTACATTAATGTACATCTATACATCAACTAAATTTCCGGGCTTTCATAATTTTAATAATAACGATCATTATTAAACAAACTTTTCACAATTTCAGTGTTTTACTTTACTCTTTGAAACAAAGAAAAAACATGCATTCTGCTTATTTTCTCTTTCGCCTACTAGCTCCTTTATCTAACATTAAGACATATTGTAGCCGATTAAACATTAAACATAATTAACATTAACTAAAAATCCACACAGAAGAACAATTTTTTTCGCCCAAATTTCGTTTTTTTACCTTTTCGAATATTTAAAACAAAATTTTGTCCGATACAGTACTTCCCATCTTGGCGTGTCCTGGTTTTAAAACGATATGTCCTGGTATTTCTACCTTCAAATCCTGGATTTCAAAATTTGTTGATGAAAACCCTAACGTAAAGGTACACGGGGATACGGAAAGATCAAACATTCAAAAATATCTAAAAAGGAAAGTTTCTCCCAAAAAATTCTCTTCTTCTGTGCAATTACTTCTTGCATTTCAATTTTCACAAAACAAGACCGAACTAAAATGAGACAATGTCATTTTTAAGTACACTTTTGTTATTATTGTAATTTACTATCGTGTCAAAGAAAATGCTCTAAAACGGGACGTCCTGTATATTCACTTAATCCTTGCAGTACCTCATACAACATTTGCTGTTTGGTTAGATTAATGCAAAGTTTAAGCTCTACGTGAGCATCCTAAATTACTTATGCATGAGTCGTTACCTGCTCCGCGCTTTGTTCCTCTATCACGAGCTTTACTTCAAGCGATTGCCTCGTCTCAAGGAACGCTCTCCTTTGTTGCTTATCTTCCACGAAATAGGATGTCAGCCCTAGAATGTTCGCCGTTAGCAGAAGTATGCAGTTCGATGCATGCTGAAACAATGAAATATGTATAATGGCATATTAATTTAACTTTAGGGCGTAAATAATTGGAGTTACAGTGCCATAAACTAAGCGAGTTATATGGCAATCGTGCCCTTTCAATCGAAACATTTTCTTAGGTACCTATTTACTAATGAGAACGAGAGAATTCAATTACAGCCGATTGCAAAGAAAACCACGCTTATATAAATTTTAACGATTACACCAGGGGTAGAAATGCACACGAAAGTTATTCAGTAAAGTTCATAACAATATCATTAGTAAATCTATAGGTACTAAACCGGCGTGTCCGTTTGATTCCTATGGAAACTCTATTGCAGAAGAGCAACTTCCAAACTCCCTAAGGATCCATAAATAGGCAATTTATAGTGGACAGTAAAACCTAATATGACGTGTCTTGGGAAACGCAGGACACGGACACGGGGGCTATCTAATTGGTACGAGTTGGTGGTAGTGAACAAGGTTGCTAGTTGGCAAGGTTATGATTAGTGGTAGGAAATATTATGCAGGGCCTTTCAAGTAAAGGTCTAGAGATGGTATAATTAATTAGTACCTCATGCGTGCTCCTAGTCAATTGAAATTGACTGTCATGAGCGTAGCGCAAAGGTAATCAATGCGTATGCCAGTCCGGTTGAAATATTTATAGAGGTCAAGGGAAAGTAAAGTAAGGAAGGTTATCAGAAGGTAAATAATTTATACGCGGTTAATTCCACCATGAGCTGCAATTAATGCACGTATGGTGACACATTGAAAATTCAATAGGCAATACATTTATTCATATTAGTAACTCGACATCGTTTCGGTAGTGTGGAAAGGCAAGCAATCTGAACATATCAGTATGTTGTGGCCTCCTACTACTTACTGCCACCATCCTCAGGCCGAAATTTGGGAAACGGTTAGAAGGTGCATTTGATTGGCACCATTCCTTTATTTCTAATTAATTATTAATAAATTTTACATAAATTTTAAACAGGTAAATTTATCACATACGAGCGCGAACTTCACAAATAATCAGTTCAGCATCGATATTAGAATACTGCCATTAAACCCGTTTCAATTTGCTTATATAGCAAAACGGAATGTTTCTAGAAAGATCACAAACCATTCTCGAGGATTCACGAGAATTCCCGAATAAGCAGATCGCATTTCTCAGAAAGAACGCATCACATCCACCTTCATTCCTTATCGCCGGTGATTAATATCGATAGACTTGATGGCGCCTTGTGAACACCTGATTGGTATGTTTGGCTTTCCAGAATATGCGCAACAATACAAAATACACTTGTGTAAAGTCGTACTTTCTACGAAAATTCATTTGTGAAGGTCAACCGCTATTTTTACGAGCCAACAATGACCCTATAGGCGAGTTTCTAGTTTACTTTTATTTTACTTCAATTCTACAAACATTATAATAAAAATAAAATAAAATTACAAATAAGCTTTTGAAGTTACCGAAGCTTTATCCGAAGCCAAGATCTACGATACAAATTTTGCTTTGACTATTGTAAAGTTATTCTAATTGTTTCATTTTGAGTATTAATTAGTTTTATATTCGGTTGGAGGCAATATAAAGATCGAAGGCGCAATCGAATGAGAGAATGGAGAGAATTGAAGGCCGATTTAAGTTAAAAAATAGAGAAACATATTGCGAAATTAAAGACAACAAGGAGATGTGAAAGTTCAAAAATACCAGGTCGAAGAAGAAATACAAGTGCAGAAGCAGCAAAAAGCGATAGCACAGGTTGAAGTACACAATGGTTTTATCTCAGTATTCCCAAAAAGACGGGAATTAAACTGTGTAACGAAGCCAAAATTTGATTTGATTGGAAAAAATAATTGAATCGCGAAAGAGGAGTTAGAAAAAGATTTTGAGACTTTAGTGAACCTAATGGAAAAAAATACGGGTTTGTTTTCGTGGGAAAGAATAAGAGAAGAGCCAGGAGGCGGAAGAATTACGCATTACAGAAGATAGTTGAAAAGCAGAGCTTTCGAGTGTGCAAAATAAAGTAAGAATAGAAAATGGTTAGACAAAAAATACGGGATGAAGATAGAATCAAGATGAGTGCGGCGGAGGTCCAGGCGTTATAAGATAAGGTAAATTATTTGTGTCATATTTAAAAGGTTGGTATCATGTTTTATAACAGAATTCATAGAAATCATCATAAAACTTCTGTAAATTACGTAGGTACTTAATTTAGACCCCCAAAATAGCAAACTTAGGTTCTCCTGTCGTTTCCATGGACACAATATTGTATTCTGTTCTGAACCTCAGTTTATTTCGTGCTCTGCGTCCCATTATTAAAGAGATGGTAGATGACATTGTAATGTACAATGATTTGTCTATCGATTATTATCGAGCGCTTGCATGCGTGGTTTTTTTGTCGGTGGAACTATCGTCTATTCCAATACACCAACTATCAAATAAATTTGGTTTGTGTTTAAATGAACAGTATTATTTTGGTTATTGTTGTAGTGACCATCTTTTTGAGTTAGCTGGACGTACACGTGTAGGGGCCGCATACCATTGCACACAGCAATATAGCAAATAATTTTTTTTGTTAATAATTTTTCAATTGGGGACGAGCTAAGCTCATTATTACATACTGATACATAAGGGTTATCCATTGAAACCCTTTCATCAAAAATATTTCAGTTTCAAACAACTTCCGGTTTTGCCATAATAGTCTGACTCCGGTTGGTCACCCAGTCTTTAATCCTGGCCCTGACAAAGGAGGGAGCAGTTCCTAGAGTAGGCTCGGGCACGAAGAACACCCTATGCCCTCGTTAGCCAACTCGGTCGCCCTTTCTTTGCCTCTTATTCCGCAGTGCGCTGGCACCAAGATTAAGCTTACCCTATTAGACTCCCCTAATCGATCTAGAGCTCACCTGCAATCAAGCGCTGTTTAAAGCTTTTTGATAATTCGTGAGGTGTGAGCTAAAGAAAAACTGTAATCACATGTAAAACACACCCGCTTTTCGTGCCGATTTTGTCTAATTTTGGATGCTAGTAGGCAATTACTCTTGGTAATCTTTCAGAATCTGCTATTGCAATTTTTCCCACGTCTATTTATAGTTTTCCAACTACTTCGTGGAAAGGTGGATTGGAAAACTTTCAGAACGTAAACAACTAGAAGAAGTTATTTTGGAGATTTCATTCTATTAGGCTTGCCTTAATATTTTAGAGCTTCCTCCTCCTTGCAATTCTAACACTGAAAAAGGACAGTCATTTTTCAAAGGCTCTGCCATTGAATTACAAATTTTGCCTTAGCAAAATCGGTGTTTGTTAGAATTTCCATTTCCACCTCCAAAGGCACCAAAATTACGTTTTCTTGAATATTTTGTGCGTTTTTAGTTGTTCTTCGCACACATATCCTGTGAGGACTTTCCACAATATTTTCAATCTTTTAACAGTAAACAACTGAACTTGCATGTGAATCCCCATTTGAACTTCTGATGACTGATGAGACAACTGAGTAGACAGTCTCCAGTGCAAGAGGGAAGCTTTTGAAAATTCTGTTCGGAAGCCCCTCGGTCACCAGGTCTAGATTGGGACGATCTGGTTATAAAAATACTTGGCTCACAAAGATGAAAAGAAATAAAAATTGATTCGTTTCTTTGTTTGCGAATTGTTCAATCCGAATTCCATTAAGGTGATTTCGAAAAGAAGGTTGGATTAGGATCGAAACAAGCTTGGAGTTTGAGCCCCTTTTTAGAGGCAAATCAAATAATACGCGTTGGCGGTAGATGTTACGTGGCCCTCAGCGTTGTCAAATGATTTTATAGTAATGAAGTATCAATAAAGCATATATGTTGAAGGACGTCGTTTTTAAATGTATAGATTTAGAAAACCTAAATAAAGCCGAAAATCTGTTCAAGCGCAGAGGTTGGATGGCTCAAATTCTATTAGAAATTTGTAAACCGATGACGATCATTAAAGCAGTATATATTTGCTCAAGACGTTGTTACTTTGAGATTCTTTTATACCATACACGGAAAGTCTTATATCATGTGCTTCTATTACAAAGCTTAGTAGCTAAAGAGGAAAATTAACCGTATGTTGTACAAAGGAAAATCTTTTTTGTATATTGTTATAACATGATATTACCTACTTTAAAAGCTAACATCTGCGGCACAGTTTATTCTGCTTTGTGGTTCTTACAAATATAACGTATTTTGTGAAAACAAATTACCCGTTTCTAACAATTTCTAAGAACCTAATCGTGTGAGAAGGGTTGACATTCATAGGTATGTAGTTAATGTGGGAAAAATGGTAGGGACATTAAATCGTAGAGCCTGTTCAGTGAAAAATAGCTACTCTTAGGGTATATGATTACTTTTCTTGCGACCGTCGTGTAAATACAAAAAAAACGTAGGCCTTGCTTCCTTTTTTGCGGCACGAAATTCTATTAGAAGACATTTAGCAAGTTTAATCTCGTCTTATCTGGCGTATTATAATGATGTTTTCGCTTTGTGTCTCCAGTTCCCTTGGTTCTTAGGAGAAATGGCATTCGTCGTATGTGGTGGTCGACGCATAACTTAGGCATGCATATTCCAGTTTCGATCTGGTGGCGTATCTAAAAGCTTCTATGAAAGTTTATTTTCATCCAATACATTGTGCTCTGGTTTCCAGAGTGATAAATTTTTTAAACCTTCATCGCTGTCCGCTGATATGAGGTGATTTTTACTGTTAGAATCGTAAATATGGAGAGGGAGTGAAAAAATAACCTACTTTAACGTTTAGGGTCAGAAATGTTATGTTCCCTCACGAACCATACCACTTAATTAAATATGATTGTCATACATGCTCAACATAGACTTGGTCATTTTTCTAACACAGTCGCCACTTCTCGAAATTGTCTCGCTAAGGTGGCATAGATCGCCGTCATATCTTATGTAATAAACGTAATGTCCACAAAATTTGAATTCGACTATTCAGAGAATCAACGTTTAAAAAAAAACAATCCAGAGCTAGAGCGAAGCTGGCCCAAAGTCTCAAACGTATTTTTTGCGCAAAATAAATTGAAAATGGTGATAATTTACTAATGCACGTATTATTCAAACTAATACTGAAATACTTATTTACTTTGCCTGTGGCAGCATTTATTATTAATTAAATAATTAGTATTTTCCAGAAAGTATAGACATTTTTCAAGTGGCAGCTGTCAACGCGATCGGCATTCGGCAGTAATCACTTTAGACAAATCAATATCGCAATTGCATCCACTAAATTTTGCAATTACGTTTCGGTATGCTCCATTATGGAATTGTCATAATGACGAGCGTAAATGACCGGCGCTGATTTTTTCCATTTGAATAGAGCATAATGCTTGCCATTTCACGTTTGAAGCGGCCGTCAGCTGAAAATGTTTAATTGGAAATGTATCCATTATTGCACGGCGATGCTGTAAATGAGATTTTTTATGACGAACATCTCCCCAACGTTATAACTGGGTCATTAATTTTTAAACGAACAGTGATACAACTTTTATTTAGCGAGAAAATTAGAATACTCCTGTTAGGCCGGATGTCCACCGCATCGGAACGACCAAGATCAGTGCGATTTGAATCGCCCGATAAAGATCGCGCGCGTGTGCTCCTATTGAAGCCTGTCCACAGGCTCGATTTTTGTCGGGATCGATCGAAATCGCAACCGACTATTTTCGCCCGACCTGACGTTCTTGAACGATTTGTCGGCAGTCGTGTGTCATAATAATCAAAAGTGCTGGTAATCTTTTTTCTACCGTCACACATCTTCTGTAATTGGTGTCCCTTTTGGCAATTAATGGTCGAGCAATGTCAGCCAACGGAAAAAAACTACTCTTGGACATACGATACATACATTTAAATTTGTGTTCATGATTCGCAAGTTCATGGGCACAAATGAAAGCACCTCTGTTTCTTTTATTAGTTATGTACGGAAGAACCCAATAACTGTGGTGGTGAATTATCTTTTGCCTGTGGTGCAAAAGCATGACAACTGCTTCACTTGACATTTTATTTAATGTCAACTGTCAACCCGATAAAAATCGTTCGAAAGGCGATCTTCCTATGGACATGAATTGCCAATTTTAGTCGGCCCGATCAATCTGGATACGACTACAGTTGAACCGATCTTCGTCGCTCCGATTCGGTGGACATCCGGCCTTAGAGTTTTTCAATAATGAAGTGCTGCACTAAACGCGCGAGATTTTATTCTTTTCTGACAGAAATAAAAAAACCATTGATTTAAATAAAATTGTCGCCATCTTTCGGCGTCAAAGGGAGTCGTCCTTCAAATGATCTAACTGCCAGTAGTCCGCGCAATTGTTCCTTTGTTAAGTATTAATTTTCCTTTTTCCGATTTAAAAAATTGGCCCCACCTTTTTGCATGCCCGAATGATCCATACGACACTCCGATCTCCGAATATGGGGAACTAGAATCGATTTTAAGAAGAAGACGGGAAAGAGGGCGGTAGGTAATTGCTAGAACCCATTTCTTTCTTTGAGGCCTTTCGTTCAAATACCTTTTCTTCTAAATATTGCAAATTTGAATATGATGGACAGGGTCGCAAATTAAAACAGAAGTCAAAAAGTAGATCAAAACTGTAAAAGTAGTTTCCTGCGGAGTCGCGAACTGTCCAGACAGACAAAACTCAAACAATAGCACACTTTTTTAAAGATATAACTTCTCAATACATATTTCAAGAAAATACTTTAAAGCACCCCTCCCAACCTGACCTCACCCTGGGAAAATTTTGGGTACTGTGTGGAAACATTCCCCCCCAAATTTCGGTAATTAGTCCGGGGTACAAGGTCATATTTAGAAAGTTGTTCTAGGGTGCGTTCATATTTGGTAGTTGGTCCGGAGTGCTATATTTCGGCAGTTGGCCAGCCATCTTGCTCCAAAGGAGAATGTTTTTAATGTTTCTGCAACAGTGTCCTCAAATTTTTTGAAAGTACCATGAGATGTCTGCCACGTTATATTATACGGGAACGCCAGATAATGCTTTTTTGAGATATTTTAGAATTACCTTCATGGAACAAAGTAAACAAATAACGCGCTCTCCAGCGGTTGCCATGTTTGTCAACGCACAGAAAAGTATTAGAAACTCCTGTTACTGATCGGCCGGGCGAGGAAACATATCTGTAAACGGCACACGGGTTCTCATGCAAGCGAAAATTGACCCTTCCCTACAAATATTTCGGAATGTGAACCCAGTTTAATCACGATTGAACATAATGGTCTAGCGGCAAAGAATTTCGGCTTGCAATCTGGCGGCTCGGATTCGATTCTTTGCATGAAACTTTTTTTTAACAAAAATGCGTATCCTAATTCAGCACAGCAGTTGAATATTAGGTTATTTGTAGGTTTAAGATTGTCTTCTCAAAAGCAAGTTGCTCCGAAGGGATAGCGCGTCTGCTATTTGGGAGAGTAGGGTACTTTTATTACACCCAATTGCTCAATATTTCTACAGCTACCAATTTGTTTCTGCGACATGTCGCACTGTCGCATTGTTTTTTTTTGTAATGGGCAATAAAATGGATGCACAAAAATTAGTTAAGCGTGGAATTTGCACAAGAAGCAGGGTGTTGTGGTAAGTAGCACAGGTTTCAGCCCACTTTGACCTTGAGATCGGTCCATGCACCAAGTTCAAGTCGTTCACTCGAGCCCGAGTCACATTCCAAACCTGAACACAAATTCAACGGAAACAGTTCAGTTTAACAGAAACACATCGGTTAAATTAACAAGTTTATCCATCAGAAACATTTCTGTGCTTCGAAACCAGGTCTGTTTATTAGAAATAAGCCCGTTTAATAGACCTGTTTCCGCTGAATTTGCGTTCATGTTAGGGATCTGGATCCGCAACAATGTTTATGGAAGCACCTGCTAAAATAAGATGGTCTGGAAAATATTGATAACTGCTTTCCACAGAATACCTTTCCTCGGTTGAGAACGGTGCAAATAAAACAAGGTTTTTGTGTGTTTTTATCACCTAACGCTCTTGCTGCAATAATGATCGAAGTAGGACGATAATTCAACAATTTGTTATTTTGGATTATATGATACAGTTAACTACTCACCTACGGCATGTGAAATTTAAAAAAATTCACTTTAAACTATGAGCATCACTTGAACTTTACACCAACCTCTGGACTTTGAACAGCGACCAACCTTTGGACTTTGAACGGTGAGCAACTTTTGAAGTTTGAACAAACGGTGGATTTTTAATGGCGGCCAACGAATTTTGGTTTCAGCGCAGTTAATTGTTTATCTATAGGCCGTTTTAGTTCCCCATAATAAGTAAAAACAAGGAGAGAACAAGTTCCGAAGCGAGTTGTTTTGCACGTTATCAGTTAGCGGCGTGTCTTCAAAAATTTGATAAGCGCCAGCCGGCTATGTATCTTAAAACTTGCAATGAACATAAAGTTAATTAATGTAAAGAGTTCATGAGCTTCCATTCAGCCTTTCGAGTATGTATAATTAGCATGCACTAATTAAATGAGTTACAGTAAAGGAGCGTCAATCGTAGAGATTTTGGTGTCAAATTGTTCGCGCTTAATTAACGAATCGATTGCCACGTGTTCGGGAATTTTAGCATGAGCAGGGGCCGAGTAATTAATTAAAAATCGAATTGATTTGTTTCGATTTCGTATTGAATAACCAACGAGTTGGATTTCCCCTGTTCCACCTCCACAAAATTCGGATTTCTTTATAAGGAAAATGCTTGATTTTGTGGGGATCTTTTGCCATTTTTGGGTGCTGAAAGTTAAATTTTTTGCCTTTTTGATTGCCGTAAGTTACGTTCTTTGCCGATTATAGTTGCAACCGTACCGTATCGATCCTTTTGCCGTTTAGTTTGCCGATTTGCTTTTTTTTTACATTTTCAATTTGTTTTCTACCGCTGGCTGTATTAATTTCTCAAGGAAATTTGCTGGACTTGACCGCAGAATTCCTGGAGTTAACATCCCTCATTGAGGATACCTCCGAGGCTACCGAAGCCGATCCGCCTTTCCGTAGTTACCTCTGACCTCGTCCAGGCGCGATATTTTCGTCTGGTGGCGCTTGAGTCCGTCCGTCCGTCCGTTCCATGCCCCGCCGTTTCGCCGTGTTCTACCGCCGACTACCGCTTGATAAATTACCCATACCATGTGTATTAATATATTTAATTAAATTAGATTCCAATAATAATAATTGAACTAATTGGTTTTAATTTCTCAAGCTCACCGGCTATTAGTCCAAGCAACGAAGACCAAAAAATACCAAATAGCGGAAATAATTCATGTAGAAGCCAATTTTTGCACACTTATAGAGGAAGGTGTTCTTAACAACATACTAAAAGTCCTGGGGGGTGAGGCTGGAGCTAAGGGTGCAGGGGGTGTCTAAAGTCCTATTTTTCAGTTTTTTGTCAATAACTCGTAAAATAATGCCTCTAGCAAAAAAAATGTTGGTATACTAAATTAATCTACATAAAATTCTCTATAAAAAAGGATCTATACACTTTTTTGCTAGGATCAATGGAGGTGGGAGGGGGTGTAAAATTAAAAAAAACGGTTTTTTTTAAAATGAACTGTTTTAAGTTAAAAATAATATGTTTATTGCTGAAAATGAAGTAATTCGTGAATGAATTATTATTATATATATCTTGACAATTAAATTTCGTCAAAATCTAAATCTTCATCGATGCTTTCTTCGACGGGGGCTCCGTTCGTACATGAGCCGATCCACAGGCACCGGAGCAGGTAATCCCTGCCTTTCGGCAACCGCAGCGCACCGCACACCCAGTCATGCATCGACATCGTTCCCTTTGTTCATCTTTACATCTTGAGGTGTACCACGAGTCGCTCAAGATTTTATCCCTAAAACTACGAAAGGAGACGACAGTTTGTCTGGTGAGAATTGTACTAAAAAAAATTTGGTCCCCATATTTTTCCTTCAATCTCTCCTTAATGGTCTTCACATGTGGTGGTTCTCCTGTAATAACTTGTTCCAACAACTCGTCCATAGAATATTGGCAACTATCAGTACCTTCAATATAATCGAAGATTTCTTCCATTGCATTTGTAATCCCTTCATCTTGAGAACGTCCAGATTTTCTTTTGGAAGGTACGGAGGTCAACAAAAATCTTTTGTAACAGTCCTCATGATATCTGCTGCGTGTAGATCAAAAACAGTGAAGATACGTCTTACTACGTCGTTTCCCCACTCATCCCTTCTTTTCTGCCCCTGATCGATAATGGAATTGTGAAACGCACTGGTACGAACACGAAAAACTGTTCGACGCCTAGCATAAGGTTTCTTTCTCTCCTTTTCTTCGTCATACTGTGCAGAAAAAACACTTTGTTTTAAAATCAACTTTCTCTTGACCTGAACGCAAGCACGAGACGTCACGTGATGTTGAAGGTTGATCTGAAAGAGTGTCTCTCAGAAACTTCTTTATTGAGTCACTTCTGGTGTATTCTTTTTTGCAAGAACTATGAACAACACCATTTGTCTTATCGCTGAAACCTGCCTCTTTTCCATCTTTCCTTAACACACTTGCCTTCACTAAACCAATTATCCCTTTTTTACCGATGTTACACAAATCACTTTCAACTTCACTTTCACAAATTAAACACTTCTCAGCCATAGTCTTAACGCGTGGAAATGTTCATGTAATCAAACTAGGTACGTATTTTTAAAACTCACGAACCGCAAGACGGTTAATGTTAAACTGACTAAGGGCGAGCAATGAGCAATGGTCATCGTAAAAACTACCTGTCACTGATTTAGGGAGGGGTGGTACGGAGAGTTGGTCAGTCACCCCTTCCGTCTCAGGCTCTAACGACGCACACAACAATAGGCACACCTGTCAACACACGAGCATTGATTTAAACATGTACACTATTTTGCAACTAACAAAAAAAATTTGAATGATATTATTATTGTCGTTTTGTTATTGTTGAAAAATTAATTATTTAATTGTCAAGATACATAATTAATTCACTAATCACTTCATTTTTAACAATAAACATGTTATTTTTAACTTAAAACATTTCTTTTTAAAAAAAAAACATTCTAAAATTTTACACCCCCTCCCACCTCCATATCTCCTTGAGCATTGATCCTAGCAAAAAAGTGTATAGATCCTTTTATAGAGAATTTTATGTAGATTAATTAATTTAGTATACCAACATTTTTTTGCTAGAGGCATTATTTTACGAGTTATTGACAAAAAACTGAAAAATAGGACCTTTAGACACCCCCTGCACCCTTAGCTCCACCCTCACCCCCCAGGACTTTTAGTATGTTGTTAAGAACACCTTCCTCTACAAGTGTGCAAAAATTGGCTTCTACATGAATTATTTCCGCTATTTTTCCTTCGTTGCCTGGACTATATGCGCGAGCAGCCCAAGTACGTCGCAAAAGGGAGATTCTAAAATATGCGAAAACTACGGAGGGATTACTTCGTCGAGTATGTTGTTCTAAAAGTATATTGAAAAATATTAGAGGGTCAGTTAAGGAATGCGGTACAAAAACAGATGAAACACAACGCGGTTTCAAAAAAGAAAAAGGTAACGCAATATCATAGGTACATGGTATTTTTGGACTTAGAGAAGTCATTTGATATGGTGGTACAAAAACCCTCAAAAATGGAAACATAAGAAGCTTATATCGGAATTATATCAGAATCTTGGGCGAGCTACTAATGCCTTATAGGGTCCTCACGCTCACATAGCATCAATCAATGAAGTGCATTATAAATTTATTTTGCTCAATTACCTGTTCATTAAGTTAATCAATTGTGAGCGTGTATCTTGCGGCATCCAGGCATGGATTACAGTCTCATTCGTCTTATGTAAAGCATTTCGCTCGCTTCCAGCTATATACGTATACCTAATACCCCTACAAATTTGCGTAGACGAAAATCAGATTTGTACGACCCTAGAGAATACTCGTATTGAACGATGACGAATGGAATTTTGTATAAAATAACTCTCCTTATTAGCAACCGGAGCTCATCACCTCGAAATGATGGTATTGCAAAGGGGCTATTTTCTCTTTGAGCAGTGATTTACAAAACAAGCAAAATTTGTCATCACTGAATCTCTGCCGAAAATACTCGGCTAATTAAACTGACCAAAAATCCAACAATCGGCTGTCATTGAATTAGGAGTATTCCCTAGGGACGTGGAGCGCCGGCAGTATTGATCGCTTGCAGTAGCTTCCGTAATAAAATGTTCGGCCTGTACATTTGAAGAACCTCCAAAGGGATTATTATTTGTTTTGTAAGCTTTCATGTTGCGATAAAGCACGTTAAAGGATCTTTTAAGCTCACAAGTAATTTTCATTAATCAATTTTAGCGAGAGAGCTACGTTACGGAAAGCAAATCTCGTGCTCTTTCCTTGATAACGATGTGGGAAAATCGTCGCTTCATAATAATACTAACGCCGCGTTGATTATTCAAATAATTTTAATTTGAAAAAGAATCCCTAATGAAACTCCATTAAATACGGTATTGATTACTATCGGCGGTTTCCTTCCGAAATTATATATATATATTAATATTCTGTTCGTAGAAATGTGCAAAAGCGTTCGCATAAATTCCCATTTTATTATGTTGAATTACAAAGCAACATACTATTGTTGTTCTACACGCATATGAAATCACATTTAAAAGTCAAAACCTCTGGCGAACATAAATGGTTAGGTGTACGTTAGATTAAGCAATCGAAAAAGTAGAAGAGATAGATGATGGAGCAATACGAAGTGTGAGATTTGAGTCAGGACTTTACAATTAGGTAATTCTACGGGTTGCAAGCCGAGTTAAATAAAAGATAATGCAACAACAAATTTTTAGCGCATTTTTCTACAAGACTAGATGCACCATAATTCCGACCGTTTTTTTGTGTTTTGTTCGTCTGCTTTAAACCGCTCACGTTTTGGTATCTGGAATTCTAAGCAATCGTGCCTTTAAGAGTCGTTGGTCTCAAAGTTGTCTATCAGTTCTTAAACTCAATGGCCTCATAAGCTTTTGCGAGTCTCCAAAGGTGTGTTCAAAAGCCTTCAACATCATCAAGAGAAGACTTTTGGAGTTTTTCAGAGGTCTTAAATGCTATAATCTGTAAAACCATGTAAAGCGTTTAAGGTTCCTTTAAAATCTCTTATGGTGCTTTACTTGTATTAAAATTAAAGAGGTTTTATTGGTCTTCATGAGTATCTGAAAGCCTTTATGTCACTAGGCCACAAACGATCTCGTGAATGTTAAAATGAGTGTGCATCCATGCATAATAATAATATGTAGTATTATATTATGCATTAAGTTTTATAAACGACACTTTACACACGTGTTTTATGTTAGCCACGAGCAGAACGAGAACGACTGTCTAGAGAAGTCTATAAAATGCGTTACATTCTAGACTTTTCTACGAATTATGTTCACTTTAATGAGGAATTCGTCTGATAAACGTCAAACTACCAACTTGATTTAAGTCCAAATATGCCAACAGAATTGAATTAATCTTCGAAAGTTTTTAATTGACGAATCGGCACTGTAACGAAGCACCCCTTTCCATCTAGATCTACCAGCTTTGATGGCCACCCGGTACATGAACGCGCACAGTATCGAAATCTTGACATAAATTTGGGCGCTTCGTCACTAAAAACCTGTAGATTGCAGATGTATTTATTTCTTCTAAGAGTGAAAAATAGAAGGTAAAAGTAAAGTTTTAATTTGTAGAGCCATGTAACCGCTGATAAAAAAAACAGCGGTCGTATATAATTGTCAATTTTTCAGATACGAAAACAACCATTAGATGCCCTGCTACTTCATCTGGAATCCCAATTAAAAACGTGTTAATTTAAATGTCCGATTTTGAAAATACCTTGGCAAAACAAGTAAGAATAATTAACCGCTGTTACAACAAAAGTTATCTGAGCCAGTCGTAGAAGCTCGCTTATGACTGAGCTAAATTTTAAGACCAATTACAGAATTTTGTTTATCGCAGGCAGCACAATTAAATAAAAAAGTTTTAATTTGTGGACGGTGCAGCAATCGTCGAAGATGACTCTGTAGATGTTGACGGCCGAAGGTTCAACGTGTTTCACGACGAAAATCAGATAGACGTTTTTGGGAAACCGTTCAAGATAATTTCCTTAAACTTTACACATAAAAGTAACGCTAATTTTTCGATCGTACAAAAATATTTTTAGGTGGCGGAATTTTTGGAAAGACCGCGAGTCGTTACTCTACAGATTTTCATTTTTTGACTGGAAAGAATGCTTGAACTTAAGAATTCATAATGTTTGATTGTAAACGCATTGGCATTTTTTCAGAAATTGGTTTCATCGTTTGGTCATGTTCAATTGTTAAAAAAATGGGTTGAGGGACAACACCTTCCATTTCCATTTTCCCTTAACTAATAACTTCACTTCAGAGTTAGTTTTTTTGTTAGGTGAAAGTAAGTAAGTAAGTAATTACCAGGTGTTCATTCAATTTAAGGTATTTTGTAGATTTTGTGTACGTAGTTATAGTTCACAGGTATTTTATATTTTGAAAAATTGCAGAAAGGCGATTTCAAAATTCAACCACGATTTTTGTTATCGACTTTTGCGATGAGTCGGGGTTTCTTGTTTGTTTTATATGCAGGCCCAACATACTGTCTGTTTCAAATTAAATCGTCACTATTACTAATTTTCGTAGTTGTAGAGTTGGAAAGATTTTTTTCTACTGAATTCATATCTGTATTTAAAAAATAAAACAACATCCCATTTTTCAGATGATAACAAAAAATTAATATTTTTATATGGAACACCCTATATATTAATACATCATATGACGGCTTATTAACATAAATTTTTCATTTATTTTCATTTCGATCCACTTATCTCTAAAAACGATAAAATAATCACATTTGTTAATTGCCCACAAACTTTGACTTTATTTTAAGGCGAACCTCTTGCTGTTACAACCTCTGTAAAGTAAAGAGAATTTTGACCATTATTGTAACGCAAAATAAACTTGAACTTTGTGTTTTCTACAATTTAAGGGGCGCATATAACAATACTGGAGTACAAAGCTTAGGAGCAAGGAACAAACAACGTCATTTTATCAGTTTTATAGTTAACTAGATCGAAATGAAAATAACTGAAAAATTTGGTAATGTGAAGTATTTTGACTTAATTTGATTTAAGATAATGCGATGTTATTTTGTTTTTTAGCTCCAAATTTGGATTCAGTAAAAAAACACGCAATTTTGGTAATTTAACTGTGTTTCTAACTCTACAACTCATAAAAATAACAATAGTGCCAACTTAATTTGTGACAGACTGCATTTGTTGATGAGGCATTTGTTGTTGGTCTGCAATATGTTAAACGTTCCTTTTTGTATGGGATCGTAAAGATGTATAAAATCTTCCTAACAAACCTAAATCCCAATCGATAAAAAAACCATTTAAACTGAAATTGTGCAAATTGTAAACGTCATATACAAATATGATTGTATTTCACCGCGGTTTCATTGGAAAGTAGTTTTTTGTTTATTTATAGTTTGTTTCATTTTTTTTATGTAAATAATAGTTGGAATAGTTCCAAGGTTAAGTGCAAGAACAGATGGCGGTATTTCCTACCGAACTGAATTTCGCCTTGTAGAAGTATGATATTTAATTTCTGTTTCTTTTTGGATAAAATCTCCAATATTATTAAAATAAATCTCTGATTAAATTTGGTAGGAAACGACTCAGTGGGTTTCTAGAATGAATTTTTCTCAGCCTTGACCCCTTGTTCAAAGATATTGGCTAGCCGAAAGAAAGCCCCCCAAGAAAAACCAATGGTCTTAATTGAGGTCATTAGAATTAACCCTTCGACATTGTTTTGTTCTTGTTTAATTTAGAGCCCATGTTTATAATTGCATCTTACCTACTATCTGGAACTCAGTCCTAAAACTGTTTTTGCTCAGCCCGGAAGTCAAGTAAGATTGAATGTTATATTTCCAGATTATTGTTTTCAGCATTTTGCAGAAAAAGAAACTGCAGGACTCAATTTGTTGAAAAAGATTGAAACGGCATGGATGAGCTTATTATATTTTTGACAAGCAAAGAACCACCTATTTATTTTTTATACGAACAAAATGTGAAGGTGTAAAAACGAAAATAAATCAACTATAAAAGAGGTATAGGAAACCCGTATATGAGAACCAGAATTTTACGGCCTTTCAAATGCTATAATAAAAAATAGGCATTCTTATTTAAAAAATTTAAGTTTTCGCTGTATGTAAGTATTTATAATTGGACAAATGCCACTCAAGCCATTTTCTAACATTTAAACATCAAATCAGATACACAAAAGATGGAACTTGTATGGAAAAATAGAAACTATCCTTAGATATCTAATGTGTTATATTAAAATCTTTAGAATAAGATGCAGAATACTGTAAGCGAATGACAAAAGGGCAATTCCATTTAAATTAACAAAGTTAGTGTCGGCATTTAATCGGAAGTATCGCATCTTGAAAATACTTTCGTTCGATTGGAAAATTGGTTTTATTTTATTACTATTTAATTACTTTTATGTGAAAGGTTTAATAAAATTATCTTTGACGGTTTCCCAAAAACTGATACGCGTCGTGAAACCAACTTCCGGATCATTTCTACTACTTTCTACTGCTCCTATTTCACCCTATGGGTTTATTAAAATGACCGGTTATAAGACGTTTCGAAATTTTTTACAGTCCCTAAAAGAATTCATACCAACAATTACAATTATTGACTTTAAGAGGTTTAAACATAACGCTATATGTCAACTCATAAATTAAATAAATTTAATTGCCGTTTGGCGTATTCATTATGCTGAATGTTTGAAACCGCACCAATAGTTATTAATATCCCCAAGGTAATTAAAATTGGTATCTACTACGGTAAGTTCGGTTCATTAAATTAATAACACATTTTTGGAAATGTATGGTAAATAGTTTAGTAGATTGATTGAATACATGAAAATACCGTTAACACCGAATTGTGTTCGAATAAATTTGTGCTCAACTAACGTTAATTGGAATCAACCCCTTCTCTAAGGTTGTGTGTATGTTTCTATCGATTTACAAACTTCTTACCCCTTTGTGCCATATACCTAGTTGAACTTATTGTGGCATATGCGACTCTTGTTCATTTGCGATGTATTAATTCAACAAAGGGAAGATCACAATGTAGATGAAAATATTTTATTCTAAGCCGGGATGATAACAAAAACTGTAATTTTAGGGAATCTCATTTTTTATTATTGCCCGCCTGCGTACGGGGTACCATGTAAAAACAAGCTCTGTAAGCTTCTCTCTATTTTAGGAATTTTTTTTTTTTTTTTTTTTTTTTTTTTATTAGATATGCACAAAAGTACACGCATTTTTAACAACGAGGTCATATATGCAATGCAAAAACATTAAGTACTGAATGTGAAAATTAAATACATTTAAAAGTAATTGTCTGTTTTATAAAATCTAATATTTTGTCAACTTCACTTTCACTATCGCCCAGCGCTAACTCTATTCTTTCCGGGATTCTTAGATTATTTCTAACTTGTTCGTATTCTCGGCACTCTATCACAATGTGATTAACAGTCTTTGGAACATTACAAAATTCACAAATGGGTTGATTCGTTTTGTTCAGTAGGTAATCATGAGTTATTTTAGTATGGCCTATTCGTAGTCTTGTAATTACGATTTCTTCCTGTCTGTTCGCTCTAGATGATGATTTCCAGTGTTTTGTTGAAGGTTTTATACATCTTAATTTGTTGTTTGTTATACTGCTCCATTCAGTGTTCCAAGTTTCCAATATTTCCTTTTTAAAGTTGTTGGCTACATCTTCTGATGTTATTCTATTTAGGGTTGTGGATGTTCCTGTAGCGCTTTTCGCTGCACTGTCCACGATTTCATTGCCTTCAATTCCAACGTGTGCCGGTATCCACAAGAAGACGACAGTCTTTTTTTGGGCTATTAGTTCTTGTAGGCTTGATAGTATTGCTTGTGTTATCGGGTGGTATGAATATCTATTTTGAATGCTTTGTAGAGAGCTTTTAGAATCCGTGGAGATAAGGTAATGGTTTCCAGGATAGTGTATTAGAGATTTTAGGCATTGATCGATAGCCATTAGTTCAGCGTTCATTATACTTGACTTATTACTTAGCAGGTAGGTTGTCGTTTGATTATCAATTACATGAGCACAACTTGTTTTTCCGGCTGTTTTAGATCCATCTGTGTAGCATTTAATAAAGTTGCGGTAATCTTTGTTTATTTTTTCTTTGAAGTTTTGTTTGTGTTCAGTTGTGGTTGTCTCTGCCTTGGCTGATTTTGAAAGGCTGAAGTCAATTACTGGTTTTGATATGAGCCATGGGGGTATGTTTATAGGTGTATGAGGTAATGATCTAATGAGTGTAGTGGGGATTTGGCAGGTTCTCATAATCTGGGATAAGCGGGTGGAAACCGATGTTATTGTTTTGATATTGATGTTTGAGGAATACATTAAGGCATCGTTTATGATAGAATTTGTAGGGTTTGAGGGATTTGCAGCTATTTTACTTATATAGTTAGTAAGGAGTATTTTTCTTCTTACTGATAAAGGTGGCTCCCCTGAATCGATGTAAATACTTATGATAGGGCTAGTTCTAAAAGCTCCGATGGCAATGCGTAAACATGTGTTGTGTATTACATCAAGTTTTTTTAAGTGCACATTTTTTTTCGCTGGATACAAAATAGAGCCATAATCCAGCTTTGATCGTACTAGAGTTCTATATAAATTCAAAAGTGTAGCTCTGTCTGATCCCCAATTTTTGTTTGCAACTGTTTTAATTAGATTTATAGAGTTGTTGCATTTGTTTTTTATTTTGTTGATATGTGGAACCCAATTTAGCTTCTGATCAAAGGTTATCCCAAGAAAGTTAACCGATGTTTCGAATTTTAATTGAACGTTGTTAATATGGAGTTTTGGAGTATATTGTGGGTTTCTTCGTTTGTGAAAATCTACGCATATTGTTTTCTTTGGTGATAGAGTAAATCCATTTTCAGTTACCCATTTATGGATGCCATCAACGCATGCTTGGAGGTCTCGTTCAGCTAATATTGTGTTGTGAGTTCTTACGAAAATAGCCAAGTCGTCCACATAGAGAGAAGTCTGTATTGGGGGTTTAATTGAGTTTGAAATTCCGTTTATAGCCATTGAAAATAAAGTTGCACTTAGAGTAGAACCTTGGGGAATTCCATCTTCTAACTGGTGTTCATCGGAGAGTTTTGTTCCTATTCTAACCATCATTTTCCTGTTTGATAAATAGTTTTTTATGAAAGTTGGTAAGTTTCCTTTAATATCGTTATTGTGGAAGTATTTTAGTATGTTTCTTTTCCGAGTGGTGTCGAACGCTTTTTGGAGGTCGAAAAAAACCGCAATGACATGTTCTTTTAGGTAGAAAGCTTTTTGGATTTCGTGCTCTATATTAGCTACGTTATCTAACGTGGATCTGCGTTTCCTTGATCCGCTTTGGTAAGGTGATATCAGATTTTTCATTTCTAACACCCAATATAGTCTCTTATTGATTATTTTTTCTAACAGTTTGCAGACGCAGCTTGTTAATGCTATAGGTCTATAACTGTTGGTTGAAAATTTGTTTTGGTTTGGTTTTAGAATGGGAATAACTATTGCCATTCGCCATTTGGCTGGGAATAGATGTTGAGACCATACTTTGTTATATATGTTTAATAGGTGTTTTTTTGCTGTTAATGGTAGTTGCTTCAACATGATATTATGTATCTGATCAGGACCGCATGCCGTATTTTTTAGATCAGCGAGTGACTCTTCTAATTCCTCCATTGTTATAGGTACAACATTATATGTTTCTTCTGGATTTTCGATGTCGGTATTTGTGGTCAGTATGTCATCGCATGTAGTCAATATTAGGATTTTTCTTTATTGCTGATGCGCGAAGTGTGCACGAGGAGAAATTTGTTCGAGCTAGCTGGACAGGTGTTTTGTGGGTGGTGTAGTTGACCGCATACGATTGCACACAGCATTATTTATTTGGAGCCACAATAGTAAATTACTTAAAACAGAAAACCATTTGCGGTACATTCCAATCGTAGTCACTTTTCGATTGTATGGTAAATACACCCCACGTACCATAATTTCCAAGGGAATCGCGGCATCGTACAATTTAATTAGAAATTGAATTGATAATGCTTCACGGGGAGATATCGACCTGTTTTTGATGGTGGGTTTTCTTTTTCTGTATAGAAAAAAAAAGCACATTGACGTCAGAGTGATATTTAGAATGAAATCTCAAATAGCCTAATCAAACCTTTAAAGTGTAAAATTGCGGTTTTATTTTCAGTTTCGGATTACTTTCTGCCAACCGTCTGAAAATTATAGCAGTAAAGCAGATAAACGACGCTCCATTAGTGTGCGGTTTCTATTACCCAACCAAAGGATAATATACGCTGTAATTCAAATTTCATACTTTTACAGAAATTAATTGCAACAATAGTCCGCGCAGGTAATGCGGATCGTAATTCGTAACCGTACATTAAAGCACGTAGTAAATGTAGAAAATTAACGCTAGTTAATCAACAGATAACGTTTTGTTAATGGTATCTGCGTGATTACGAAAATTTATTTGTATGATGATAATTACAAAACCCTGAATGACGATTGCGACTGTACACGCTACGTGAATTGAAATCAGATAACCACTCATCCCTTTATCTACAAAGTGTCCGACACTGCGTGCCCCAAAAGCCACTTTGATCCACACAAACTTCCTTTGGTTGGCCAGATATCCAACTATTTGAGAATATTTGAATTTGTCGCGCTGCAAAAACGAAATAGGCACTTCTGCGCTCAGCTTTTAGCTGATTGTAATTACCACAAATGCGATCCATTTCCGATGAAAGCAAAGTAATGCATTTCAATTTAATCATAATCGACATGGTGAATGAATTGAACCTCGCATTCAATAGCAGATCGGTTTTACCAATAATTCCTTATATAAGATGATTTTGACGTAATTGATATTTTCGGGGTCACATTTCGCTTAATTAATATTGGTAAATTTTATAGGGAATTATGTTGTAATCAACAACCATAGTTTTCCTTTCGCATTTTCAAAGCAACTTCAAGAACTAAATGTAATTTATTATTTAATATAAAAGAGCAAAATTCGAAATATGGTTTTTGTAAGGGGAATTTATGGATTTTAGTCTCTCAAAGAAGTTCCAAACCGATCAATAGGATTACTTGCTCTACTTTAAATTACTAAGCTGTGTTTATTTCATATTATTGTACTACAGGAAGTTCTCTAGCTTGATTGGATAATGGTACTACGTAGAGCGACAGATGAAAGGGTAGGAAAAGTTTTTATTGTAAGGGTTCAACACTCACAAAACATTGTGTTTTTGCAGGTGATACTGTAATCCCTCTGACGGTTAAGATTTATATTATAAGAAAACTGCGCTATAATTCACAATCTCTTGCTGAAGATTTTACGTCGTGCCCTTATTACTCTTTATACACCAATTAGACATCTTTATACTCCGCGTTTATATTCCCAGTGTGTTCGCTTACTGTTTCATATATTTTGAGCTTTAAGGAAAGCAATTACTCACATGATCGCTGTGCGCTTTATAATTATTTCCCAATTTCTTTGTCTGAACAAGGTACCTACTCCAGTGGAGCTTAAGGGTTAACTTCTTATAAAGTGTTTAATTTTAGGGATTCTTCTTTAATAATGCGTAGAAAGCTCTCGTCTAATTAAGCACGCGAATCTTATATTTCCGGTTCCCATTTATTATCCAATATCCACAGTATAGAGGAATACATACATACAAGGGCATACAAGGGAAGACCGATAAAAATTTATTTTGCACAAAAGTGAGTAATTGAAGATTATTATTGGTCGGTCTTACATGTTACATTTGGGATCTTGTCTGAAACGAAGCAAAGGGGGTAATCTGTTAGACCAGTTTAATTGAAACACGAGAGATTGGCACTAAACATGAAAATACGAGGCAGGTATTTATTACATGCAATGGTTACCGCTAATGTTCCGATAGGAACTGGGTTAATGAATAATCTAGCTACAATGGCCGATCCTTCGCCTTACCGTTAAATTTATCTGACAGTTACTTTATATGAAAATCGATGTGGTTACATAGGAGGGTATCTATTAGAAGTTTAGCTTAAATACGAGGCTGGTATAACATTAAGATCTACAGAATGTAAGATCACCGACTAAAGACTAAAATCTGAAGCTTACTACCACTTAGGCAACTAACCATACTCTATCCAAAATGGCAACGTGTAAGTTTTCCGGCGGGAATTTGTGTGGGACAGCCTCTACGAGTAATAATTATTTACATAAAAGTTAGGAAAATGATACATTATTGGCGAGGAAAAAGTGAAGTGCGAGGCCCCTTTGGGGCCGAGTACTTTAATTTGCGAGTCAGGTGGTGACATTTTACTGACGAGTTGTGTATTAAATTTTACCCGAAATCTTAATACAAAATTTCAATTTTTATATACAGGGTGAGTTTTTTTTTTCATTTTAAGCATTAGGATCTCGGAAACCGTAAGACAGGGATTCGTTTAAATGAGGAAAGAGTTGTAGTTTTAAGAGCTTTTGTTTCTTTAAAAAAATCCACAGTTTACTAGATATGAGCGAAAAACAGATTCAGTGATTTTTCATTTAACTGTTGTAGAATCGTTAGTATTAGAAATACAGAAATATGCAAAGAACAAAAAGTGTAGATTTTTTTCCGCTGAATAAGATACATTTATTAATATTTATTCTTCTTTAATAATTTTCGAGTTATAACGCAAACTTACATTTTTTTAAATGGTAATCATAGTTGGCTGTGACATTTTTAAAAAGTGTATTTTTTTCTGTTTACAATGATATAAGGTTCATTGTATTTACTTTGACAAATAAACATGATACAGAACTGTTTGTATTATTAAGAGTAGTAAAAACAGATTTTGCCATGGAAACATTTTTGTTCCTTACTGTCTATTATAATTTAGTTGTACGGCGGGGCACCGTTGTGTTGAAACCAGCGTAAACTACGTCGTGTTTCCAAATCTAACCCATCCTACATATCTTGAAATTCATTTGGTAGAAGATAACATTGGCCTGTCCAATTGTCGTCGTAAATGAAAAGTACCTATCTCACTAGATATTGTTTTCCATGACCAACTCTGTTTACTTACCTCTCAATAATACGAAAATTACTGCATCAGGGCGTTTATTTATTAAAGTACATTTAGCAAGCCTTCTATCGTTATAAAGAGAAAAATTTGTCCTTTTTAAAAATGTCAAAGCCAACTATGACTACCATTTAAAAAAATTAAAGCTTGTATCTTGACTCAAAAATTGTAAGATCTAAAAATAAATTAGATCATGTTAAGCATTAAAATGTCTAAAACTTTTATTCGTGTCATTTTGTTGTATTTCTAATAACGACGATTCTACAACAGTTAAATGAAAAATCACTAAATCTGTTTTTCGCTCATATCTAGTGAACTGTGGATTTTTTTCAAAAAACAAAAGCATATCTTAAATAAGATCTTAAAACGACAACTCTTTCCTCATTTAATCGAATCCGTATGTCTTATGGTTTCCGAGATCCCAATGCTTAAAATGAAAAAAAACTCGCCCTGTATAACTCTATATTCTCACTACCCTCAGTTAATTGAGCTACAAATTTGAAATAAGCAATTAGGAGTAAATGGAAAAGAAGTTATTAAGACCAAACAAAAACGTAAAGTTTTTAAAAGTTTTACTAGTTTGATTATGTTTTTTATGTTGCCATATTAAAAAAAGTTCATTCTTTAATAATACCTCACGAAAAATAGTGCTTTCCATAAAAAAGTCACGACTCGGTATACGGATGCCACTATAAATAATGTTTAAGTATGTAGATTAATCTAAATATTTTTGTTCACTACTAGCGTCTGATGGCATGATTATTAACCTTTTTTCTACTTGTAAAGTAGGCTTTCTCGGCAGTTGTTCAAAGTGATTAATAATGTGGACATTATTAACTAGTAGTCAATAATGAGAACTGTCACGCTGTCACATTTAGAAATCACAACCCGTAATTTCGCTCAATAAACCTTTAGGCAAGTTCTCTAAAATGAATAATTGCCACCATTCGTCATTTACAGAGAAATTACATACCTAAAATATCACATTTTGAAAAAATTTGAAGGAAATTACTTTTTGAAAATATCTCAATGACAGAACAAAATACAGCCTGTTTGACTTTTACTTCCACGTACTTGCTCGACATGTTAAATTAATAAACAAGAAATTCTGTCCAACCGTTCACATTCTTAGCAATATAATGTTAATTTAGAGGACTTCAAGTGCTAGTAGTGAAAAAAATAGTATATAGACCACGGTAGAGAGGTCTATTATTGCCTTCGCACCTTACACCCCTCGGCGCAAGCGCCTCGAGATGTAATCTTGGTGCTCAGGCAATAATACTAAACTTCTCTACCTTGGTATATAATGTACTATTAATGATTTTTTTTTTTTAGTTTTTTTAAGGCAACGACAACAAAGGTCTTACGCCCAATTTATTTGCTTCAATCGTTACTTCTTATTTAAAGCATTCTAAACAAATTGATACTTTTTAGGAAATCCATCACCCTCCTCAGACTCTCCTCACCCCCATCCAAGACTTCAGTAATGTTTCCACTCATACCTGCCACATTCCTCCGATCTGCGTATTTTGGACACTCTACTAAGATATGGTCCACAGTGACTCTATCTCGACATACATCGCATACCTCTCGTGTAGTTTTTCCCAGCAGATGTTGATGTGTCATACGAGTATGACCATTTTTTATTTTTAACGCGAACTAGTTAAATTATTAAATTAATAACACATCAATTTTCCTTAATTTAAGTTTCTCTCTAAAATTTGTATATGTAATATGTGTTTCATGTTTGATTTCCATAAAAAAATAAGTCACCCTTGACAATGCGGAAGTGCACTGGTCACAAATTTAAAGTAAGTACGTGGATTGGTAGCGAACTTTCTATATTTTGGGATATCATAAAAAGCTTTTAAAAAACTTCTTTTTGCAATAATCAAATATACGTATTATCTTAATGTTTCTTTAAAAAATAGGAATATGACAAGACTACAAAATCTGGTTCCTGTACATTAAGCCAACCTATTCTGCCGTTTTTCCGACGAAATTGGTGAATAATTAAAAGTGTTGGCCAAATTTGGGCATCATCTCGAAGTGATTAGACAAAAATAACTTATTGCACTAATGAGGAACCTGTATCTACCAAAGGAGACACTAAAGATCTCTCTAGGACTTTCTTGGGACAAGATCTCAATCCCTCACACTGACAGACGAACGGAAAGACACCCGTAATAGTGCATTTTATTTTTTGAAACGTTCATAATTAAAAGACACGTTAAAAAAACTTTTGAAAACGTTAAGTTAGTTCCACCTCCCCCCGCCCCCCATTTTTTAAACATTTCTTATGACTTATAACCGTATGGGGCTAGCTTTCAGGTGGCGCAATGGCAGGCATAACCAGATGTTTCAGATGGCATAGATATCGGTATCAAAATGCGTTATGTGGACCTACGTTCTCTTGGTCTCTTCCAAATATATTATTATGAATAACTGAACAACACGAGTGACGCAAAGATTTGTACGGCGCATTTTAGTAACAGAAAAAAGTAACTTTTACAAACGTTAAGGTAGCGACCCCTAACTTTATGAAAATTTCTTATTGCTAATTACGATAGCATCTATTGAAGTGACGCAAATAAGCGCGTAATCAGATGGAAGTTACCACAGACCAAATGCGTAGTGGGGGGAGTACGTATAAATGGCCCCTCTGAAATGTATTTTCGGATTTTTAAAAAACTATAATGGCGCAAAAGTGGTGGCGCATGTGAGCATATAACGAGCGTATTACTATATAGCAATATGATTATCAAATCTATTATGGGAGGGGGGTTAACAGGCCTAATTTTTTACATATTACATGTTACTTTCCATGCAAATAACCTGAAATCCTGTATAAAACTGTTTAACTCTCCATTTAATTAATGGCAGAACTGGAAAGTAGAGTAAACATTGAATGTAAATTTAATGTAATTGCAATAAAAAATTACAGCAAAGGGTAGATACGTAATACTTTTTTGTACGAATAAACAGCAACGTCTTTATTGTATTTATCTTGCAATTTTGCAATTTTATTTGGTTTTTATAACTTATTTTACCTTTACTACCCACTTTCTTATTTAAAATTTATCCTTTACTTCTATTTGTATCTCGGCTATTAATTAATTGAGGGTATACTTGTGCATTAAAGGTTTTTGAAATCTAGAATTTCATTTTCTTTTCCAATACCTATGGAGAATATAGAGGGTGTTCCTATTTTAAAAAATATTGTGTAGTACGCTAGTATAGACTTTACTTAGAACACAGTGTATATTACCGTCATTAGAAGGTATAAAAACGGTTAAACAAACATTGAGGTGATTTAAAATCCATATGACATACGACATATTAATCAAAAAACAAAATGATGGTGTTACGACAAATTTTCCCTTTGAGCGTGGCGCTAGCTACAAAACTGGTGGCTCGAGCCGGCCCTAGGCCTGACGAACACAGCGCTTGCTTCTGGAAGTGATTGGATGAGCGCCGAAAACCCCCCTTCCATAATTGACAAAATTTTACACGTTAAATTAATAAATATGTAGAATAATGGGTTGCAAAAATGACCTTCCCACGTATAAAACCAAATCATTCACCAATGGTGAGTTAAAGCATTCAATAATCTATCTTCATCCGTAAGGTTATGAAGAAAAAAAACAGGTAACTTCGATCCCCATCAATTATTATGCCTATACAACAACTAATCCACACTTATCCGATCACTTTGCTAATGTGATCGTGATATCACAGCATTTTCTTGCGCAAAGTAATGACAAAAAAGAGACCAAAGTGTGTACATCTCGCGTAACCACTAATAACAATTTAGACAACTTCAAATCAACCCTTGCACTTGTGAACTGGGAGAATGTATGGGAGTGCGATGATGTAGACTCGGCTTTTCAATTAGTTTTTGAGACAATTCTATGGTTATTCAATCTTATATGTCCCGTTATAACCAAAGTGGTAACAACCAGAAGTACTGGGCAAGGACCAAGGTGGTTTACATCCGAATTAGCAATTGCTAGGAACGATCTAAAACACCACTTCTCGCAACTAAAATCTTGTGATTCCCAGTGCGTGTTCAAACACTACAACTTAAAAAAGCGAAGATATAAGCAACAAGTTAAACAAGCTAAACGCACATACTATCAAAAGGTTATATCAGACTCACAGAATAAACCCAAAACCCTGTGGACAATGGTGAATCGTGAAACTGGGCGAAATCGTGAAAAAAGTAGAATTGCACTAAATCATGAAAATACACTAATAACTCACACGCAGCAAATTTCTAACTTATTTGGAACATACTTTTCAACAATAGCTTTGGACCTGACCAATAAGCACTTTGACAAAAACACGACATGCTCTGTTACATTAGACAACAGAATTAGTCAATCAATCTACGTCTATCCAATAACACAACACGAACTAAATCGTACATTGGATTCCCTAAAAAACACCTCGTCGTCAGGAGAAGACGGTATCTCTGTGAAAATCTTGCGACACATTTGGACGTCCATTGCACCTGTCATACTACATCTATATAACAAATCATTAGCCTGTGGAACTTTCCCCGGCTGGCCGGCTCACTAAAAACTGCTCGTGTAATTGTGTTATACAAGAAGGGGGATCCGACAAGTATTGAAAATTACAGACCAATATCATTGTTGAGTATTTTCTCCAAGCTCTTGGAAAAAATTATCTCCAATCGATTAACATCATTTATAAATAAATTTAAAATCTTGCCAGCCTGTCAGCATGGCTTTCGGTCAGGGATGTCTACTGAAAGCGCAGCGTTCGATCTACTAACACATCTGTACACAGAACTAGACAAAAGGAAACTGATCAACGTTCTACTGTTTGACATCAGTCGTGCCTTTGATACCATCCAAACAGAATGTATCTGTTATAAACTCGAACATCTGGGTGTTAGGGGACCGTTGCTCGCGTGGATAAGATCTTTCTTGACGGGAAGACAACTATACGTGGACATAGAAAATGTGCCATCTAGGACGTTTGAAGTATCTTTGGGTGTTCCTCAAGGATCAGTGCTTGGTCCTCTGCTATTTTTGTTATACTGTGCTGACCTTCCAAAGTTCGTAAAAATTAGTAAATTGGTAGGTTTCGCTGATGATACTACAATTGTGGTCTCGGCCGATACCTCAAATGATTTACTTACTTTAACCAATCTTGCCATGAAGGAATTTAAAAACTGGTGTTGTGTAAATAAACTTGTTTTAAATGTTGAAAAGACCGTATGTCTCCAGTTTGGGAAGATGAGGCCATCAAATGAAACCAATATAAGACTTAGTGCAAAGTTTTTGGGTATTTTTATTGACGATGAGTTATCGTGGCGCCAACAAATAGACCATGTTTGTAAAAAACTTAACAAGACTTTTTATGTGCTGTTAAACTTAAAATCGAGTTTAGATCAAAACGCTCTACTCACAATATACTATGCTCTGGCATACCCCCATCTAGCATACGGTGTAATAGCATGGGGGGCAGCTGGGGAGTGTAGTAGAGTATTTACATTACAAAAAAGACTTGTTCGACTAATATTTAATATTAAGCCCCTAACTTCACATAAAAACACTTTTATTGCCATCAAAATGCTTACATTTCCAAGCATTTATATTTATAAGTCAAGCATGTTTGTCCATAAAAATCCTAAATACTTTACCCCATTGAATGCTAATCATGACTATAAGACAAGAAACTCTGATATCCTCACTATTCCCGTTCACCGTACGACCAAATTCGAAAAAGGACCATTGTACAATTGCATAAAAATATATAATTCCCTTCCATCTACTATTAAAAATTTGAAAAGCGACATGGCATTTAAAACGGCACTAAAAAGTTTTTTAGTGCACAATTGTTTCTATAAAACAAGCGATTTGTATACACTGTGATTTCTATTGACCAACTGTGATACGACATATTTTTAATGTGTTTTTTAATGTGTTTTTGTTAATATTAGTGACTATGTCTATGTCAATGTATATTGATCACAGGCAATAAATATATTATTATTATTATTATTATTATTATTACATAAAGATTGTAAATCGTAAATGAATCAACGGTAAATTTTCCATTTGAATAATAGTGACGGTAATTAGTGTAAAACTGTGTTCCAATGAAGACGTGAAAATGTAGTTACAAGATAAACCAAGTGTAGGCTCCATACCTTTATGTTTTATTCAAAGAGCTTTCATACTATGACCAAATTGCATAATTTCCAACAATCCAGTACAATTAGTTTAGACCACATCGTAACGACCCAATAAACCAAGCGGTCGCATGAGGGACTCAAAGACGAGTTGGTTCCAACGAAATTGAAGAAACCACAAACACACATTGTCTGAATTAACTAACAAAGACATTATATAACAAAAAATAAATACAAGATTCTTCTTCTAATCATCTTAAGAATTTACACAACTACAATAAATAATTGCCATTGTCATTCCTCTGTTAAGTTTCCATTAAACCAATTGACAATCGTCGTTGTTGAAGTTATGTATCAGTTTAATTTAACAAGAGTTGGTAAAGTGGTCAAAACTTGGATAAAGGAAGTACAGCATTCCTTCTCTTGCAGTTGAAAACCAGGACAATACAACCATCGACGAAAATCCGTGCTAAACAAGTTTATATAACTAAGGGATTGTAATTCATAATTGATTAAATGGGGTTAGGTAAACATCGGCAGAGTGTGCATTGTTTTATCGTTATTTAGTACGTTTTAGATATTTCGATATTAATTTAAAAGTGCTCTTCCAATTTTACTTAATTATCATTTTGATAATCTGCGTTGTTGAAAGTAAATTAATATCGAGGACGCGAATGTGATCATTGTTCAGGAGGATGTTTCAAGATGAAAAGATTCGGTATTTTCTCTGATGGTAGGTAAACTTTTCATTGTCAATAGTAGAGAAATAGGTCAGATTATCTACGCCACCTGAGCAGGCATTGTCGTTTTCAGCTGTAATGAAATGCTACCTCGCTGCTTAATTTACATAGATACTATTTTCTACAGGTACTCTTGTTTAGAGGCTGGGGAAAATATCTCCCGAACATAATTAATTTGGTAGTTCGTATTTCGTAATGTTGTAAAATATGTTTTACCCAGTATGCTTCCTAGGGCTTACGATATGGCAGCCTTTTTGCATCCACAAGAACATCAGTTATTTGTATTGAATTTAACACCGTAAAGCAATGTAAATCCAAGTTAAGCGTATTATAAACAGCAGCAATCCTAGAAGCAATAACACGACTGCCTTATTATTAATATCGCGGTACTAGTCTCATAACTACCATCTGGGACTACGCCTCGAAAGGTGTCTTTTTTCAATAATAGTAATGTGTTTCTTAGTTAAATTAAAATCATATATGTCTTGTCATTATACGTAATACCGGCAATCCTTCACAACCAGAGATCGTTTGCTTTTCGCTGTTTGGTTTTTGGTGCTTTTTTCCATCAGTGTTCATTTTATTCTGATTATTACAATCATTCAGTAATAGTATATTATGCAATCAGCATTTAGTGACTGCTATTAACATTAAGACACGACTATGAGTGTCTCAATACCCATTAATTGCGAGTTTCATACACTATTTTTTCTACAACTGTGCAACATCGCGTATACCTGAGAATTTTGTAAACAAAAAGTTTGAGTTGGTTGAAGGGTAGATTTAGAAGCCATATAAATAAGGTAAATTGTATTTGTGTATGTGTATTTTAATACAGACCGTGTCTAGTAATCCTTAAATAGGTACATTCTTGAGAGAAACGATCCATTTTGTAACTGTGTGAAACGTTTAGAAGGATCAATATTCGTGTATGTCAAAATCTGCGGTCATCCCATTTTCGATTCAGTAAGAATTTTTCAAAATTTCTACAAGGTGTTAAAGTTTCAAAAATAGATTCCTACCACAAGTCTTGACCGGATATGGCCATAGTCACGAAATATGCAGGGTGCACTCTGAGTGTATGTGTACAAGAATAAATCTGTCGATTAGTTTTTTCAAACGATTATGGGTAGGTTTGTCAGCGATAGCTAGGCGCGGTTAGGTTACACGAGAGTAGAAGCCAGTCATCCTCTTCGTTGGGGTCGTTACAGTTTTTAGGCATGGCAATTCTTATAGATAATTGGGGCTTGTGATTGGTGGAAATTGGCTGCGTAATCTAAAGGAAATTTACGTATTCAAGCGAGTTTGCGTTTGTTTCGTTTTGATATTGAGCACGGCAACAGAAAGAAAAAGAGAGAAAAACGTGATAGCGTACAGATCGTCTGCAAGTATTTTGATCGCGAAGTAAAAAAAAGTTGGCAGATTTATCTACATCACGATTACGAATTTGTTCATTGATATCTTTGATCCTTTGGAAGGCTGAAATTGATGAAATCATGGGTTTAATTTTGCTAATCTGGAACGAACTGCACATAAAATTGTCAACATATGTTGGTTTCATTTTCCGTAAAGAAAGGAACTACACATACCAACGAACGCAAACTTTGTCCTAGGTGACTTTTCCACTACAACGGTATCTCTAAATATGGATGCAATTTTCAACAATACAAACGAAGAGGTTATAACGACGCCAACAATTCCAAAGGATTAAATTACAAATTTCTAATTAACACATAACGTAGTTCCGGGTACAAATTAGAAAAATTATCATGAGAACGGTTATCTAGGTCGTAATTTGGGATGGGTTAAACGCAAGACCATTTACAAACAAAACAAAATTTGTCAAAAGTCAATGAAAGGCAAAATAAAAATATGCACTCAGGGCCAGAGATGTCCCGCGTAACAAGCGGTGTATTAAACAAATTAAATTAAAATAAAGTTTTAATTCCCTTCAGTTAAATAATCCTTATCATCCGGTCACAATTGCACCTTTCAACAAACAGAACTAATACAAAACACAAAAACCTAGCTGATGATGCTTCGAAATTTCACTTCATGGACTTAAAGACTCGAGTTAGACGACCCTGACTTTCTTGTAACTGCAATAAGTATAGTATTTGGGGCTTTGGTGGTGGAAAAACTCATTTTAAGTAGCTTGAAGGCCTTAAAGAAAGGATTTCTTCAACAACAAACGCTCAATAACCACTGCATTCCGACTAAACTTTTTGGTGTACGGGAAAACATGCTTCCGCTTAACTCGACTTAGCGTCCACTTTTGTCACGACGGGACGGAAAGAAAATACTTTAAACATTCTCTAGCTTTCTTCTACACAACTTTACACTTAAACCATACAGACTGACTTTTCCAAGAAACTTCCTTCCTTTTTCATTTACTTCCTTCCTCATTCCAGTCTTAGAATAATCTGCACCTGTGTTAAACTTCGATGATTACACGTGCTTATCTTGAAACTAATTAACTTTCGCAGCGATAATGGCCCTTATCGCAAACGATTGGAGATAAACTTTTACAAAGGAATGAACTCAAATCAATTCAACTTTACAATAAAATAAACAAAATAAACAAGACGATTACTCAAACGGAATCATTAAATAATTCTAAAACAAAACAAGATTGTATTAATCCCAATTTATAACCACATTTAACGTCAAAATTCTAATGCAGGATGACCCATCATTACTGCATGTGCCGATACCCAACCAAACGCGTACATGGAGTAGTTTACACAACAATATGTATATGTATCTAAATAGTGCAAATGAAAAGGTTGGGAATACTTTCATTTCAGACTTTTATCAAACATTTCTTTTCCTTTTATACGTTATGGCCAGTAAAAACTGGGCTCATTTAACGAATATTCTTATTTGAGATGAAAAAAAGTAATCCAAAGGCTCCTTCGAAATAAGTTCAAATAATTATTTTTTATATAATACAATTCAGCACCATTAAGACAATTTATAAAAAATCGAATCCTTTAAGAAGTTTTGTCATTACTTCCAATAAAATTTAAATCAATTTCGATCCGATAATTATTTGAATACAATTGAAATGGATTACGTTACCTTAATTAAAGCTTTCAGTGCAAGTTCGTTGCGGATTAACTCTCCATCATAATTTCACCAAAAAGATGGCTTTTTTGTGAAATTATGAGCAATATACATCTGCTGAAAGAAGCGTAAGCTTCTGTAGACTTACGGTTTCATTAGAAGTATTACATATTTCGGTATATTGTAATTAGTAATTGCGTAATCTTTGACAAAGTGTTAACATAATTAGTCAGAAATGCTAAAGCAGAATTGGTACAAGTTCTGCTTCTTAGAAATGATTAACTTTATACTATAAAGAAAGTCCAATATCCAAAAGTGATTTAAATATATCAGCAAGCATGTAAAATATGACATAAGCTCCACAGAACTACTATGCTTCAATAATTACGATTAGCATAAATTTTGGTTCGGTAAAATATTAAATTATTCCGAACATTGATTAATAATTATATGGTTTATTGAGGCACTAACTTGATTGTGAAGTTTTTTTCATGTTCACTGATAAATATTTCCACTCATGATGAACTTCGCACAGCAATTATTGAGGAACCTGGAATTACAACCTGTAAATGTAGAAACCGTTTGATGCGCAGAGGGGAGTTCGATCGTGAATATTATGGCAGATATGTTCGGGAGTTATCGTAGTCGATCCACTAGAGTACGTAACTAGCTGACTAGCGTGGCAAGTTATAATGTGTAAATTTGATATATTAGTTATGTGTGAAAATCCTCAGTTCAAATAGATCGCCCGGTATGCGTTCGGATCAAATTCGTATATACACTATAGTCATTATCGATCACCATAATTTAACTAAATTAACCTACCCGCACTATAAATTTAATGCACAATTTATAATTAACAGCTCTCTGACGTTTTCATTCCGCGCATCCGTATGATTCCGAACGAGTGAACGACATGCCATTCGACTTTAAACATTTACAATTTCTAGTGCGACTTGCATTTAGAAATATCGAAAATTAAATAGCAAGGATAGTGAACGTGTTTGTGAAATCAATCTGGAGACAACTTTATTCAAACTCCAGAAAACAAAACTAACAACGTTGTGTATCAGAAAGCAGTACAATAAGAACTATGTTTTTGAAATAATTTTTTTTATTATTATTTCCAGTTCGAATTGAATATTCATAGCTGAGACAGGACAACGTCTGTCGGGTCAACTAGTAATTCTATATTAATTACGCTGACATCCCAGCAAACACACTTTACGTTTAAAAACGGTTTTAAAGCGTTTTGAAAGGATAAATTCGGTATTGGTAGTATGGTATACGTTTTTGTGTAGACCGATTTTATACCTACGTTTAAAATACGATTTTTATTCATATATATATAGATCATAGAGTTCACTTTCTACGTTGATAATACGTATATAAATAACCGTTTCTTAGCAATCGTTTTATAAACGTATATAACACCACTTTAATATACGCATATAATTCGTATATCAATGGGAAATAATAAACGCATAATATTCCTACAAGGATGCAGCAACATCCGCCGGACATTTATGCGTATTATATATGTAGCGTTTTAGTCTACCATAAACTCTTTTTATACGGAAGTATATCAATAAAAACAAAATTATTAGATAGATGAGAAACAGTTAACAAGATAGAACAGAAGACAATCAAAAGAAACTTTCAGTATGTACTGGCAGGAAAGTAAAGCTTTCTAGAACGAAAGAAAAACAAAAAATCGAAAGTTAGTTTCGTTCGGAACACAAGGATTTCAGCACTAATAAAAGGCAGAGACCTAAATTATTTGTATTTATCACCCCTTTTCAGCGTTTAAGTCATTTAACTTGGTGGCTTAACACGACAATGAAAGCGTAAAGCTTCCAATATTATTGACATAGAGTGTAGGTATGTACATTCCCATCGACATGATCACTTTTGCCACAATTTATCTTAAATACAACTTTGATACATATTACACGATCATGTTTTTTACTAAACGAACTTTTGCCTCTGTAAATGAAAGGGGTGTTATTGCATCGTAATAGTTAATACGATCTATTACCTTTTACTTCTACACGTTTCAATTCAATTCCCCAGAGGCCCTTTTTGTCAAGGTATTTAAAGTTAAAGGCATTACCTTTTATTCGACACCTTTTCGTATTCCGGATTTTTCATTGAAACTGCTACAATTTGTCAATCCCCTTATGAGTTTCCGATCGCACAAAAATTGTGTTTAAATGTGTCAATGAACTTTAACAATCGCTTTACCTCATGAAATGGAAACGATTTAAAAACATTATTTGTAGTCCCTGTGTCCCTGCGTCATTGATCTGTAAATCAATTTCAGAGCTTTTTTATCGATTTCACTCACTTATAATAGTTCTCTACAGCCCCAGTTGCACCAACAAAATTACGGCTTGCTCAAAGTTAAGTCGAACTTAAAATCTATGGCAACGATTATTAAGACAATCGTTGTTATGGTATTTAGTGATGCTTAACTTTAATTTTGACGATGCAATTGGCCCAACAGTGTGCATATGTATGTCTGCGTATATCTGAAATTGATTCAGAAATCAATGGACGCATGGCCTCAGACTCCTCCACAAAGGGTAGTTACTAAAATAAAAACAATTAAAGAAAATGAGGACCATTTATGTAAGATTAGTTGCAGACATAATTTGGGTCTTTACATAGGTATTTATGAAAATTTCTGAATTTGTTTGTGCTTATCAGTTCCACGACTTGATTGCGGAAAATGAGAACCAATTAAAACAACACAAGTATTAATAAAAGCAAAAAAAATAAAATAACAATTTTGACTTCCTGAATATGTCATTAAAAATTCTTTTACTACACTTATTGCTTTTGGGATGCCGTTAAAATGGTTCATGGTGGTACAGCCTGTAATTTTAATTTAACCCACTGACTTTTTTTATAGTATAATATAAGATTTAGTACAAGTTTTTACCTGCCATTAACTAGGATTACTGTTCTGGCTTGTTTGTAAACGAGATGACGTTTTTCCAATGTTTTGTATAAGGATCTCGAAAAGTAGGAGAGTGGGCCCCACCACTTAAATCGGTGAAGGAAAGGAGATTCCCGTTTCCCGAGGGATGGGAAATTGGATGTGAGGGTTCGCTCACTTCTTTTCGTTGACCGAGTCCTTAATTTTCAGTCTACTTACGAACGAGAAATAAATTACAGTACTTGAGGCCGACAGTACACGGGAACGGGGAACTGGTATTAGGGGATGTAATGTTTTCCATTTTATAGCACTAACATGTTTGGATACACTAAAAGTTGCAGTAAAACTAAAATGTTGTGTGATGCTCTTTTCTGACCACACTGCCAACTGTAGTTAATCTTCACAACTGTCCATCCGCAGTCCAAAATTTAAAAGAACTTTATGAATCATGAAGTAATAAAATTAAAATAAAATTAATTATAAGAGAAGAAAGTAAAAGGAGGTAGCTCATCCCTCCAGTTTAATTTAAAATAAATTACGTTAGCAGTTTGCATGTTTTGGTACCTTATATTCAATGACAAATAATTGACATCCGGACGCATAATTCCCAATGGTTAATTGTAATTAATCCCAATAAAGTGCGATAACGTCTTGGTTAATTATGTCTGTTTACGCACATCAGACCACAAGAACGTTGATATTATGATTATGTAGGGTACTTGCAAATATTATGTCTCTAACTCAATTAATTAATCTCAATTTAAAAGAATTTACCTTATAGTGAAGAATTCCGATAGTGAGTTCGCACTAAATATAACTAGCAAATATTTCTAAACTGCACATTTTTACTCAATATTGCACCTTTTGTAACTGGAATCAATGAACTTAATTCAACGACCAAATTGCACCCCTCTTTAGCGCATTTTTGCAAATTTATTTGTAAAAATAAAGGCAAAATAAAATAAAACAAAATAAATAAATAAAATAAAAAAGGTAACTTTTAATCTCACTTTGGCTGGCTGGTTGGCTGACCGGCTGGCTGGATGGCAGTAAATGCCAACCCGTAGAAGAACGCTTGTAAAAAGACGAAAGTGTACATGTAACTATCGGGGTGTATTAACAACTTTAGTGTTGCGGCTACAAGATGTGGGGTCAGCGACATCTGGACGCCATCTCCGAGCGTATTATACTAACCTGGATATTTTTCCGTTTTTTTCTTCTTCTTCTAAAGTTTTTATCCGATTGTTTTCAAATTGGTGTCTTCGAAAATATCTTGTCAAGGCGCACAACTCCTGCGTGGCGGAATTTTGTTTTTTTTCCAAGGGTCGAAATGAACCACCTTTTGTACGGTGCGCCTCGAGGCGTACTCGACTTTGGGCACCCAACAGTTTCTTAGAGCTCGAATTGCGGTGTCTCTTTCTCGTGTCGCCAAGCTCGTGCTATGAGAAGTATCCAAAAATTGGGTACCACAGCGCCGTGTTTTTAGCTAAATCCAGCAAAATACGAATTGCGGGTAAACGGGACATCGGAAGTGGGTACCGACAAAAGTAATAATATAGTAGCTCCCGACAAGATTTTATTGATGATGGAGTTAAAACTTCAAGCGCGAATTGCGGGTACACGGGAAGTGGGAAGCGGGTACCGACAAAGTGAATGCGGTAGCTTTCAACAAGGTCTTATTGATGGTGGAATCAACACTGGCTAATAAAGCACTGATCTGCCACACAAAAATGCGCAGAAGTCCTTTCCATCTCGCACGAGGGCTTTGATAATTTTTTACAAAGTAAGTTACTTCCTTACTCTATAATGAAAGGTTTTAACGCACCGTCCGAGCACTTTCCTTACAAGTTAAATATCCATTCCTTAAGAACAACATAAAACAGTTAGGCATTAACATAAAATTGTTCGCCTTTATTGCTTTGATCTCATAACCTAATTCTGTTTATGCCCTACGTCATAAATTATTATAGTGTGTAAAATCGCAATCGCTAACTCTGTTTGGTTAAAGAAACTGGTTTATGTGAAAAAAAGTGTGTTATGCGTATTAGTAATAACGAGGGTCTGATATAAATTAGCATCTAAAAGCATCTACGAAAGTTACAAAGCAGTTATCCACTAAACGGCAAACGATCGATATATGGTACGGTTGCAAAAGTAAATGTATGGTAAAGTTCAAAATTTCGGTACTTATAAAATGTAGCTTGTGAAAAATGATAAACTGGAATTCTCGTTTCGTACGCTTATAACTTCGATACGTTCAGACAAATTAAACCGACATTGGATAAAAACGGGGCCGGTGTCAAAATTCAATTCTTTTAAGAGACCTCATATAACTGATGTAATCTCGGCTGAATCGGAGATCGTCACTGTAGCCTATCCGAATAATTACGGTTAATTATACTTATCCAAATAGTCGGAATAAAATCTCCAAATTCGTCATTCAGTTCAGCAATGCCCTTTTATTCCTTGGAAAGTGAGGTCAAGCGGCGCAATTGGTTTTACGTTGATATTTTCCTTAAACTGCACGACCTTGACGGTTTCAATCCTGGATATTTGTATAGGTACCATTAGAAAACTAAAATCAATTAATCGGTAATTATAACGAACCTAAAACATAATCAGATTAATTCTCTCTCTTCTTGCTTGGCAAAAGAGCTGTCGGCGGCTGTAAAAGCAGTTTAAATATTCCTACAGGAACGGTTGCAGAAGGATCAACTGACTACGAAACTTACGTTGGTTATCGGCGGTAAGACAACCAATTAAACAAACGTAAATTCAGAAACTACGATTTTTTAGTAACGAAGCGCCCAACTTCAAACGTTTCTAGATATCGGGTGTTTAGCAGAGCTGGCCGGCTCCACAAATATACGATGTGGTCATAACTTCGGGTATGAGACTTCAAGGGGGAAAACGGGTGCATCGTTACAGTAAATGAACGTAAGAGATCTTTGCGTAAAAAATTAATAGTTTTCCAAAGAAATTTAGCATTCGTAAAGGAATCAATCATCATGGGAACAGTTCCCTCCAGTATTCCTTTGGATGAGATATGTATTTTATAAGTATTATTCCTTTTGCCATTTATATATTTTGTTGGCGGAGTGTAATTTACATTGGTTTAAATGCAAATATGTTTGTCGCTCTGTTTGTCCATATAAGCGCTAGAAAATCTCACATCAAAAACTTCTTTTGGATTTGAAAGTATTCTGTGTCCATTTATCAATTGCATAATATTGCATAATTTTATTTTAAATCGAAACAACTGGAAAAGAACGCGAAATAAGTTTGTTTTACTGAAATTCATAATAAGGGTTGTAAATAGGAAAGATGTCAAATAAATAAATAAACTTCACCATAGAGGGTTGAATGCTTTACTTAGTTTTTTTTTAAGAAAACGATTAGTGTTCTCAGACTGGTTAAATTGTAAAAGGTGTCCTTCCTAAATTTGTCAGTAACAAACTGTCGAATAGAGATATAATCTTAAATTTACTTGCTCATTGATAAACCCAATAAATACACACAGCGTGTAATACAATTTATTGAAGCTATCACTCTGCGGTCACTACCGGCCACGTTTATTATTAGTCACTGCCATGACAAAACGAATAAAAAGATTTCAATGAGCAAGGAATTTCGGTTCGATTTCGCTCGAGAGCTCACTTATTTTTTCAGTTATCTCGCATCGTTGCTACATTAAACAAATTTTTCCACGTTCGCATCCATTATTCAGTCGAATCCCGTTCTGAACCAAATTGGCGTGAGTGCCGTGTCAGGCTTTTATCTTATCGTTTGTCTATTTGATCGATGTCTTCTGTCACACCTCTAAATTTTCGTACACTTTGTGTTATACAGGATGATTGCAGCGTTTGTTACATGTTTTACCCCCCAATTAAAACTTGGCACTGTACTCGTATGTGAGTATAATTGGTTACCTTGACAAAAATAAACTTACTGAAAACAACGCAGTATGTCTCATACGAAATAAAAAAAATTAATATTCCCATCCTCAACCTTAATATTCCTTCCCCTATTCCCCTTCTTCCCTTTCTGCATCGCTTTTCTCCATGCTCGTTCTTCTAGTTTCCCTCAGTTGCATTCCACTTTCTCTTCTTTGTTTCTATTTTTTTATATAATCTTCTGTGCCTGTTCGTCTATTTCCTTCCTGTTTTTTTTCGTCCGATCTATCTCTTTGGGTTCCCGTATCAAGTACTCCATATTCTCCGCTTTGTCGCCACACAAATCTGCATCTCTTTTCTTTTCTTTCCTTCCATCCCTCATTTCCTGACTGATTTTATGTTTTTACGTTATTTCCTTAAATATTTTGCCACTCCACAACTACTCCGAAATTATCTTCTTGAATTTTCTGCTTTCATTTTTTGTTCCATCGTTTTCTATCTCGTTTGACAACTTCTCATCTACACCATGCTTTCATAATATTTTATTTTGTTTCCACCGCTTCTCTTTTGTATTCGTCTTTGTTGACAAGCATTCTTTTATCAGTTCCCTCTCTTTCCGTACTTCTCTTATCGTCACTTTTCCTTTTTTCCGTAATTCCCTTACTTACGACTTTGTTCGCTTCAATCTTTTTGCATTTAGTTTCATTCTCGATTTCAGATCATTTCCTTTTTCCCCTCACATCTTGCTTCTTCATATAACGACTTTGTTCTGTTGCTTGGTTTTTCTCTCTACTTTTTTTGCTCCATTACTTTTCATACTTTTCCCCTAAGTACCCTATCAAACACCACATTTAAATCCCTGAAGAAAAATACCATTTCGCCTTCCCCATTCTAATTCCAATTTGTGTGTCTTTCAGTACCATCCGTTTACTTTTCTCGCCTCTTGTTTGGCACCATAGCGAGCACCCTAATGTATATTCTATAGGCTGTCTTTCCCTTTCTTCCACTCCTTCGGCAATCCTCCCCTTCTCTATGTCTTATTTATTGGATACCTATCAGGAGAGGATGCTTTGTGGATGGCACGCTATGGCACACAGAAATATAGACAGACCGTATCCTTGCTTCTAAATTCGGAAGGAGATACCTTTTCTGGGGAAAGAAATGTACTACAGTGGACCCTATTTATTTAGGAGAGGGAGTCGCAGCCAAATGTTTTTCAAGCATAAGCGGTGTTTATTCTGGAACCTTTAGAATGCCAATGATTTCACCTCCTATACCAGCATAATCTCTTCTTTGAAGTGTAGGTAATAGATATATGAAAATAAACTGTAGCTCTTAGAATTATAAATTGAGTATAAAAGCCATCGCAATTAAATATTCAATTTTGAATTGTATTACCTCGACTAAACTTCATTTCGTTTTTCTAAAGGATGCCTTAGTACCGTCGGAGAAATTTGCAATTGAGATTGGGTAGGGAAAGCCATTGATTTATGACAGCGCGCTACAGTTTTCGCCTGTAAAACCTTCTCGCTTTTCTATATTGATTATGTACGACTGCTAATGAACTCGTTACTGCAAAAGTTTGCAGTTCCGAGGTTCATAACTTCCCTACATCATATCCAAAACGTTGCTTCTCGCCGCAACAAAATTTACCGTACTTATTTACATCAATAGGCGAGGTTGGAAGAATTGCATTGCAGTCTAGCGTAAAATTCTATGCCCAAGGGAACTTATTATCACCCGATCGTGAATATATTTATATACAACTAGCGTGGTATAAGTTTCTTTCGTATATAGTAAGTTTGTATTATAGAGGAAGAGGAATGAGCACGTACATTCTAAGTACAAGAGACTTCACTAATGCTGAATTTTAATTAGGAATTGGGTAAATTATTCAATATTTCCATTTTGGAAATAGCACAGTCACCATAATATTTCACTGCCTATCTCCTTCATTGTTGTTCCCAGTGAGCCATCGTTAATGTCTTAATGACGGCTTAAACGTAGTCTTAAACAACAAGATCGTTTAACTGAACGTATTGTCTTATAAAGGTCACTTGAGGGATAAAAATTTACGGTTATAGGATATTACAGTTATAAAATTAAGTGCTGTGTTACATTTTTTATGAAGAACGATAAATCTTCTATAATTTGTAACGCAGGGCCTATAATATAACGTAACATATTGATATAGCGCAGTAAATGTTTTTTAAGTTTGGAAGTTTCTTATCCAAATTTGATGTTAAAGGTCACTCTGAGAAATGCATAGTGGCACAAAATATTCAAGCAAATTGGTCAATAGACTAAATTCTTGGATTACTGTTAGGCGAATATTTTGAGCAAGGTTAATTGTTTATGGAGCAATTATAGAATTTTTCCGAATGACTTCAGAATAAAGTTGAATTTTTGGGAGAGCGATATATGAGTGGCCTTTTAATAATAATAATAATCCATTTATTTGTACATAAAAAACAACAAATTATTTTTCACTTTAAACTTAAAAATTATTATACTATAAATAAATGTATAAAATCTACGGAGTTTCATTCACACAAACATATGGGTACATTGGACATTGGAAAAGAAAAGAAAAAAAAATATATCAACACTGAATTCATACCTGCAGCAGATATCTAAGTTTAAAAACTTAATTAATATTTAATTTAAATATTTAAGTTTAAGTTAATATCTTTTGTCAGGTGCAAGGTGAATAACTTGATAATAGAATTTAAAAAAAAAGAAAAATAAAATTTTAAAAAAATAAGAAAGAAAATAAAAATAAGCTAAAAATAAAAATAAATAAAATAAAGGGAAAGATGATAAGTAACAAAGGACTAATAGTTAAATTAAATTTGAACTAAAAGAATGTTTCGAACCTCTTGTATACTCATTGAAGCACAAATTTTTTTTACATTTTTCAAAAATGATTTATTCGATAGAATAAAAAACGAGGAGATATTGTACTTTAGTTGAAAATGGTTACCTATAGACCTTGATTACATGAAAAGTGAAGTTTTTTGTGCAATTTGTTTGTTAACTGTTATATTGTAAGATAAACTTAAAGTTTTGAATCTTGTAGTGTAGTTGTGAGTAGGAACATTAAGCAGTGTAGACTTGCTTTTGTAGATGTATTTTAATAAGGTGAGTATGTAAAGATGATAAATAGAATACAACTTAGTTTCTTTAAAGAGTTGTTCTGATGATAGCATTAACGGTTTTCGAAATAATATTTTTAAAATTAGTTTTTGGACAATAAACAAACGACTCATGTAAACATCTGGTGTTGACCTCCATGTTAATATCCCATACGATATTATAGATTGACATACGCCGTAATAAATAATTTTCTTGGAAGCGACACTCATTACACTGTTTATAGATTTAAAAAGATATATTAGTTTCCTTAATTTGTTGGTTAGGTATTGAATTTGAGTTTCAGCAAATTAATTTTGCCACACTTTGACATCAGGAAACATGAAGCCATCCAATCCAGAAAGGCATATTCATCCACATATTTGAACAATGAGGGTTTACAGTATAGTTGAATTCCGCATTTCTAATTTAATAAGCGTGTACCTGAAACCATAAAACATTTTTTTGGACAGTAAAAGTTTATTTAAAAATAGAGGCTGATTAGCAAGAAAATAATGAACATGTGCGGTTTTAAAGGTTTATTCAAAACGATATGATTGTGGCGGGCTCTGTGACGTAATAAGCCCGACCAATCAGCTCCTAGAACCATTCAGATGACATAACGACTTGGCAATATTGCAGGAGAATGGCATTTATAACTTGCGTCATCTGTCACAGGCACTTGTCACTTTCGTGCTAGATGCAGTCACAGCCGTCTATAATTACAAGCCGTGCTGAGAATTATGGCAACACTGCATGGTAGGCCGATTTCGTAATTCAACTTGACAGATTTCAGGTGTATTTTATATGTGTTTTGGGTGTAATATTCCAATTTACCTGTTTTAACAGAGCGAGATTGCGACAATTTGTGTTACTCCGTACGGAATGAACAGAAGTTATTATTCAGGTAAGTTGCTAAACGAAATATATCGTTTTGTTGTCATAACCTCTAAAGCAGGCTACTCGTTACTGGACCCTTTACAAGCACTTGTATTTGTTCAAAGTCCCTGTACAAGCTCAAATATGACCTACACACTACCTGGTACGTAAGTACGGTAAGTGTTTATCGTGAAAAAATACAATTAGTTTGTATTTCAGGTATTCTAGCATGGACATGTCAAATCGATTTTCTGAAGGAACCTTTCAACTTATTCCCAAGAGTTCATGGTACGGGAATTTGAAGTCTACAGTGCTCCCCTCTTTAAAGGCTTCGTACCTCCACTCACTGGAGTAGCGGCTGGCTTAAAGTCTGCCATTTCGAATCACACCTGGTCGTTGATAAAACCTCGCTGATGCGCAGCGATTTACTGTCCTTTTACCGAAATTAAGTGCTCAAGTGTGTGCTTCACCTCAACCTGTTTCGACAGAAGTTCACCAATTTCGGAGATCTCGATGGCAAACACATTATGATGCAGTTACCAATTTACAACGTTCCGAATTTTAAAGTCAAATAAAAATGTTATCCATTTTTGTAAATAAATAATATATATGCACAATTGTAAGCTGCCTAAGTATATTTCTTCTATATTAAAACCGCCAAGGCGAAACACAGGAGAGAGGAAAATACCATTTTTCAAGAGCAACAAGACGCCATTAAAACTAAATCGGCCCACCGATTGACTTTCGAACAACGTTGCCAAACTTCTCAGCATGGCTTGTAATTATAGACGGCTGTGATGCAGTTAAACATCCCTCTCAAAACGTCAAATGTGACAAACGTCAGACCCTCGCGTAAGGTTGCCAGCTCACTTCTACGTGATTGGTTGTAGGTTTGTGACGTATTTAGTCTGAAGCGTTTCAAATTCGGACTAAAAACACAGCTTTTCAATAATTTATTTTGGGTTTATTTTACTCGCAAATAAAAATTGAGGACACACGGGTCTTTTTATTTTTAATGTACTTTGTGGATCAGAAATAAAAAATGAAGGCGGGATGACCCAATTGTCCAACACTGTCAATTTTATTTATAAACGAATACCAACTTTAACCTAGGGGAATCCCAAATCCAATTACTATGGGCATTTCAGTTGGCGGTTAAATAGTCCATTTTCATTTTCTTTTATTAATTTAAACAGTTTCATTTTAAGATAAAGATACCTTAAGGCTTAAGATCGAGCTTAAGATACTACGGTTGATCAACAAATTTTCTATCTTAGGTGTGTTGTAATTAAACTTAACTGGGTAGGGCGAATTTTTGTGAACTAATCAAATGGTTACAAATGTGTCAGCGCCTTAAGATTCAAATTAAATTTTTCACAGTGTAAAGCGAGCTTATATTAAAAAAGAATGTTAATTTAAATGTAAAGAATGACCACAGGGTTTATCATTTTGTGCTGAATATTCACTAACCCCAAATTTTGGAACAGGTGGTTTGTACCATCTCAGAATAGGTTAGTATCTTGGTGTGTCGTATATGACGTATTTGTTCGAGAACGTTCTAGAATACTCGAGATTGTTTGGAAGCGTTCGAGAACTTTCGAGAAAGAGAGACATTAGCTATATAAGTAAATCAAGTTGTGTTTCAGTCAGTTCCAATTTCAACGCCTAAATAATAAATAGTTCGCGCTGTTATACATTGTGTATTTGTGAGTGACAAATAAAATTTTAACTGTTATAAATCAATCATTTCAACATTATTTCCCATTTTTCGACATATCGCCGTTCCGATCAATATTTTTGCTTACGGTGTACTATCTTTTGTATGCCTGCATCGTGGAACTCTACCGTCGCATGTTCTCTCAGTTCCTCTCCTGTTCTGAAATGTTCCACCCATGTGTTTCTTCAAGTCAAGGAAGTGTATCCTATCCAAATTTGTTGATGAGGTTGGTTGTCACAATGGGTAATGTGATGGAACGAGTGATGGAAAAACACTCCTCTTGCCTTTCCTCTTGTTTTGTATTGCGGGGCGCAGGTTCTTCAACGTCTCACAGTAGCGGTCCGCACCGATTGTTATACCGGGAGAGAGGAATTTGCACAACAATAACCCCTTCCAACCAGAAAAAAACGCTCGCTTATCACTTTCCCGGTAGACAGTGCTTGTTTAAGCTTTCGCAACTTTGGCGACGATGGATGTGACGGATTGCATTCTCTAATTTGAAAATCAATTATTCGAGAAAAGGAAAAAAGGTAGCTGTCTCAAGTGAGACACATTTAATGAGGAGGTATCAGTCAATATTGATAAATAAACTGGGCAATTGCTAGAGAAAGAAGTACTGTCATGATTTTTCTACAAGTGTTATTACCTCAAATTTATTTTATTGAGATCAACTTTTTGTATATACGGCAAGAGGTCTAGAGAAAGAAGTCTACAAAACGTCCGGCTAGACAGCGTTTTTACAAGCTTGAAAAACATAACGAGCTAATCAGAACTGTGTATCATTATTGTTCTCATATGAGACTAGAATCCTATTGATCTATCTAATCTATACCATGTTTTCAATCCCTCTCTAAAACGAAAATTTGATGTGAATGGATGCGGTTATTAGAATGTGAAGATCCGTAATATTCTGTAGGTAAAATGAATTTATAATTTCCCATAGAGATAATGGGTGTGCGTATACAATTTGCGCCCGGATATAGTTTCCGGGCAATTCGCTCCCAGGGCAATTAGCTCCCAGGATAATTCGCACCTAAACAATCCGCATCCGGGCAATTCACTTCCAGGACCATTTGCTTCCAGGAAATTCGCTGCCAAGACAATTCACGCCCGGATAATTCGCTCCCTTACAATTAGCGCCCAGATAATTCGCTCCCGGACAATTATTACTCGGAAAACAATAATAATTTTTAAAGACCACCTGACTGGTGTTGAATGTTTTAAATATTATGCACATTCGCTCGGAAGTCACTGCGGAACTATCAACTTTCGGTAATTTCTCATTTCCTCATTAACCTCAGTGCACGTTTCGCCGATAACAAGAACTGATAGTCGGTGCCAAATAAACAGCAAACAGACAACATGCTTTCTTTATGTGTGAATGTGTGTGCCATCAAACTGGCAGGGTATTCGGTATTGTCCTGGGAGCGAATTGTTCGGGAGCGAATTATCAGGGCACGAATTATCCTACAACCAGAATATCGGTTGCGATGTTTTAGTAAGCGTGTCCGGCAACATATTTCTTCCTGCACGTTAACGTTCCTTTAATGGAGATACTAAGGTAATTAAAAAATAATTATATTATGAATGGTTATTGCATGTTTTCTGCGTTACCACCACCACATATGATTTATGAAAACTGAAGAGGTTTTCATCCAGTATGTTCCAGTGTCACTTTAATTTCGAGAACGACTATCAAAATCGTATCCCACCTCCCCCAGTCTGTGGCTGAAGGCGACTTTCGAGTGAAGGCATTTGTCACAATTTTTCTAATTGAGACGTGACCGAAGCGTGTGGAAGAAACTTAAATCTTAGGTACCTATACTTCAACCACCAGAAGCGCGTCTTTCTTTGCGAATTCTGTTTACGTCCGTAAGGTTTTACGATTGAACGCGATGCGACTGTAAAGCATTTAAAATTCTACGTGTCCGCGAGTTGTTTTCAGCTAGCTTCGAGGGAGTCACGTTTTCGAATTGAAACTTACGACATTCTCCGTTCTTTCAGATGTAATTATTTACAAAGTCAACTTATGTCACAGATTTTTACTAGTATATAACAATTATAACACAAAGGGCATCTTTTATGGGAAAGTAAGAACCTCTTGCGATCTAGGGTACCCCAATACACTCACTCTAATTCTCTTTATAATGGAACGCCGCTAAAATACGATCACTTCGCATCTGGGTCTAGCATAAGGTAGCATTCCAATATTGCCAATTGAAAGAAAATGTTTCTAAGGGCGTGTAGTGGATTTGAAACCTGATTTGAAATATTGCACAGTAGAGGGATGTGTAAAGAATGTTGCTTTAAAATTATAATTTAGCGCATTTTTGCAAATTTATTTGTAAAAAGGTAGCTTTTAATCTCACTTTGGCTGGCAAACGTGTACATACTGGACCGTGTTATTGACAACTTCAGGGACGAAATCAAGGCGCTATCCTCGAGCGTGGTGATTGGTAATATACGAGAAAATAAAACACGTTAAGATAAGAACGAGTGTTCAATAACATAAGTAAAAATCGGGTGGGAGGAAAGCATTCTTAGCCAAACTTTCGAGGCGAAACTACGTAACGTAAGCGCGGAAATTTATAGATCGCGTAATATGAAAATCTTCGTTGGACTTTGAAAGTGAAACTATACAAGTCGAAAGCGACATCTTTAGAACGCGTAACATTTATATTCAATTGAAAGTCAAGACGAATTCGTATTATCGAAGAATACGAGTGCGAAAGTTCAAGCTAATTACCATTACATTGAAAAAACTGTGCTGGAATTTTAACGAAATTAGTGTTGGGGTTACTGTTTAAATTCATGACAAGTTTCCATTACAAGTAAGCTATAAGTGACTGGTGGCGGAGTCCACCGGAGAGCTGATATAATTTTCAACCGTAAATGGTGCATAAAACCGTAAGCGAACAGATTCGTCTAGTAGTATTGTCGGATTGACGTGCTCACATTTAATCAAATTGCTACCATGCAAGCGTTTTGATGCCGAAGGTGAAGAACGTTCATTGCGGTCATATTTGGAGCGGTTAGACGATTAAAAAACAAGCTTATCAATCAAAACTGCGCACCTCCCTTGTGTAAACGGGTTGCTATTAGATTTACACGGCAACCGGTAAAAAATTTAAAGACAATTAATTCGTGCTTTGATGCCTGTTAAAACCCTAAGTTATAAGGGTAAATTTTGGAAACTTCCATACTGAGGTGAATAAACTAATAAATTGCGAGAAACCCAAAGCATAGTTTTCAACGAGTAACCGTATTTAACCTGGCGACACAAAAGGTCAGATTATATTGTACAAGGCGTTCCACTATCTAATTTTCCAAACAACCTTTCCGATGGAGAAAATAAAGTGTCGATTAGAGAAAATTTTGACTCCTCGCTAAATGTAAGCTATTTTGAATCTTTTGCATTGCGTAACTGTAGGAGTCGATTTTTTTAAGTCAATTTAACATTCCTGAAGTAGTCGACTCACAGGAGTTCATCCCGTAACCAAATATTTGTATTTTTTATAAGTGAACCCAAACCAAAGATACTGGTAATCTTTAGCGCATTTTTGAAGAATTATAAAAATTTGCTATTGTTTGCGTTTTGTCCATCCGTCCCGTGTATCTGTCCGTCCCGATCTACTTATGCGGTTTTGAACTACTTTTAGGGGAATTGTCTTGAAGTCCTGGAATTTTTTGCTATACATAGGTAGCCTATACCTTGAAGGTGCCAGACGGCCATAAAATTTTGTTGTCCTAACGGGGGCTCTAAGAACTATTTCCTGAGACACTGTTTTTTCAAGATCAACGACTGCCGGAAGGACACGTTAATGGCTTGTATCTTTCATGGTATTCTAATTAAAGGTCTCAACAAATGGAACTGCTATCTGCCAACTACCGCTCTTCTTTCCTACCCCTTATTAAAATAGGGGGTCGAGGAGGGGACTGATTATATACTTATGGTACTGTAATGGAAGGTCTCAGCGTAATTTCTACCAACCATAGTTCTTATCGTGGTCGGACATAACTCCTTATTTTTCAAGAGTGAATTGTCAGAGAAATGTACTCACAAATTAATGATCGCGATATAGGAATTGAAAACTTTAATTTTGTATTAATTGCATGAAATTTTCAAATTTGAAGTGGAGATAAGGAACCAACCTTCCGCAAGGTAAAAGTCATTGAAAATGTATTCATTACGGAGCTGCTCGTGGTACCTATTAATTTTTGAGTTAATTAATTGCGCTCCCTGCATATTTCATTATTTGAAAGATATATAATCCTGCTTTCCCATTTAGTTCGAGTTAATTTTTAGGGCCCTTTTTGAGGTTGTGTTGTGGGCGCGCTGCTCGTGTAAAATATTTTAATAGGTAATGTTAGTGTTCATTTCTGCACCTCTCGAAGAGCTTAATTCAAGTGTAAGCATTTGAGGTATGAAATGTTGTATCACTATTACTCGTATTTGTGCTAACCTTTTATTTGATTTTAATTGTCCTAAGCTACCGCAAAGAGCTCCATAGCTCGCAGATATTGCAGGAATGCCTTTGTGAAAATAATGTGCCCTTTTAATTACAGGAATAATGAGTCTTTAAACTAATCGTGCCATTTCAATTGCTCATTTCAACAACAGGGCACGTATTATTCAAGTAGAGCAATTTCTCGATTTCCCTCCGAGAGAAACTAATGCAATTACTAAAATTCAACAAGCTTGTGTATTAGGAAAAATCGAATTAGTCTGAAAATGCTCTTTATCAGAATTTCCTCCAAATTCTTGATTACATCAATTTTCTTTCAGTAATTAGATATTCAAAGATCAAAGCGTATTATGCCCGCAGCTTAGCAAGAGTTTACAATGATTGATATGCTTGAAGGAGCCTTTAAAAGTACAAGACCGAATAGAATTAAAAGCGCTCATGTGTGCCTTTCACAGCAAACACTGAAACGGCCGATGTTTATGATATAGATATATCCGTATTCTCAACCTATTCCAGCTTCGCGTTTTTCTCAACTTTACATATGCCGATGCTTCTTTAATAGACAAGCCGTATTACTTAAAATACGAATTTCTTAACCAAAATAAAGTCTGTTGACGTTGGTAATGAAACGTACGAACCTTCCGTAATTAATTCACTTGAAAGATTTCCGCAAATGAATTGAGTAATTTATACGATTTCTACGTACGGTTATTGTTGCCCTTTGATATACAAAACATTGACCCTTATAGCCAATCATTTTTTGTAATCGCCTGCTCCGCATGATACTTCGAACCACGTCTACGTTTTTACGCGACTGTTTCTGTACACGCAAATGCCCACGAAGGAACATTCTTCTTCAAGTTATTTTGGTTACCAGAGTCGCACCGCACGAGTGGTATATGCAGGGGTCCTAACCTAACTAACGAAATAAAACCATTCAAATGACTTAAATCGTTATTGAGACATTTGCTGGGACCTTTTTGGTTACACCCCTTCGAGTATTGAATAAGAATCACTAGGCTAATTGTACCTGCTGAAATAGATGTATTTCCGATTTGGGTAACCCAATGACAGCAACTAGGTAAGAGAGGCAGGTGCCGATGCTCAGCATTATGCAGTATCGCAGTCGTAGTGGCAGCGTTACATAAATGAGATAGTCCAGAAGTAGTACCCATCCTAAACCCTCTCGCGATGTTACTTCGTTCTTCTTCAAGAAAATCGACGCTAGTAGTTGTGCGTTAGCAATGTGCCAAGATACGTGTGGTACGGTAAGCCATAAAGGCTGCCTCTCTATACCCTTCTTGCACCAGATCAGTAAGCAGCAGTTGACCACTAAAAACGCACTCATCGTCCCAAAAACTATCATATCTTGACCACTAGGTACCGTTATCATGTAAATGTCGAACAAAATTGCTGTAATTAGGAAGCACTCTAAACCGGCCCGCTTTTGTTTTACACAGTATGCCTGATACAACTTTTCCAGAGCCTGGTCTTTAAAAGAATTCCATAAAAGGCACCTGCCTTGCATTTTATCAACCACGCGGGTATCCAGTTGGTCGCCCATTTTGACTTTGAGTTTTAACTTAAGGGCCGAGTCTTCTCCATCTCATTCCCTTCTCGCATTCCTTTGCACCGGTTCATATAGTTCGATTTCAGTAACAAAGTCCTGTTACCGAAAAGATGTTTTCGTGTATTTGTGAAGTAAACAATCACTCAAAGACGCCTCTCCAATTTTTATTACTCAAGACGCTGCTGGAGTAAACTAATCTCCGCGGTAGGCTTTTAGAGACTGAAAGAAATCCCCAAGGAACGGCAATTTAGGGACGATGTAATTAGAGTTGAAACGTAAAAATAGGCTGCATAATTAGGAGTGAACTTCTAGCACTTGCGACACGTGAGTTAAGGTTCCAGTACATAACCTTAGCGCACGAACCTATCGATCTTATGAGCTTTTTGGCGGACGCGCGTTCGAATCGAATCCGGTGACCGAAGTAAGCTCACTACTACCCGGAGTTGGTTTTCCTGGAACACTTTGCCTAACTTCGATATTAAAATGCAGTGCACGTGCGCGTTGGAACATTTCCAATTAAAATCCAGAGCTAGGAAAAAGTTCTTATAAATACCACTAGAGCTCTTTAAAAAAGCTTCTTCCACCAATATTATGTTTAGTCACGTATGCAAAATTACTTTTCCTGACATGCCTGTCCATTTTTCTTATATTTCCCGTCAATAGCCGAAGAAAATAATGACACGCAGGTCTCTTTTTTCTAGCAAATAGAATTTTAGAGCGTTTTCTAAGTTCAATAATCAAACTTCTACGCTTGGCAAAGCCTCACAGTTCATTATCAACACTCAATGCGCGATAGACTAATTACTGACATTAACACATCTCAAGATACAGTGTATACAACGTGACGAACCTCTAACCTCTCCTATTTTATATTCGTTTATAGTGCTTTTACGGCTGAGATTAATTGCAAATTAAATATAACGCCATTATACCCCATGACCATCAAATTGGAAACTCGACGCGATTTTATATCAGTTTTTCAGATAGTGAGGTTATGACATTGACTTGAATGTACCAATTTACACGTCCAATTCCACACGGTGCACCTACCTGAGAGGTAATATTTAATTAACACGCGATATAAATTTATTTGATTACGTATTTATTATAGGCAACTATGTTTATTGTATAATTTGGGAGTACATTAGGTATGTACCTATACGAATTAAATTTCCTTCGCTTTCTTATAATGAACGTATGCTGTTTGTTGTTATTTTTGTAGTTTTTTTGCAGTCCATTAGTGATTATCTTTTTGTTTTTGGATCTTCTTTTATATACTTTTACGTTCGTATTTGTTTGGCAATTACCTGTGTAAAGGCAGTAAAGGAGGGCTCTACTGTAAACATACTGCATGTCGTAAGAGGCGACTAACCAACGGTCGGTTGATCAAAAACAGATGCTTAAAATAGAGGTTTTAGGGATGGTTGTCAGGTCGCGAGAAATGTATAAGGAAGATTCTATATTGAATGTAATTATTTTATTTTACAGGATTTTGACTTATTACAAAAGGATCTGTTTGCAGGTAACTAAGAGAGTGGAAAATTAATTAATGCTCTTTGAGATGTGATAGAGCTCAGTGTCCGTTCTTGAGGGATCGGAAAATTAATTCGTGTTGTGCCGTAGAAGAGAGCTCATTGCGGGCAACGGAAGAGTAATACCATTAGAACCATTTTAGAGCCCATGTCTCAGTAACCGTGAATTCTGTAATTCCGTTTTAAAACTCTAGTCTAAAAAAAAGAAAACCATCCGCGGTCCGGAGGGCTGTATTTGGTCGAATTCTAGAATAATTACCGCGCGAATTAGCAGTACGGAAGAGTTTGACGTGACACATACATTTACGATAAAAGAACAGCTTTAGTTGTCGCGCATGTAAGTTCATTTGCGATTGTGAAATAGAAAGTAAATTAACCGGTGTATGTTTAAATTTCTTATAACAGTACGAACGGATTTTTCCGACACATAAAGCTGAGTTGAGCGCCGTTTCGACTAATAAAAGGCTCTAATTCGAAAGTGTAGGTTACCCTATTTCGGAATAGAAAAAGAGTCAATTTGTTTTGCCTTTTTTACGCACTAATTATAATTTACCTAAATAGTGAGATCAGACCGTGGATTGATAGCAGACCATAAATAGAAGTTTATTTGCTCAATCATTTCCAATACAACGTTGTAAATATTCAGTCTTGTGATGTATCACTAACGCTAAACTTAACGCGCGTGTTTTGGCAGATAACCTGAACGGTAAGTTTGATTATCTAGAAAAACTTCACCAATAATTTTTCAGAAATTCCAGGTTCCGCTATTTATTACCCTATATTCCAAAAGTACCACATCTAGGAGAAGAGCAGTACATCATTGTCCCAGAGAGAGAGAGACAGTAGATATAGTGGAAAGTAGGTCACTGTGAAGTTCAAAGGTCGCCTGCTCCGCGGCGGTGACGTTGGAAAATAGGTCACGGTGCAAAGGCATTCGCTTTCAAGGTCATCGGAGGTTAATGGCCCTATTTTTATTTTTGAAGTCGTCAAAGTTGAATGATTTCATCTTTGTCATATTTTATTTTATATTCAAGGTCAATGGACTCCATTTTTATGGTGTCAGATTTTATTTGCAAGGTTATTACGATTAGACCTCCAATTCTTTGCGGTGTCATATTATCTTTCAAGATCGTAATCAATTACTTCATTTTCTTCATTTTAAAGTCAATGAGAGGTCAATATATTTCATTTTCAATGGCAACTAAAATCAATGACCCCATTTTTTGTGGTGTCTTATTTCACCTTCAAAATTATCAGAGGTTAATGGTCCCATTTTTAGCTTCCTAGCATGTGCTAGGTAGCTATTGCGATAGCCGTTTTTTGAACATTTCAAAATTTCATCAAATGTCGACGTTTTAGACCATTTTAAGCAACTTTTAAAGAATAAAATTTTTTTCCGTCTGTATGTACGTACGTACGTACGTTTTGTTGGCAATTTTCTGAGAAAACGGCTCGACGGATTTTGTTGAAATTTTGTATATATGTTTTAGGCATACCGAAGAAAAATAACGGGCCGGATTTTTGAAAAAAAATTTTGGAGCGCCGTAACGGCATCGAACTTTTTTTTCAAATAGCAACCTAAAATTTTTATTCTATTATTTGGAAGACCTTTTTTTCCTGTGTACAACCTACAAAAAATTGGGCCGGGTTATATTATCAAAAAACGGAGAAAAAAATTGTCAAAGTCAAAAAATTGTGTTGCATATGTGCAAAACGCAACGATCTTATTTATGGAACAATTTTAACGAAATTTAGATGGTAGGTCCTTTTAATAAAAGCTAACAAAATGCATGCGCAAAAAATAGTGTCGCGCATGTGCAACATCCAACTTTCTTATTTATGGAGCAATTTTAACGAAATTTGGATGGTAGGTCCCTCTAATAAAAGCAAACAAAATGCATGCGTAAAAAAACATATGTTGGCAATTTTTGGTTTCAGCTAGGAAGCTATTCTGTCAAGAATTTGACACCTGGTTTTAGGTCACGGTAAGGTTTAAAGGCTATTCGCCTTGACCTTGCAAAGTGGGTCAAGGTGAAACTCTGAGGTCAGTTCTGTCGTTCACATCTAACGAATTCCTTCCTCTCTGGTGCTTCGGAAAATGAGTCTAAGCCTTGTTCGATGGGTAGTTGGCTTCTACAAACCGTTCCTTTTTTTCAGATGTCAGGCGGAAAGTAGGTCACCATTAAGTCCCGCAAGAATCTGAGAGTTTAATTGCACGATGAATGATGAACTTATTGGCAACGGGGTACCAGGACAAACATTTTTGTCCCTACGTCTGGAAAAATACAATGTGTGGCTCGGTTCAATTAAATTATTAACAAAAAGATACAATATGTATATGATTAACAAGAACAATAATAATCTTAAGAAGTACCACCAAAATTTCTTACCCTTCTCTGTACCACCGCAGATGCCTCTACAATTTTGATTTCAAGGCAAATTTCTTGAATTTCACTGTTTGGCGTTCTTTCTTCGCTCGGCGCCTTTTTTTATTAATCACCTCATTTGATCTACCACGGGAATTAAAGAATGTATTGTTACAAATTTGTAGTGATGCGTTACAATTCGCTGGAGGAGGGGGGGGGGGGATGGTCTTTGATCAGTTGAAGAATCAAGATTCTATATCAATCATACTGAAGTAATCTTGCGAGAGATTTGTGGGAAAGAGAAATGGTGGGTAGCATATCTTTTTTAAATATCTTTCAAGGTTAATTTTCAGCCGGACACGGAATCAAGGGTAGCAAACACAGGTACTGAGTTTTAACTGAGTTACAGTAATCAGAGCAATAGTTAATCGGCCCAGAAGTTGATTCGCAGGTACGATCTTGGGTACCAGTGTGCTGATGATTATACTACGAATGCTTTTATGGCACGTTGGGCACCTTTTAAAATAAAAATATCCGTGTTTGCTTTTCTAAAGCTCTTACAACTTTCTCCGTAACTTAAAGTTCTCTTCGAAAAATAAAACGAGAGGGAGCGAGGGGTGTTCTATTAGATACCCTGATTGGAAAGACCCCTTACAAAAAACTCGTGCCTATTAATTTCCATAATTAGTGCCTACGTTACATACTTACGTAAGATCATATTCTCATTCCATAAATTCAATTAGAATGGTAAATTTTTCTCTGAGAACTTCGCGACAGATGCAGTTAATTAAATAGATTTGCTTGAATATCCGAATTAATTCCAATTTAATTAGGAATCAGCTTTCGGAGTCCAAGTATAATGCCATCAGATCAATAATACCCTCGCCTATGAAGCAACAAACTTGTGTTTTGTGTGATCGTATAAGTATCGTTATTCAATTGTTCGAGTAATTGATAATTTGAAATTACGAACGTACGTTCCATTCAACAAACTCCCTTATTGAATGTAAGTTTTGGCAAAAAAGGGATAGGTATTAGGTAATCGATTTATTAATTATCAAAAGCAGATCTTACAGTGACGTAAAGGAAAACAAATCAGATTTTGAGATGGTTTAGCTTCTTGTTACAGATGCTAACTAAAAGTGGCAGGTACATTATTTACATATCAATTTTTTTTCTAAACTGGCTAAATCAAAATCAGTCTCTTGCATTTTGCTAACGAAAAAGGTAACAACAAAGAATGACATGCTAACAAAGTTCCAGAAGCTTTGAATGATTACAAATGACTCCGTAGAGTCTACTTTGGTTTCCATTACGATGGGTAAAGTATTTGGTAAATCGAATTACAAATATTATATATTTGTAAGAAAACTCTTGAACACAACGGTGATATAGAGGCACTGTAACGAAGCACCTATTTTCCGCTTTGAAGTTCGCATACCCGAAGTTATGAACACACCGTAGGTATATTTGTGGAGTCGTCCAGCTTTGCTAAACACCCGGTTTCTAGAATCGTTTTAAGATGGCACTTCGTTACTAACAGATTGTAGTTTCTAATAGCTATTTGTGTAACAAGTTGCAAATTGACTGTCTTTGGCGCACTAGACATGCATTTGTCCAATGAGCGCAGCGAATTGGAGAAACACGTGGTGTGCACCAAACGCAACATTTGCAACGTGTTGCATGCAAGGTTTTTTGTAATTTCGTCAAGAAATTGATGTGAAATAGGTATTATGATGGGAAGAGAACTTTATTTTAAGATTGAATACACTCATGTATTATCGCAATATACCTAATTCGTTGAAAAGGATAAGCAGTACCTGTCATCTTGGTTTGAAGCTTCCTCGTTTCGCGTCTTTTATGTTTCAATCGCGTTTGGGAACTTTTTGCTAGCAAAATGAACTATTCCGATGAAAATGTGAGTCGTGCAGTGTAACATGTCAACGTGACAGACTGACCTCAAACTTCAAGGAACACTGAATTGCCGAATTTGGAAATTTCATTCCGACTATTTGGCTAAGTATAATTAATCGCAATTAGGTGAATGGGTTACAGTATCAACCTTCGGTTAAGTTGACATTACATCCCTTACGTGCGCTCCTAAAAAACGAAGTTTGACACCGGTCCCATATTTTTCCGATGTCGGGGAAGGGCGTAACTAATTAAAAACACTTAATTTTTTGTTTGTGTTGTTTGTTAAATTTATTTTTGCAACCATACCGTATTTAAATCGTTGATCTTTTGCATTTTAGTGGTTCACCTAAACGTAAAATCTTTATACTTTTGCATCTTTTCCCTTTTGTGTTTCAACCGTATTAAATTTGGATATTTTCTGTAAATTTTAATTTGCATTAAGACCGTTTAATTTTGTTTGGGATTAAGTTTATCGCGCCGTAACTATAGCTTTTGTTTTATCTTGCACAGTAACTTCCACCGTTTCCTTTAATTGTAAGGTAAGGGTTTTTTTGTGACTTTCCATTTCACTTTATAAGGGAGGGATATTGCTCGCTTTCTCAAATTTGCGTTTAAAAACTACGAAAGGCAACTAACTTTGCCAACAACTTAAACGTGAATACGCGTGTCTTTTCAAATTTCAAAACCGCAACGCGACCTCAAAACTGAAAAAAGCGTCTTCCAAGGACCCTAACTCAGCTTCTAACTTTACAAAAAAAAGTGTTTTCAAAGGACTGCAACTCGGCCTCGAAAGTTAGCGACAAAAGGTCTTCAAGGGTACTCCGGTATTTAAACAGACCTTCCTCCTTAGATAGCATTGAAATGTCTTAACCAATTAAGGAACCTTGGTAAATCGATAAGCCATCAACAACTTACGACAGGACACGTGTTTTGGTCACATACACGAATTTGTACTCGGAGTTATCTTATCTTAACTATAACACTACTACAGAAACAAACATTTTTATACGATTAAAAAGCCACCCTTTCTCTAGACAATTACATGAATATTTTACAAAATAAACATAATACCCAATAAATGCGTTTGCGTGAATCAGCAGAAACATGCTTAAAATACCAATTCGGTTGTTCTGCTCAATTTAATTTTCCTTCAATTGATGAATCTGTCAAATGTGTTGTTACAGCATAGTAGAATAAAAGAGTTCATTAAATTCTTTTGAATTTTTTAGCTGTTGAAATAACTTGCGTATCGATGTAAACAGGTTGAGAATAAAGAAATTTCGTGTGGTACAAGTGGGTTTTTGTTCTGTTTTTAAATAAATAATTTACAGGGAAGGTTTCAACCCATTGTGATGAATAAATTGAATTTCAGTAATGTCATAGGCATTCGAATTTTTAGTCTGTAATATTGCTTGACGAGTTTCAGTGGGAATTATTTACCGGAAAGTGCAGCGACTGGAATAGACTTGCAGCTTAAGTACGTATAAACGAAGCAATCAATTCAATTTCAAGTTAAATAGAAAATATTAAAAAAAACATGCTGCAACGCTAAAAGGAAACGAGTAGCGGGGTTTCATATAACTCAGTAATCAATATTTCCACCCAGAACATCATCCTAACCTACCCTACCGCATCCCTAACCCTGCAGCTAGGCTTGAACCAATTCGTGCTTTTCCAGGACATTCTTGCAGCGCTCGCCTTTAATAATGAATTCTTCTATTAAATTCGCTGCATGTAGATGCGGAGAGATGTTACTTCCGTATAAATGACTGGTTTCAACTCCTGAAAGCGAGTTGAAAAGGTACCATAAAACTTTTTCATTCTGCAAATTGAGTTAGTTGAACATGTAATAACGAAGAGTAATCAAAAGGAACTGTTTCTACGTGCGCGGCCGTAGGAAAGTGGCTGCTCGTAATGTAACTAAGAGAACCAAATGTTTTCAAATTCTTTCTTTGAAATTATCGAATAGCCTTAAACTTAAAGCGAACGTATAAGGATCCCTTTGAAGTTCTAAAATATATAAATTTTCTGCAACCCTCGGTCTTTAGACGTTAAATGGATGCATTGCATGTCCATGTACAGTACATTTATTATGACATCGGAAAGTATCAAAGTTATATATTTTCAGTATTATCAAAGTATGCGATACAATACAGTAAAGAATATATGTATGTATGAAACAGAACGAAACTTTAACGCGTACGAGCGTATTTTGATTTATTATTTTGCTAGAAACTGAGCCTGGGTGGAAAGTGTTCAATGCAACATCCCTTTTTTTTAATTAAAATTCTAATATCGGATTGTCTCTTATATAACATATCGGTTTTTCATATATCCTTGATGGAACTATGCGTTTTCAGCAAAAAAAAGGACAGCAGTCTAAGTTGGCACATGAAATTCAATAAACCAACCCTGTCACTACTTTCTAACTTGAACTCTTGCTGAAAGTCGTACATTTTACGTGTTCCCATTTTCTCTATAAACGCAGTCGGACGTGCATTCTATCGGTAAAAAGATTGTCCTTACAAGCTTTTAGGTTGCTTGCACTCATCGACAGAGTGCCGTCAAATACCTCAAAATAAGAGCACTTTAGCGCGCCTGATAACGATAAACAGAGCAAACGGTATCTCAACCGCGAACAGTTGTGTAATTAGTAAATTCTTGCTTGGAGACCTTAGGTTTCCAGATTACCAAATCGTTACAATATTGAAGCATTCCTAAATGACCGAATTTTACTGCCTCGCAATATTCAATCCATATTGCTCCGGCTTTCAATAAAATTTTCAGATAAAATTGGTGCTCGTGTGACCCCATAATTTTTTTTGCAAGTGTATAGTATTGTAGTACATTTGCTACTTGCTATAATGTTAATTAAATTGATAGATCTTTTTCATGTTCTTACGTGGTGGTTCACCTGAATATTGCTAGAGTGAGAAAATTTCACATTTTCCTGTCATGTCTCTTTTGAGTATTAGAAGCAAGAGGAAGTTCCAGGAATTACAATAGAATAACAGGGAGATCTAAATGAACAATTTACAAAAGCGAAAGAAAAAATAATACGCAACTACAAAAAATTCTTAAATGTAAAATAACACTGAGACACATATTTAAGTGAAATAAAATTAACTGTGTGCTTATTCGTAAATAGTCTCCCCGATCTACACCTCATAAATTAAAAAATTGTCATATACAGGAGGTCCCATCATTATTTTGGATGTTTACACCAAAAAAACGTCTACATGACGTTGTTTACACAACAATACATTTAAAAAATAATTGAGAAATAAAGGAAAAATGACATTATTTTGTAAAGTTTTGTTTGGAGACTACCAGGTAGGGCAATCAAACGACACGTTTTCTTTTTGAGATTAAAAAAAACACACAGAAACATTTTTTTGTCATATATTGCAATTAATCTTAAGAAGTTAATGGAAATTTGGATACAAGCAAAAAAAAATATTTTTTTAATATGATTCCAGTAAGGTGACGAGCACATTGTCTAAATCTCATACTAAAATTCTCACTGATGCGACGTAGTATCCCCGAACTTCTTGTTCAATCCGAACTCTCAGGTCCTGTAATGTTCTTGGAAGAGATAGGATTATGTTTAGAATACACAGTGTAACGAAGCACCTGTTTTCCGCCTTGAACTTCATACCTGAAGTTATGACCACACCATATATTTGTGGAATCGACCAGCTTTACTGAACACCCGGTATCTAGAAGCGTTAAGTTGGGAGTTTCGTTACTAAGTAGTTTGTGAATTTACTTTATTGCTCTAAGACGAGGAGTGAGATTTGTGTGTTTCCATTTGGTTTAATTATTTGCCTTACAGCCGATAGCGCAAGGAAGTGAATCCATCCTTTTTGCAATCGTTCCTGTATAAATATTTAAATTGTATTACAGCCCTAGCTCTCTTGCCACGGAAGAAGAGAAAGAATCAACCATATTAAGTTTTAGGTCCGGTAATTACCGACTAATCGATTTTAGGTTTCTAATGGTATACGAAAATCCAGGATCGAAACCGACAAGGTGGCGCAGTTTGAGGCAAATATGAGGCGCCGCTTGACCTCCTGTTCCAAGGAACAAAAGGGCGTGGATAGACTTTCGAATTTAGAGATTTCATTCCGGCTATTGGGATAAGTATAATTAGCCGTAATAATATTAAATGGGTGACAGTTAACTACTGCTGATTAAGGGCTGATTCTGCAATGAAGGTATATACCGAGAATAAGCTATACCTAGAATAAATGTCGACGGTTGCGTTGGTTGCCATTGTGTCAACCAATGGAATACATGTTGCTATGGCAGTTATTATATATATATATATAATATATATATATATATATATATATATATATATATATATGGTAAATCGACGTTGACGCACCCAAATACAAATCGACGTACCGGCACCCGGCTTTTGAATGAGATAAAGCTACGTTCAGACACCTATATATGAGCAGAATCATATATGCGATGTGGCACCACCTATATATGAAGGTCAACTGTACAGTCGATTTCCGACCGCGCAGACCCTTTGTTTAGTGGAATGCGGTTGTAACAATAGGGGACCCCTACCTGTACTTACCCACATATTAAAAACACTTTTGGACGTTATTTAGTTTACTGAGCATACTTTCAGTTTGAGATTAAAATACATGCCCACCCGATGAATGACCGTGTATTTACTTTATTTTAGATACATTACCTAGTTCAATTTATTGGGGCCGCTGCATTAATTTGATAGAATTATTAAAATATTTTTTAATAGGAACTTGAATACGATATTTTTAACGTAACCTTCAGTTTCACCGCAGAATGGTATATAATTTCTTTTTCTCACGATGGTCATTTTGCAATTTGGAATTTTTCAATAAAGATTGCTTTTTATTAATGTCATTACCACCTACTAAGATTTTCTTTTACCAGGATAATTTATTCAAATAAAATAAAGCGTGATATGTTCTAAATTTAACTAATTATCATTTAATTAGATGCATTTTTACAGTTTAATTAATAATAATCATTCCAAACCGGTTTTCCACATATTGGTTTATAAGTTATATAATAAGTAGGTAATTCACGCACGTGTTCCGTTTCCAAAACATTCTTTTGAAAACTAAATAACTTTAGTGGCAATAGTACTTTTGTTTTAACTAGAAAATAAGTCTGTAAATAACCAAAAAAATAAAATTGACCATCGTAGGAAAAAGTACCTCCGCCATTCTGATGGCAAATTATAAATTGCGTTAAGCACACTATCACATTGAAAATATTTTGCCCATTTAACAAACCCCATATATTCTGGAAAAAAGCTAGTTGCCCATCAATGATTAATGGTATCCCTTATTTTTTAAATATTAAAAAGGGCAACTGTTATCTCTTCTTTCGTCCATCCGTTCGGACCCAGTTCTGCGGTTCTGAACTACGTTTAGGAGAATTGTCTTAGAGTAAAATTTGCAAAAAGTTCCTGTTTGAAGAAAGTTGCCTTGGTTGTCCATATTGGTTCGAACTATCGAGACGGCCTTTTTTATTTAAATCATCTAATTCATCCTCCAATCACATCTGATAAACAAGTTTAAAGGGATCGTTAGCAAACCACCTTGTTTATCCATCTTCCAGTACACGGATGGTATCTCTATGATTAAAAGCAATCATAAGAACTCTAAAAAATATATTTGCTGATTATTATATGTAACCTAAAAGGTTGTTCGATATTTATAAATAAAATTTACAAAAAGTTTCTTTTTGAAGAAAGTTACCTTGGTTGTCCATATTGGTTCAAACTATAGAGACGGCATTTTTGATTTAAAATCATCTAATTCCTTCTCTAATCACATATAAGAAACACCAAGCACGAAGAGATCTGAATCTGTGTTTTAGTAAGCTAAATCCATTTTTTTGTATTATATGTTATACGACCCCGCTAAATAAAGCAAAATGGGTAATGTGGAAAAACGTATTGACTTAATAAAATGCGAGAAAAAAATGCCTTTTAAAAAGCCCTTGTTGAATCTTTACTGAACATCAAATTTTGGAAAGCAAAAATAGATTGCAACGCAATTATTGTTGTCTCCGTTGTTTTCTACCATTGCTTTTCGCTCTTAAACCTTATCGAAATCCTACGCCAAAAAACTCGTCTCCAACCCTAGAATATTCAATCTCGAAAGATTCGACTCCGAAGATAATCCGTACAGTGAGCTCAAATTTAAAAAAATTGTAAAAAGTTGTTAAGCTATCTTTTGTAATTAAACGCACAAAAAATCTTAAAATTGATTTTCTTTAATTTTATTTCTAGCAACAAATTCCTACAAATAAAATGATAGATGAACGCCTGCCAATATTATCTAAAATATAAATATGTAATTAAGATAATGTTGAGCAATTAAAGGTAAATTAAGAAATCCTTTATATCCAAAAAAGATTACTATTATATAGAAAGGTAATGACATCCGTTGTATTATTTCAATACAAACAAAAATCTACTCTATCTATTATGTTACAAAGCAGACTAATTTAATGAGATTTAAATGTTTGATAATTGGTATTCTTTTGTCTAATTTGAATTATGTTCCCTCCGAATTAATGGAAGGTATTAAACACTGATTAGTGTTCTAATGCGCTCTCAACGGAACGTTTATTTGTCTGTTTCTTGAAACGTTTGGTGCTCTTTCCTTATACTTTGGTGGGAATACGGATTTTGTTTTTTGGTTAATGAGTATAGTAGTGTTTTTTTAAATTTTTTTAATCTGCTATTTGCACTACTACGTGCACGTCTCTTTTAAAACGTACCTATCACCCCAAATGCCCTATTTCATTTCCAACGGGTCCATTTTTGGGACTTGCTTGCTGCCGTCAACTTAAGGATTAAAATAAGCACTTTCGTCCCGTGGTATATAATATACTAATTCCTGACGAAAACTTCTTTGACGTTCCTGAACCTATACACTTACTGCATTCTTTTCATTTATGAAGATTTCGGAAGATGTACAACAATTCGAAAACTTACCTTGCAGATTTATTCACGAATATTGTATAACTCAAAAGGATGTATCTATTTTGATCAAGCAAGTCTTTTGGTTTTCGATAATGTGGTCACCGATAACCAGCCACCAGTTTCACGAGAAGGGTGGTGGTAAGTTTTTGTCGATTTATTATAACCAATGATATTAGGTAGTCTGGAAATGATTGTTTACGTAATTCGTACCAGTTTAATGTTTTGGATTAAACGACTACCATGGCCCAACTTAAAAAAAGTGGTAAACCATGTAAATTGAATTATACAGATTTGTATAACTCAATAGGTTGAATCTATTTAGAATAAGCAGGTCTTTTGGTTCCTTGTACTGTGGTCGCCGATGACCAATTCAGCAGTTTCACGAGCGGTCTGATAATAAGCTTCTGGCGATTCATTAGAATCAGTAGCTTTCTATTGATATTCTGTAGCCTGGTAATTAATGTTTAGATAGTTTGTACCAGCTTAATGTTTTGGATTAATCGACTACCATGGTTCAACTTTTCAAAATATGGTAAACTACGACAATTCAATTATACAGATTTGTATAACTCAACAGGTTGTATCTATTTAGAACCAGCAAGTCTTTTGGTTCCTTGTACTGTGGTCTCCGATGACCATCCATCAGTTTCACGAAGTGCCCGGTGCAAAGTTTTTGGTGATTTATTAAAACCAGTAGCTTTCTATTGATATTCTGTAGTCTGGAAATGAATGTTTACGTATTTTGTACCGGCTTAATGTTTTGGTTTGATCGATTACCATGGCCCAACTTTTAAAAAAATGGGTAATTATGAAAATTGAATTATGAAGAGTTGTATAACTCAACAGGTTGTGTCTATTTAGAATAAGCAAGTCTTTTGGATTCTGATACTGTAGTCGTCGATAACCATCCAGCAGTTTCACGTGGTGCCTGGTAATCAGTTTTTGGGGATTTATTAAAATCAATAGCTTTCTAATGATATTCTGCAGTCTGGAAATGAATGTTTAGGTAATTTGTACCAGCTTAATTTTTTGGATTAAACGACTACCATGGTCCAACTTTTCAAAAAATGGGTAATTATGAAAATTGAATTATGAAGAGTTGTATAACTCAAAAGGTTGTGTCCATTTAGAATAAGCAAGTCTTTCAGATTCTGATACTGTGGTCCCCGATAACGGTCCAACAGTTTCACGAGGAGCGTCGTGATAAGTATTTGGCGATTTATTAGAACCAGTAGATTTCTAATAATATTCTGTAGTCTAGAAAGGAACGTTTAGGCAATTTGTGCCAGCTTTATGTTTGGGATTAATCGATTACCATGGCCCAAATTTTCAAAAAATGGTAAACTATGAAAATTGAATTATGCAGAATTGTAAAACTGAACAGGTTGTATCTATTTGCACAAGCATGTCTCTTGGTTCCTGATAATGGGGTCTCGATAACCATCTAACAGTTTCCGAAGTGCCTGGTGATAAGTTTTTGGCGATTTATTAAAACCAGTTAGGTTTCTAATAATATACTTTAGTCGGGAAATTAATGTTTCGGTAATTTGTACCAGTATAATGATGTGGATTAATCGACTACCATGGTCCAACTTATATTATTGTATAGATCTACCACCATTAACTAATTAAAACTTCCTTGACTACTATTTTTTTAAATTGTGGCGAGAATTGGCCGTTATGCTATACAATTTCCAAAATAAATGATCATCATCAAATTCATATCAGTAATAGAAATCAACATAATCGATTTTGACTTTGCTATCAATCAACATCCTTAATCCTTACACGTGTAATTCATAAATTGGGTTTCAAATACCAAAATTACGAATAAAAAAATAATCTTACAGTGTACAATGTGGCCAAACTTACTTTTAATTTTAGGAGTAGTTTGAAAGCATGCAATAATGTCACCTTATAAACAAATCCAATTAACGATCAGAGTAATTAAAATGACAAAATCACAACTAGGGAGTTGATCATGTTCTATAAATTAAAAGGTAAATATGCAAAGACGTATACTCAAAGGTTACATAACAAATTTTTTCTAACGGTCAATGTTAGATCGATCTTCCTTACCAACGCCGCTAAAAAGTTCAGTAGTATTCGACTCTTTGTAATTGTAAAGTAACATTAGGAATATTAGCAAAATAACCTTTTTATATGAAGTGCGCATTGCAATGCGAAAGCTTGTAATCGATTCATTTTAGGGAAAATTGCGTTTGTTAACAAAGACAACAAACGATGTCTTTTAAACGAAAAATATAATTTCTAGCAACTCGTCGACAAAATAGAAGTACGTAGGTAGACAACTGGGGTCATAAAAGGGGAGCTATAATCGGTGAGAAGCGGTTGACCTTGCCTGCAATGCACGCTAAAATTCCACGGTGCCACAACGTAAATGGTGCCAGTTAGACAATTTGTAAATATTTCCGACCGCAGCGCCGCCTTAAGACATACGCGTGTAACCAGAATCGCGATTCTATAGGTATATGGTCAAAGTGGCACCCTCGCCATACTTCGTTTTTAGAGTCCCATAGGGTGCCTGAACGTAAATATAGTCGAAAACGTTGTGGCACCTTAAATTGGTGCCACTACGCATATATGGGTGCCACAACGTCTATATATGCTCATTATTGGTGCCACTTGAACGTGTTTCCTATATATATATATATATATAATATATATATATATATATATATATATATATATATGTCGAGAGCATGCTGCAAGCTTACTGCCAGACGTCCAACAGCTGCTCTTAGCCTAAACCTGTTGCTACGAGCGTATCCTCATAATTTCATACATGTACTGCCGTTTCTATGAGCTTACAGTCACATTTGAAATTTATTCAAGTTTCACACCAAATATTTCGCTTAAGCGTCTGGTTGCATAATCTCCAGGGTAGAAAATTTGTAAAAATAATGTATAAACTCGCTCGTAATTTCATTACGTATGCAATGCACTGTGGGTTGCCGACCATATGAATTTAAATAGATGTAAATATTAAATAATGGGAATTGGTTAATTGTGATCGAATAAGAATTTGAATAAACAATACGTTTGCACAAAAATTCTTGTGACAAAAACTACAGTAGCATCGTTGCGTGCTATCAACAAATACAAATGCATAATAAATTCACAGTAATATATAGGTAATAACCTAAAAACGTAATTTTGTGATTATTTAGAAGGGCAAAATTGATAATAGGGACATTAATAACTCTTTTCAAGTTTCTTTGTTTAATTATCAACTTTTAGCTGCCCGAACAGCAAGTGCATATCATCCTATACATTTTTCATTGGTATTTTAATTATGTGACAGAAGTACAATAATTAATGGACTGATACACAAGGTTTTCATTTTAGAACCATAACGGGCAAACACTTTGATTAGAATATATTTCCTAATCAGTATTATTAGTAGGGAAGTAATTTGACATGTTTTTCATGTTAAACCATACGATTGTAGATCGGCATCAACTGTTCTGTGACCTGCATTCTTTCCTGACATGAAGTATACCTACAGTATCCAAGATACAGTATTCCCGTGTGAAAAGCTCGATTCGATTCGTGTCTATGTAATACCAGTACCCCAGATACAGTATCTCACATACAGTATCCCCGTGTGAAAGAGCTCGCATACTGTATTCGGAGGCTAAAAAGTCGGGATACCGAAATTCTGTATCTCGGATACTGTATATGCCTCGAATGACGTGTGAAAAGCTCGAATCGTGTCTATGTAATACGTGTATCCCAGATCAGTATATCACATACAGTATCCCCGTGTGAAAGAGCTCTTAAGTAACCAACTACGAACCTTTATAGTACCTTCGTATGAATAATGCTCTACGTAAAAGTAGAAAAACTGGGAAACCGCAACACTGGGATTATCCCTAAGAAATTTTACGAATCTCACTAAAAACGACAAAAAAAGCATACTTTAATTTTTGTGTCCAACAGTGTACTGCATGGCATAAATTATAATTATAGTAGTGGGATCATATCTAAAAAAGTCATCGATATACCCTTGCATCTGTAAAACCCTGATGATTTTAATTCATTTTTCAAGTCTGTGCCAAATCTAAACAGTAATGTTGATACAGTTATAAGGTTCTATAATAGTAGTAAGTTATACCGGAATTTAGATTTCAAACAGTCACTCCAGATCAAATATTTGGCATTATTCTAAACCTAAAGTCTAATGCTTGTGGTATAGATAACTTTAATGTAAAATACATAAAATTGTGTTGTCCTTTCTTAATCCCATTCATCACTCATCTTGTAAATACAACCATTTTGGAGTGTGAGTTTCCGTCGTTGCTCTTTATGATAATTTCTGTGTTAGTGCATCACTCAATAAAGCAATATTATTATTATTATTAACGAGCTCCTAGCGAGTTTATAAGATTGCGGTGTCTATCCGTCTGTCCGTTCTATTCTATTCATGAGGGGAGCCCATCAAGGCAGCACTTAGGCACATCAAAGGCCCATTGTGCTTACCCCCTTTCTTCGCAACTAGGTTCAGAGCCCGTTCCTCTCAATAAAGGATAGGACCCTGTTTAGCCTGAGTTGCTTCACCCTCCCCGGTTCCAGATAACTGTCGCCGAGGAGCTGATGTCTGTCTCTGGCCAAAGCGTCGCAGTGACAGACGACATGCTCGGTAGTTTCATCTACCTCGCCACAAAACCTGCACGTGGACTCTTCTACAAGTCCAATGTTGTGCAGATGGTAGTTGACCATCCAGTGTCCTGTTAGGACACCAATGATCTTCCTAATCTGGCCTCTATTCAATTGTAGAAGCTTAGAAGGCCCAGATTTGCCAAGGGGCCCCGTTAAGAAGACCTTGGACTGTCTGAGTCCAGTTGTCTGTTGCCACAAGGTCTGGAATTGCCTGGTCACCCAGTCCCTAATCCTAACCCTGACAACAGAGGGAGCAATACCCAGGGTAGGCTCGGGCCCGACGAAGGTCCTCGCACTGCCTTCGCGAGCCAACTCGTCCGCCCTTTCGTTGCCCCCTACTCCACAGTGCGCTGGCACCCATATCAAGCTTACCCTATTAGATTCACCTAATCTATCTAGAGTTTGCCTACACTCAAGCGTCGTAGCAGAACGAACCCTGTCGGCTGACAGAGCCCTCAGCGCCGCCTGGCTGTCACTGCATATGTATATATGCTTGTTATGGTATCCTCGACGGAGGTTTTCCTGTGCACAGGTCGTGATGGCTAACATCTCTGCCTGAAACACAGTGCTATGTTGACCAAGGGGAAAGCTGATTTCAGCTCTCGGTCGGTCACCATATATACCCATGCCCGCTCCCCTTACCGTAATAAGGGACCCATCTGTAAACCACATGAGCCCTCCAGGTTTGAGGAACGGCCGATCTGAGTTCAGCCAGTGCTCCCTATCCGGGAGAGCGACCTTATAACCTTTAGGTTTAGCTAAGACAGTCCGGATCACATCCCTTCTTGCAAGAAGGGGGTCGGATCTAAGGGTTTCCCCCCAGATCCGCCCATGCCCAAAACTGCTCCGATCTTTCCACTCGTCCCAATCATTTAGCCTTATCGAAGCCTTCCGAGCCTGCGCCTCTACAGCTAAGTGCAGAGGCTCTAGTCCCAGAAGTGCCTCCATAGCCAACGTTGGCGTGGTTTTCATGGCTGCAGTGACTCCCAAACAGGCGAGTCTCTGTACCTTGCTAAGCTGCTTCCTGTAGGTCGCCCTGCGCATGGCAGGCCACCATACAAGTGCACCGTACAGTCTGTCCGTTAGCACGTTATCTCACAAACGAGTGGACCGAATGCGGTGAAATTTTGAAGATGGCTTCTTTATCAAATTTGTAGATCGGAGTTCGTGAATTGTCAACGTACGCCAAAAAATAAGAAAGGCCGTTTTGACATCTCTGTTAGTTATGACCCGAATCGCATGGAATTCAAAATGGGCATAGCTTTTTAGGCATGCAATACGCAATGCCAAAATTTGTGTACAATCGATTAACATTTACACGGCCTTTTTGGCATCTCAGCTATTTATGAACCGAATTGCATGAAATTTAAAATGGGCATACCTTTAGCAATTAAATACCTACGCAATGAGAAACGTTGAGTTTAATACTTATTTAATTGACTCAACATTCATACTGCTCTTTGATTGGAGTTCGTATATATTATATTGGTTGTTCAATTTTATTATTAAGGATCCTCAGATCCTTTATAGTTTTGTATTGCTGTCTGTCCGTCCGTCTGTCTGTCTGTCTGTCTGTCTGTCTGTCTGTCTGTCTGTCTGTCTGTCTGTCCGTGTGCACGATAACTTTGTTTAGAAACGTCCGATTGCTTTGAAATTTGGTACACATGTTCTTAAGAGTAAAGGAAAGGTCGCTATTGTTTTTCAGCTACGTAGGTTATCGGGCCAAAAAGTTATAGCTCAAAAACTGCCCAAACCTCCAAAAAAATTGTTTCTTTTATAATTCTTGTTACAAAGAACATATGAAGGTCCGGCTTTCTGTGTTAGTAAATATTCCTGAAACCTCAAGCAACTATGCAGATGCAAAAAATGGCGCATGCGCAACGTAACGTTTGTACCTGCGCAATCCAATTTTTTTCATTTCTCAAGATATTTACATGAAATCTTGTATGAGGGACCTCGAGTAAAAGTGGAACTAATGCCGAATCAAAAAATTTGTTTTGCGCATGTTTTGCGCATGCGCAATCCAATTATTTTGTTTTTCAAGATATTTACATGAAATTTTGTATGTAGGGACCTAGAGTAAAAGTCAAACTAATGCCGAATGAAAAAATTTGTTTTGCGCATGCGCAATCCAATTATGTTATTTCTCAAGATATTTACATGAAATTTTGTATGTAGGGACCTGGTGTAAAGTGGAACTAATGCCGAATCAAAAAATTTTTTTGCGCATGTTTTGCGCATGCGCAATCCAATTATTTTGTTTTTCAAGATATTTACATGAAATTTTGTATGTAGGGACCTGGTGTAAAAGTGGAACTAATGCCGAATCAAAAAATTTGTTTTGCGCATGCGCAATCCAATTATTTTATTTCTCAAGATATTTACATGAAATTTTGTATGTAGGGACCTGGTGTAAAAGTGGAACTAATGCCGAATCAAAAAATTTGTTTTGCTTTCTGTGTTAGTAAATATTCCTGAAACCTCAAGCAACTATGCCGATGCAAAAAAATGGCGCATGCGCAACGTAACGTTTGTACCTGCGCAATCCTATTTTTTTCATTTCTCAAGATATTTACATGAAATCTTGTATGTAGAGACCTCGAGTAAAAGTGGAACTAATGCCGAATCAAAAAATTTGTTTTGCGCATATTTAGCGAATGGTCGTTAAGTAAATGATGGTAATACTGAGGATCCTTCGATATTCCGTTATATCGGTTTATTATAATAGATTGCACACCAAGCGATACAGATATAGGTACAGATTTTAAGAAGTGTGAGTCTGTAAAGGTATCAAGTAAAGAACCTTTCAGTTTGAATAGTTTATTTCCATTGTATTCAGTAAAATGATGACAATCACATAAGCGAAAAAGTGTCACCAAGCTGTTTATTGGAGTTTGATCTCACGCGTTATTGCACTTCAGTCTTTCCAGCAAGGGCAGATTATTTTAGCTATTATATAGAAAGATTATGGTACCTATTACATTTTCCATTAATTTTTACGTCACTACATTTCCCTTTCCCAGAGAATGATCTACACTATGGCCAAACTGGATATAAATAAATACATTGACTTTTATAATTCTAATTATAACGTACGTACTACCATAAAATGTTTACATGTAGAGGTAGGTATCTAATTAAAATAATTACTAAAAAAAATAGGTTAAGATACACTATTAATACCTTACTGGTACGAATACACATTACAATATGTAGTTTTTGTTTCTTAAGTAGTTTTTTTTGACAGTGACTTCTAAAACGAAATCATCGTCGTGACATTTATTTATCGCTCCTAGCAAGTTTATAATTTGCATTTTGCAGTGTCTGTCCGTCCGATTACGATGAAATTTTGCAGGTGGATTCGCTATATCAATTTTGTCGATCAGTTTGTGAATAGGGAACGTAGGTCAAAAAATAAGAAAGGCCCTTTTGACATCTCCGTTAGTTATGCACCAAATTACCTACATGAAATTCAAAATGAGTATAGGTTTAGCCATCTAAGGTGCAATATAAAAAGTTGAGTCCAATCGACTCAAAATTCACAGTGCTCGCTTGTGGCATCTCAGCCATTTATGAACCGAATTGAATGAAATTCAAACTGGACAAGGGTTTGGTCACATAATACGCAATTCCGAAATTTGAGTCTAATCGATTTAAAATTTATAGTGCCCTTATGGAATCTCTGCCATTTATTAACAAAATTGAATGAAATTCAAACTGGGCATAGCTTTAGCCATATAAGACGCAAAGTCAAAAGTTGAATATAAAAGATTAACATTAACAATAACTACACTAATAACATTAACTGCATTCGAAAGTGAAGACTGCATTAATTCAAGATTTAATGTATGGCTCTTTATTAGAACACCATACTTTTTGTTTGTATGTTTGTTTACCTACATTATACTTATCAATGGCAAAAGGTCATCCCTTAGTTAATACCTTATTAACATATTTCAAGAAACAATTTTTTTGAATTTTTTTTGACTAGTTCAGACTATATTACATATATGCAGATTTGTTACCTACTATTATGACCGAGATTATGACTAATTAATTCTTCAAGATACATTGTTGATGTTTTAAATTCCACGTTCCAACGTTGGTTCTATCACTTAAAAAATAATACAAACCTATCGCTCCTTTAAACCAGGTGGATAAAAGTTTACCAATAATTTTATTTTCTGCAGTTAAGTCGACGGCAAGGTCGAGATTTTCTTTAGAATTTTCCTCTGTATTTTTCGATGTAGCGCTTTTCGCTCGGCTTGTCGCTAATGGCCAATTTAGATTTACCAGACGATTTACCAAAACATTTGAACCACATCGAGGTTTGCTTGTTTTTAATACCTTTTGTTGTTCGGACGCAAATTGCGAAACAGAAATAGGTAATTAATTTTTTATGGCCGAGAAGAAACTTAATTTTTTTGAGATTATTAATAAATATTCCTAGATATTCTTCGCGATGAGATTCATCAATTACATCGGCTAAATCATCTCTTAGGAACGCTTCCATAATGCTTCAATATCTTGTAGTGAGGCCTTCCAGTGACGCATAATTATCCTGTCTATTAATTTTTAGCGTAACCCACGAAGTTGGGGAACACTTATTATAATGCTCGTATTTCCGTCCGTCCGTCCGTATTACGCATATCGTGGCTTATAGGGCACCTAAAAAGCTCAAATCTTGCGCTATTCGATTGCTCTTTCATTGTAGATTTGCAGAAATGCCAATTCAATCCGTTTCACTCGCTTTTGGTTAAGTAAATTAACAAAAAGTGACTTTAATTAGTATATGCGCGAGGTACCGGGTTCGATTCTCGACACCTCCCAATTTTTTTTATATTTTGTATTTCCGTCGTCCGTGCTTATTATACGCGTTAATTTACTTAACCAAGAGAGAGTGAAATGGATTGACGCCGAGATATGCAGACGACAAAAATTAATTAACCTACCAAAAAGAAAAAAGTTATTGTTATATTTATATAGCGCACGTCAGTCTAAAGCTATTTGGCGCTGTGGTAGAGTGGTTGCCTAGCATGCAAGAGATATCGGGTTCGATTCCCAGAGCCGCCATAATTTTTTTTGTGCTCTTTTAACATTTTGAAAAAAAAGTGCACTATTTTTCTCCCAAAGTCTGCCCGTCTGTCTGTTTGTCTGTCCGTCCGTAAAGGTTTTCTCGTTTTACAATGTGTCCTGTGGGTTACGCTGCAATACCCTTGTATGGTTTTTGAACATTTTTAATATGTTTTTTTATAAATGTTGGTATCTGTGCGTTAATGCCTTCCTCAATCTCGCTAAAAAAATCTACAGTATTTGTTTCGGGGGGTTCACTCGGGGATTCACTTCGCGTTTCACTCATTATGGAAAATTTGTCTGAACTCACTATCACCGACACTATCACCATTGAATAAGGAGGCTATCACTCTATATTTGACTATACACTATACACCTATTAATTAATTAATCAAATACATAAACGTGGCATTAACCCTCGCATTAACCACATTAAATTACATTAACTGAATTAACTTGAAATTAAATGCATTTACAAACATTAACAACATTAAAACCACATTAAATTACATTAACTGAATTAACTTGAAATTAACTGCATTTACAAGCATTAACTACATTAAAAATTAATTTTAATGCATTAACTACTATTTGTACACCGAATTAACTAGGTGGTTTACCCCTCGCATCTCTGTCATTTATGAACCGAATTGAATTAAATTCAAAATGGGCATGGCATGGCTTTAGTCATATAAGACGCAATGCCAAAATTTGAATCCAATCGATTCAAAATTCACGATACACTTTTGGCATATCGGCTATTTTATGAACCGATGTCTCGAAAACGATTGATTATGAATTTTCAAATTCTGTTTGCAAGTATTATGTTTATAATTACTCAAGGTAGAATTATTAGTGACCAGGGTCATGACCCCGTTCCTTTGGGGGGAGTTCTTTTGCTATATGTAAATTGTTTCAATTTTATTGGTTGGAGTTTATTCTTTACTTTTACATTTTAATGTCTTGCGCCTAGCCAGTGACGGAAATACATGTTTTGAAGCACCAGGTATCAGAATCAAACAAAACCTCGAGGATGTCGGTCGGTCTGTCTGTCTGTACTCTCATTTCCGGATAAACGGCTGAACCGATTGGAACCAAATTTCGTACACACATTCTTAGACATAAAAGGAAGAGCTAAAAAGCTTTTGGACCGAATCGCATATGCAAGTGTGTGAAAATAACAAAGAACTGTCAATTTTTGACGTTTTTGTATATTATGGCTAAACTAATGCATCGATTTGAAGTAAATTAGATACGTATGTTCTATGGACACTTTACCAAGAATTGAAATACATTTAGTCCGCACGTTAGTAAAGGGAGGGGTAAAAAATGAACACCCACTTTTTTGACGGAAATGCACGTCTTGAAGCACCAGGAATACGAATCAAACAAAATCTCGAGGATGTCGATCGGTCTGTCGGTCTGTCTGTCTGTACTCTCATTTCCGGCTAAACGGCTGAATCGATTGTAACCAAATTTCGTACACACATTTTTAGACATAAAAGGAAGAGCTGAAAAGCTTTTGGGGCGAAGTGCGCATACGCAAGTGTGTAAAAATAACAAAGAACTGTCAATTTTTGACGTTCTTGTGTATTATGGCTAAACTAATGCATCGATTTGAAGTAAATTTGATACATATGTTCTATAGACACTTTACCAAGAATTGAAATACATTTAGTCCAAATGGTGCGGGTGGTATCTGTGCTGGCCACAGCAAATTTTTTGCTTGGCCGGCACGTAACTCCGAAAAATCGTAGTCCCATGAATTTCGAGTTAGTGAGAGTATACAGTATTTGAAAACGGTGCGTCGTATCAAAAAATAATAAAAAGGTTTTATTCTTAGAATCGAACAAGGAATGCAACAATAATTTTTATGATGGAAAAAAACAGTAGCGTACTATTCTTTTTCGAAAATATTTTAAAAAAACTACGCGCGCCACTGGTAAACGCAAGAAAATTGTTGTTTCTTGGAAAATTTCCTTTCCACGTAGCTACTGACACCTACAAAATTTTGTTTAATTATTTCAAGTGGTTTAGCCACAATCATTAAATGTTTGTTTTTTCAGTAAAACATTGACACCCTGTATCTTCGTTATTGTTCATATTTCGAAAAAGCGTCAAACGAAAAAAAAAACATTTTTTGAAGCCCTATTCGCAGGTGAAAAGAAAGCCCCAACTTTGGAATCGCCCTGTATAATAGTAGTCATTTCCTTAATCAAAGGATAAAAACCACTCTATGTGAGGCATTAGTTCCCCTTCCCTCTCAAATTAATTATTGCCTTGCCACTTACTTTATGGGCCGTATCTGGTTGCTGTTGACGTAAAACGTATACGTACAACGAATGCAGAATTCCTGTAGGCATTTATTTTCTGGATAAGGAATATGAGCATATTTCTTAAAAATTGGATTTGAAACGGCTCGTGGAGCGAAAAAGCCCGAAAAAAATTTTTTTTTGGTTTCGGATTTCTAATAGTTATAAAAAGTTGCTTCGTTGCATTATCTTAAAAAGAAGATTTTGCAATTTAAAGAAAAAAAATTTTTAGAGGGTCCGCCAGGGGTTTGAAAAAAATCATTTTTTAACTGAAAAAGTTTTTTTTTGGACGAAATAAAACATGTTTTTAGTACTTTTTGTTTTCTAATAGTGGAAAACTTCTATAAAATAAATATGCCTACATAGGAAAATTCGAGTTTCAACGAAATAAAGAAATTTCAAAAAATTGAAATGTTTTAGTTTTTTGTCAATATTAATGGGTCTGGCGGACCCTCTAAAAATAAAGCGATTGCAATAAAAATTGGTATGGATAATATGTGACTCTAAACACAACTTTTTGTAACTATTACATCGGCAAATAAAAAAAAATTTTTTTCGCTCCATTAGCTTTTTGTCAATATTAATGGGTCTGGCGGACCCTCTAAAAATAAAGCGATTGCAATAAAAATTAGTATGGATAATATGTGACTCTAAACACAACTTTTTGTAACTATTACATCATCCAAATAAAAAAAAATTTTTTTCGCTCCACTCTACAGTGAGTCAACATGCGAAACAGAAGGAATTATTATTATGTGCTTAATTTAGATCATGGCCATAGCATAATTTGTACCAAATAAACACCTCCAAGTACCTTTTTAGCAAGATCCAGTCATCCAGATAGTTCATTTAAGTAAAAAATAAACGGGCGAGTTTATAAATGACGTAATTATGAACTACGTTGACATTCAAGGTTGTATAATTTTAGAAGTGCAGTCTAGTCTGCAGTTCGCATATCGCATTAGCAAATAGGAATGTGTCCAAGTCCAATTAACGTAGACATGACGGATGTCAAAATCAACATACCTACACGTTGAAAACCGTTACGTCATTATCTACGCATTTTAGCTAAATACACCTTTCTTTGTACTGTAGACCAAACGCCAAACCAAAATGAATTTTGTTTGTTATTTGTTATTGTCAACAAATTCCATTTACTTGCTATTTTAATCATCCAAGAGATTGCATTGGTACCAAACCACATTGTTTTGTCTAGTTAAGAATTGATCGAATGCATAATTATAGTGTATGATCGGAAGGGTAATGTTATTATGACCTATATGTGACATGTAACAAGCGGCAAGCCTATTGAAAATGGCCTAAATCCAATTACCCTAGCTCTGCCGCTTTTTTTTAATTTAAGAGGAACTTCAAATTTTAATAAACCTCGTAAAACGGATCTAAAAAAGCGGCTTAGCTATAAGGGGTCATTAGGCTTCTTACATGTGACATATAGGTCAACTGTGCAAAGTTTGAGCCAAATCGGCCCCAGCGTTTGGCAGTTATCGTGTTCACGGACAGACGAACAGACGGACACATCGACTCCCCTATAAAGCTTGCATCGCTTTGCTCTGCCGCTTAATAACCAAAGGAATAGTAGATTTAGATTGCATTTAGTCCTAGAGATGACTTTTTACGAAAAAAATAATTGTGGTTTAATTAGTGATTCAAACAATTGATTCACAACATGTTTTAGTTTTAGCATTGAATAAAGTTTTAGTTAATTAACATCTGGTAGCGGTAAAAATGAGATCAGCTTTTAATCGCTGTGTTCGTAACAATCCCCTTTCATAACAAGGTCACGAATTTAAGAATTGGACGTCGCCCATCCCTTGATGTTAAAATAATTACGTAGATAGTCGATAGATACTTAACATACATCCCTGTTTAAAATACCTACTTTTTGGATTTGTAAACAAATATTTGTTTTGTAATTATTGGAAGATAAGCTTATAATTTCAATAGCGTTTGGTACTTAGTTTTAAAAGTGGTTTTATTAATAATTCTATGAGTATGTGACGAGCCCAGTCGCTATCTCCAAAAGTTGCTGGCATTGCATCCTTATCTCATGCCTGCAAGCCTTCACGATCGAGTGCGGGACAAAGACGACAATAATAAAGAAAGAATCAGTGATTCAGTTACACACTGCGAAGTTATTTTTATCGCTATACAGCAGATAATGATATTCTGCATTCCTGCAGTTTATTGTTTAACTTTAAAGGATCTAACAAAATAATTTTAATCCCTATCATAAACAAAATAGGTATCTATTAGCAATTGTGTGTTAAACCGTAACCTAAAAAAATTGAACATTGAACCCATGGCCATAATGTAGGTAGGTACCTACTACGTGTACCTACCAAAGATTTCAACAATGGAAAAAAATGAGCGAGCTCGTTTGCTATATTTATAATTATATTGTTTCAATTTTAATCAATAACTGAAACGTGTTTGGAAATTCAGGTTTCATTCGAGGACTTTTGTAGAAAACAACAAAATTCGTCAACTTCCCGACTTGACAACACACCACCATAAATATAATAAATTCCTTACTAAGTCCTGCAAATCAACAAAATAAGCATTATAATTTAATCCCCTTAGCTTTAGCATTACAACGGAAAAGGTTCTAGGTTGTATTTATTTTGAAGAAAAGCCTACTTCCCTTTGCATAATAAGTTTCGGGAGCACATAACCACATTAGCTGTACCTAATTATAGATTTGGTAACCAGCAAACCATCTGGTCGCAATTCTACGTTCGATAATACCATTGAATAAAAACATTATTCAATGATAATACCTACACTCTACAGTACAGGCTACATACTTGACCAAAATTGAAAGTACGCACTGAGTTTCTTGGGTAATTCCCATTCCCATTCTCGAAATATTAAGAGTTTTGGAAAATTACGTCAATAAAAGTAATAGGTACTTATAATGGTCAAAACGTTGTATCCATTTTGAATAACACCATCTTTCGATTTTGAATATGTTTGGTAGCTCATGTTCCTTTAATACTATTGCAGTTGCTGAACTATTGGTGCAAAATCATCTAATTCGTCCTCCAATAAATATTGTAAACAATAGATCCAAAAAGACCATCACCAAACATCTTTGCTTATCCCCTTCCAGTACACGAGTGATACCTACTTCATGAATAGCAATCATAAGAACTCAAAAGTTATTTGCTCATAGTTATTTGTATAAATAATATGCTTCGATTTCGTAATCAAATTTGTAAAAAGTTCTTCTATGAAGAAATTCGCCTTGGTTGACCGAACTGGTTAAAACTATGAAGAAGACCATTTTGGTTTAAAATCATCTAATTCGTCCTCAATAATATATTGCAAACAAGTTAAAAAAATTCATCACCAAACATCTTTGCTTGTCCCCTTCCAGTACACGAGTGGTACTTCGAAAAAAGCAATCATAAGAAGATTTTAAATTTTATGACATTCATACCGAACCTGGGATCCAGGAGTAGCTGTAATTTACAGTTTGATTACATTTGGTGTAACTGACAGCATTTTAATTGCATTTGTATTGTTTTGAAATGGATATTTATGCAAAGTGTACGACATGAACTTCCTTATATATCGCAAATTCTACTACCAAATTCAGGAAATCAAAAAATACAGTGCAGTTGCGTTATACAAATGAGGACAACTTAAAAGGCTCGATCTGTTTGAAACAAAACAAATTTTGCGATTTTATATTTTATGACATTCATACCAAACCTGGGATCCATGAGTAGCCGTAATACACAGTTTGATTACATTTGGTCTAACTGAGAGCATTTTAATTGCATTTGTATTGTTTTGAAATGGATATTTATGCAAAGTGTACGACATGAACTTCCTTATATATCGCACATTCTACTACCAAATTCAGGAAATCAAAAAATACAGTGCAGTTGCGTTATACAAATGAGGACAACTTAAAAGGCTCGATCTGTTTGAAACAAAACAAATTTTGCGATTTTATATTTTATGACATTCATACCAAACCTGGGATCCATGAGTAGCCGTAATTCACAGTTTGATTACATTTGGTCTAACTGAGAGCATTTTAATTGCATTTGTATTGTTTTGAAATGGATATTTATGCAAAGTGTACGACATGAACTTCCTTATATATCGCACATTCTACTACCAAATTCAGGAAATCAAAAAATACAGTGCAGTTGCGTTATACAAATGAGGACAACTTAAAAGGCTCGATCTGTTTGAAACAAAACAAATTTTGCGATTTTATATTTTATGACATTCATCCCAAACCTGGGATCCATGAGTAGCCGTAATTCACAGTTTGATTACATTTGGTCTAACTGAGAGCATTTTAATTGCATTTGTATTGTTTTGAAATGGATATTTATGCAAAGTGTACGACATGAACTTCCTTAGGTATATATCGCACATTCTACTACCAAATTCAGGAAATCAAAAAATACAGTGCAGTTGCGTTATACAAATGAGGACAACTTAAAAGGCTCGATCTGTTTGAAACAAAACAAATTTTGCGATTTTATATTTTATGACATTCATACCAAACCTGGGATCCATGAGTGGCCGTAATTCAAAGTTTGATTACATTTGGTCTAACTGAGAGCATTTTAATTGCATTTGTATTGTTTTGAAATGAATATTTATGCAAAGTGTACGACATGAATTTCCTTTAGTTATCGCGCATCTTATTTCCAAATTTAGGAAATCAAAAAATACAGTGCAGTTGCGTTATACAAATGAGGACAACTTAAAAGGCTCGATCTGTTTGAAACAAAACAAATTTTGCGATTTTATATTTTATGACATTCATACCAAACCTGGGATCCATGAGTAGCCGTAATTCACAGTTTGATTACATTTGGTCTAACTGAGAGCATTTTAATTGCATTTGTATTGTTTTGAAATGGATATTTATGCAAAGTGTACGACATGAACTTCCTTATATATCACACATTCTACTACCAAATTCAGGAAATCAAAAAATACAGTGCAGTTGCGTTATACAAATGAGGACAACTTAAAAGGCTCGATCTGTTTGAAACAAAACAAATTTTGCGATTTTATATTTTATGACATTCATACCAAACCTGGGATCCATGAGTGGCCGTAATTCAAAGTTTGATTACATTTGGTCTAACTGAGAGCATTTTAATTGCATTTGTATTGTTTTGAAATGAATATTTATGCAAAGTGTACGACATGAATTTCCTTTAGTTATCGCGCATCTTATTTCCAAATTTAGGAAATCAAAAAATACAGTGAAGTTGCGTTAATCAAATGAGGACAACTTAAAAGGCTCGATCTGTTTGAAACAAAACAAATTTTGCGATTTCATATTTTATATTGTTCCGCTTTTTTTTGGTTTACTACTGACGTTTCATTAATGTACTTTTTTGTTTTTGTACTTTTACAGGCCTTTGACAAAATTCGTATAAGGGGCCTCGCATGTGAAAACCGGGCCTCGTTTAATACCATACACATATATTTCGGGCCTCGGATGTGCAAGTTATAAATATATGAGTACAGCTGTAATCGTTATCGTTTACCCTTGGCATGGCATTCAGCACATCAGTGTATTGTATTTTATTATCAGATTTTTTTTTACATATATGAATTTAGCGGTCAGCCATTGCTTTGCCTCTCCCTACTCCCTAGTTTTTATTTTTAGTTCCAGTCGGTTTCTACCGCACCTCCCACCGCACTCAGAGGAGAGCAAGCAAGAAGTAATGCGACCGTCGATATGGATATATTGCAATTGCAGCATTTGGGTTTAGGTACTGTTGTGTTAGTTGATTCTGTTTACCTTTGAAAAAAAATGGCTTCTAGGAATCTAGTGTTTTGTAAAGATTACCAGAATACCACCTGTAGGTTATGGAATAATTGCCGATACATTCACTGCAGCAAAGGGGACCAAGCATTATATGAAGTCTGTGGGACCATTTCCCTCAACCTACAACGAGAATTAGAAAGACTTTCAGACACAAAACGAGTTAGATGCCACGATTTGGACAAAGGGAAGTGTGATCGAGGGGCGAAATGTAAATACAGTCATAAATTGGAAACGGAAGAAGATATATTGACTTGTCCCGTTTGCAGATGTTTAATTTATGATTGTGAACTGGCTTGTTTCATTGAGTGTAATCATATAATCTGCGTTCCCTGTCTTCAACTGCTGCCGTTTTTGCGGCACAATGAAAGAGGTGTTTTCAAGACGTGCCCAATTTGCAGAGGCGAATCGATTTATACGTGTTTATTATAATTAATGGTAAGTCTTAATAACATTTAATAAACGTAACGTAAATTAATTTCCATAATGTACTAACTATTATAGCCAGTTCCTTTTATCAGTCCTTAATAAAGTGGGCCACTGCAAACTTGCTTTGGCGAGTGCGACAGAAAAGGAAGATCGGGCAAGTTCAAGTTCAGGTCACTTTCAATTTATTGCACTTTGTCCCTGTAAAATATCCATCTTGTCTGTTGTCCCTCCTCTCCTTTCGCCGTAACATTCAATCGGGCTTTCGAGTTTCGTTTCAAGGTTTCATTGAAAAGAGTGCAAGGTAACGTGCCTTATGCCCGTCGCCCTCGCTCGCGTATCGTTATTCCTTTGTTGATTGTTACTAGTAGCATGTATTATTTTTAAATTTTAATAATTTCGCAATGCCGATGTGTAAACATTTTTTGTTCAGCGTGTGCCGTAGACCTGAAAATGCGTGTAAACATTATCATAGACTATTACGTTGCCCGACTTCATGTGGCAAGAATCTTTGTAAATTTTTTCATCTTACCGAAGCATTGTTCGCAGAATTTTGTTCGCAAAGGAGGCCGTTTTTGCAAGAGATTCAGGAAGAAGTAAATAGAGTGGCGTACGCCTATTTGAAAGAAGGCGACAAAGAATTGTGTTCCGCAGTCTTAACAGGAGGTCAATGCACTGCAGTCCAATGCCTTCGATGCTATCCAAAACATGGTAGGTACATACCTAAGTTTTACTATTATATGGGGCATTCATTGTATGAATTTATGTCTCTGATTACTGTTGAACAAACTCGCTACACTTTCGTCAAGTGGTACGTCCTACATTCTCAATGAGATATACTTATCTAGCAACTTTGTTCAACAAAATCTGAAAAGGTAATGGCTATTTGTTCGATTCAGCATTATTTTTTTAATTTACCGTGCGTAGGTTTAGATCAGGTTACATAATCTTTTTAAATGACATTTTAGCGTGGTCAAAGTACACATATAGCTTCACAAAAAATACAAACCTCTTGAAATTTGAAATGTGAGTATTCAAAAGGGTTGTGCTTAATATGAAAAATTCTTTACGAAGATAGGTATGCAATTTTCCGGAAAATTGTCGAGTGAAAAATTTTGTTTTTGTTTTTTCACTCTAATTGTTTAAATATTAAATATACGGAAAAAAGTTTCAATTAAAATTTGTAGCTGATGCATTTATCTACAAAATTTGTCTGAGAAGTTTTTCTGTAAATTGAAAAGTGTACGAGATATAATTGATTTCAGCGGAAGTCGATTCGTGGGTGCGCGCGAACGTCCCGTTAGCCGAATTTATTAAAGGCTTGATTTAAAAGGTTTGAAGGTTGTGATGCACTGAAAAAACTGACAAAGTAATCTAAAATGTAGAGAAAGACCTCAACTTTCAAATAAAAATACTTTCAAGTTTAAAAAAGTAAATTTTCTAACTGTAAAATCCGTTTATTTATAAAAAAACGAGGAGAAAAACGTCAATAAACAATATTTTACTCGTTTTTTTCAAACTTTATTTAATTATATCTTTTTTCATCTTATTTCAATTAAAGCAAATTTCATATGAAACAGTTTTTTCTACGTGTCAATGTTTATTTACTATCATAAAATTAAAAACTTGAAAATTGATGATGTTTAAAAATACTCTTAGGAAAATTTGGTATATTTCAAAAACTAATGAAGATATCAGAAAACTTTTCAGACAAATTTTGTAGGTAAATGCATTGGCTATAATTTTTGATTTGAACATTTTTCTGTATTTTCATTATTTAAACAATTAGAGTGAAAAAACAAATAAAAAAATTTTCGACCAAAGTTTTTCCGGAAAATTGCTTACCTAAATTGGTAAAGATTTTCTCATATTAAGCACAATCCTTTTAACTACCTAAATTTGAATTTCCAAAAGGTTTGTACTTTTTGCTGCATTTTACGGATATTTTGTGTACTTTGACCACGCTATTTGGCAATTAGCTGTATAATTCTTTTTCTACTCATATTAAATAATATGTGCAATACTGATGCTTTTTTAATTGAGAAAGTTATCCATTATTCAATAGGTTTTCATTATTCCACTGTTGTCAGCCAATCGTGTTCCGAGTTTGTCATTATTCTTCAGGTCACAATGTAGGGTTGCCTTAGAAACATATGTGAATCAAAAATCAAGATCCCGAATGGCGATAAATTCAGTCAAACGGTTATGCCAATGAAACAAATTATACGAGATATCAGTTTTGTGAAAATTACGTGAAAATGGACAGTGCGTGTTGTAATTATTTAATACAAGTAGAAAAAGTATTAAAGTATTAACTCGTGAGAAAGGCATTCTTCACTCAGATAAATTTACGCCCTTCGTCTTCGTTTAAATTTTTTTCTGGGGTTATTGAACATGATATCAAAAAACACTTTGCCATTGGCACTTGTTAAGCTCTACAAGACGGCGCCTTCGGATTTTGAATACGACGTTTCGTTTCTGAGAATCCATCATCAACTTTAATTCTTTATATGGAACGTGGAAAAATGTCATCCGGTATATGGTAGCTTTTTTGACGTCAATTTCAGTGATGTATCACACACAATCATTTATTTTATCAAGTAAAGAAATTTCTTAGTTAATTTTAGGTTTTAAACCACTTTCACTAAAAAGTTATAAATCTCGTGTTTTTTGTTTGTTTCAATGCCCAAAAGTTTTTGGATATAAATACTAATTAAATGATTGTGTGATACATCACTGAAATTGTCGTCAAAAAGGATACCATATACCGGATGACATTTTTCTTCGGTCCATATAAAAAGTTAAAGTTGAGGATGAATTTTCAGAAACGAAACGTCGTATTGAAAATCCGTAGGCGCTGTCTTGTAGAGATTAACAAGTGCCAATGGCAAAGTGTTTTTTGTGTTTTGATATCACCTCAGAAAAAAAAACGAATATTGCGAATTTCGGTTTTTTCGAATATCTTCGGAACTAATCGGAATTTCCGAATTTTCAAAACATCGTTTTACTTAGCTCTAAAATAGGCAACTTTTGTCTAATTTAACCGACTTTGTATCTCTTACGGATTTCGATATCCCCATGCTGTTCATTCGTATCTTGGGCACACTGTATATTTATTCGCGGCTTTTAAAATCCTCATTGAAACATTTTTTAATTTTTAGGGTTGGTCGTTTGTAAACGTTGCACCTCATTCCTAACTCGGACAAATACCTACAGGTTGGATTGCTGTCACGTCGTTTGTGGAGACTGCGTGGAATTTCTTCCTGTTCGAGTTGACGCACTAATGCTCTACGAATGTCCTGTTTGCAAAGAATATGGCCTCCCTATCAAACTTTATGGCTAAATCTTCCTGATTCCATTGTAGTTTACCCTCGTAGTTATAGGATTTGCTTTGCGTTTTGTAGTTTGCCAGCGTAGTGTAGAATTAGCTTTGCGCATTGTAGTCTTTCGTTTTGTAGTTTCCCAAGGTAGTGTAGTATTTTTAAATTAATGCATGCTTATTCCTCCCAAAAAATGTTTGCGCTAATCAAGTACGTGGAAGATTCTGTAATCCATGTATGCTCAACAAAGGACATTAAACAATATGGACATCAGAAGTTAGCAAGGTGGTGCGACGGGCAGTTTTATCTATCAACTATAATCTGTTATAATGGTGAGTGTAACCTAGTTCAAATTTTGGTAAACTACAGTTTTTTATTAAATCACAATTTCTTTGTTGCTGTGACACTATTTTTCATATACCAGGTGAATATCCTTCATAATCGAACATAGGCAATTAACTTAGGACAAAGTTTTTTTTGCAGGTGGTTGCTCTCCATGTTAACTTAGAGAGTTTACAATGGCATCAATCGAAAGTTTTTTTTTCTCATTCATTTAGACACGAATTAGGTAATTTTCAGTTCTATTTCACATTATTTTAGCAAAGAGTTGACAATAAATCCATTTAGCAAAATCATGTTAAGCCGTATTACTAAGACAAAAAGCAGATTCAAATGTAATTCAAGTCGAAATCAATCAAACGGTTTATGCCAACTGTCATTAATTTTTTTGTAATACGTTTTTCTCTAAGGAAAGAATATAATAAAAATCGTTAATGCACTTTAGGGATTTAAAGGGTATGGAAGGTAAGTAAACTATTCGCAGACTGATTGCTGACTTTTCCTTATAGGCGATCGATTTTGGGTGTAAATTCAACCCGAAATCGATCACCTATAAGGAAAAAAGTCTTTAAACATATCTGCAATCAGCCTGTGAATAGTTTACTTACCTTCCATATTAAATAACAGGCTCATAATGGAGGAATTCATTTAACATATTTAAAGGGTACTTTAAATCCCTATTTTCTGGGAAAAAAGTGTTAAAATTTACTTTAAATCCCTAGGGATAAAAGCTAAATTTAGATATTTATTTTCAAAAATTTTATTAGTCAAATATGCCAAACCCGAAAGGCATGTAACTATAAGTTAGGTAAATCGACAAATAAACCAGAAACTTAAACATGCTAGTATTTCCTAAAGTGCATAAAATAGTATATACACCTCAGGACTAAAGTGTTTTAAAATACCTCGACAAATTATAGCCCTCCCGTTTGTCGGGCCATAAACTTTTTGTCTCGGGATTTAAAATACCACTTTATTCCCTAGGTGTATAATGTACTATTACAGCAAAAATAATTACCTACCGTAGTGTGCCAGATTTGTTTTCTGTGCCGTTTAAGGGGCGTTCCATTCAGTCTGTAACGGCGATGCAACAGTCTTTCAATTTGAAACTAATAAAATTATGAGAAATATAACTGAAAATGATTTAATTTGCATATCATTAGACTAGAAAAAAATTTTTCCGGTGGGGTCTTTATAAACCCTTTAACATGGGGAGCAATAATCTTTAAAAAGAAACTCCCCTTTTATTGTCTATGCGCGGTTTTGAAATATTCACCCGGTATGTAATACCCGGGTCCAGGACCGTTTGGCTATAATTATGCAATTCTTATAGATAATCGAAAGATTCTGGAAGATATTCGAGAGAACTTGGTGCACCGTTCACCCATAGTTGGTAAGTTTATTTTACAGTTTAACTAAGGCTTTATCTGAGTAAATTTTACCAAATTGAAATGTGCATGTAGATAATATTCTTATTAGTCATTACTGTTACTTCACACACTTATGAACCTATTATCAAAATGTGTATGCTGCCTTTTAACAAGAAACAGTAAATAAGGATAGAGCAATTCATAGTGCATTTGACTTAATCACCCTGTGTTGTTAAATGTGATAATGTAGCAGAAAACGAAATATCGTAAAAGAGAAAGCAATTTGTTTAATAAGCCATATTAATTTAACTTTTACTTAATTGATATAGTTTAGGGGCCGGAAATCTTCTGTTGTAGAAGCGCGAAGTATTTTACGTGGAGATTAGTCCGGGTCGCACTTGGGTCACATGTCGTTACAGTATACCTACAATATTTTTATGCAAATATATTATTTAAAATAATAAAAATAAAACTCGTATATTTTTATGTTTTGTATTATATTCTTTTTTTATAAATTTACGATATATTTTATTGTTACTAAAATTGAGATTTTTTGCGGTTGCTTTCGAGGGGTTGTTCACGAGCAAAGTTCTTGTCCTTCATGTAGGAAATTTCGGGAAAATTCTGGGGAAATATTAGAAAATTTTGTTGAAATAGGAGGAAATTTCAAAGGAATCAGGAAATTCTAGGGAAATTTTGAGGAAGTAAGAGGAAATTTAGAGAAAATTCTGAAAAACAATATGGAGACTTTAAGGAACAAATTTGGGAATTCTTTGGCAATGATTGAAATGTTGGGGGAATTAAGGGAAATGGTGGCATTTTTTAGGTAATGAAGGAAATCTTTGTCCCCTAAAATAAATCGTGACCAACCCCTCGGTTGCAATTTTTTGCAAGTTTTTGTTTATAATAGCTTAACAATACATTAATAAAAATTACGTTGCGGCGAGAATGTTGCAGGCCGCATCAAGACGCCTTGCGGACCGCATCAGGTTGCCGACCGCTGTTCTTAACTGTGTCCGGGTAAACTACTAGGCCCACCCCTGTTACTTTAGCATAATTGACGATATGAGTTAAATTAGGAAATATGAAGCATTTTTTCGCACGATTGCGATGTGGTATCAGAAAACCAATTGCTCATTGGGTTATGAAGGTATTCAATAAAATAACTTTCTTCTAACAAAACACCCTGTATATTTTTACATATTTTCAAATAAAATGAAATTATGAATAAAACATTTAAATGGAATCTAGGAACTGCAATCGATTAAGGGTTTAAATGTTATTCCAAAGATTCATGAGACGCGGTAGGCTGATAATTTAAATTAAAGAAAAATGTAAGCGAAATAAAGAATACAGAAATAAGAAGTTTGCTGGAAAGTTTAAAATTTTTAACATAAACTAACTAAGTACTTCGGTTTTAATAATAAAGAAATAAAAGTTTTAAAAAGTTACACTATACAAAAAAAATCAAATTTTTCCGTTTTATTATTACTAGCTTGTAAAGACAATGAATTTCAAACAACCATTAGTAACGATTGATAATAAATGTTAAAGATTTTAAACTTTCCAGAATATTTCTTTATTCTTTATTTCACATATGTTTTATTCAGTTTCATTGTCTTCCAAAGTGTGTTAACAATTGACATACACAGGGGGTTCCATATTTCTCTCTCTCAAATGACTACGCCACTGATTTTTACTTACAAGTATTTCCATAATAATGTTTTTTGTAGCTTTCGACTTTTGAAGGGAAACTGCAATTTTAGTTTTTCCTACTTATGCACTATACTGTAGGTAGACTATCCCAAGCAAAAAATACCATGATTCAATTTGTCTCCAAAATACACATTTTTTCCCATTTAACTTGCGTGGTTTAACTTGGGTCCCAATGTTGTGCACAATAAATGTACCAGAATATACAGGGTAAGTTTTTTTCCTATGTTTATAATGGTAATCGTGTAAACCGTAAGATACAAAGTCTCTTAAATGGGCAGAGTTATGAAGATTTAATTCTGATTAATTTTCCCTTTTAGCGTTTCTTGTAGCTCTAGAATGGCGAAGTTATGGTAAAAAAAAAACGAAAAATGTCATTTTCGAAAATGTGCTGAAAGGGAAAATTAATATCATAAAATTCTGAATACCTTTGCCCAAGTTGTCACAGAATCAAAACCAATATCTCCCTATAAATATATTGAAAATTGAATATATTTTTTGTTAGGTAATGTACGAGATATGTTTCGAACATCAACATGTTCATTATCAAGTACGGAAAATTAATCAATTAATTGATTAATTAATCATTTAAATAATTAATCAATTAATTAATCAATCCGTCAATGGGGAAAATTTAAAATTATTACAATACATATCAATTAACGAATTAGTTGAAATTACACATTTCGTTAATTGACCTGTATTGTAATAATTTTAAATTTTCCCCATTGACGGATTGACATTTGTTAACTTAATTTTCCGTACTTGATAATGAACATGTTGATATGTTTGAAACATATGTCTTACATTATTTTCAATAAATTTCGATACATTTATGGGGAGATATTGGTTTTGATTCTGTGACAACTTCGTCTTGGACCCCATTTAGAGAGAGATGGACCGACACAACGTTTTAACTTTGCCCGTTTAAGCGACTTTGTATTTCTTATGGTTTAGGAGATCCCAAAGTAAACATTGGAAAAACTCATCCTGTCTGGCAAGGTTAGAAAATGTGTGGATAAGGTCTTATGTAGGATTCAAATTTTAATACATGTTACATGTAGGTTGTTGTTGCAGCATTATATTCCGACAAACAACAAGGAGATGAAGTTTCTGTTGCCAACATGATACAACATGATAATTCATTTAAACGTCGTTTAATGCTTACTGCTGCAGACAAAACAAATTTGGTGAAAACCTGCAGGAACAAGGACAATAACTTTACAGAAACCGCTCTCCTTAATAAGGCTACACAAGAAGGTGTATCTAGTTCCCTGCCATCTTCTTTAACAAAACACAGTAGTAACTGTTCCTCTGAAATTGGTTTGGTAACTGATGCTTTCACTACATCGCCACCTGACAGTCTAACTACATTAATTCCCCTCGATCCGACTAGTCCCTCCACTTATGATGCAGAAAATGGATCCGTGGAAATAATTTCCAGAACCCGAGTAAACATTTCCCCTGATATTATTCGTTTTACCGAAGAAAATAGACAGTATGATATTAATACTAATTTTTCTACTGCATCTATGGACCGTTTGCTTTGTCACAACGAACCATTAGTTATTGAGGGCAAAGTAGTAGATTACTCTAATGATTATTTTGAAATGAATGACGTGGACTTGCAAGACGGTGTCATTGCGAATGTATCACATCCCGTACAAAACACCTGGAATCTTCCTAGTGATTTGGAAGACGCAACTTTTATTAATGGAGAAACGAATGTCATGGACTTGCAAGACACTGTCATTGCGAATGTATCGCATCCCGTACAAAACACCTGCGATGTTTTTATGGATTTGGAAGACGCAACTTTTATTAATAGAGAAACAAATGTCATGGACTTGCAAGACACTGTCATTGCGAATGTATCACATCCCGTACAAAACACCTGCGATGTTTTTATTGATTTGGAAGACGCAACTTTTATTAATAGAGAAACAAATGTCATGGACTTGCAAGACACTGTCATTGCGAATGTATCACATCCCGTACAAAACACCTGCGATGTTTTTAGTGATTTGGAAGACACAACTTTTATTAGTGGAGAAACATCAGAAGGCACAGCTTTAAAAATTATGTCCAGAACTTCAATACAGACTACCCCCGTCATCAATACGCTTTTTACTGCAGAAGTAGATGGGCAATGTGATACTAACGATGTTCATTCCTCTCCTTTATCAACTGATGCTTCAGTTGCACATGTCATCGATGATTTACATAATTCTAGTTCTGCATGTCCTGTCGCTACAGTTTCTATACGGAGTAAAAGAAATTTGGTCCAGATGGAAAATCCTGAAGTACAGTGCAATAAAAAAAGAAAACCTACTCCTCTCACTTATGATAGAAATGTGGTAATCACACCATCTCATACTTCAAACGCTCAAGTACTTGATAACATACCTGCCACTGCTTTATCTGAAAACAAGAAAACTAACCCGAGGAAATACTTCTGCGTATATTGCAATAAGTTATATGCAAAGTTTCCTCAACATCTGCAAACGTCACATAGAGATGAACCTGCTGTGAAGATGTATATGTTTTTACCATCGAGTAAGTTTATCAAATCATTTTTATTTTAAGATTTTTGACTTTTTACATTAATGTATGGATAATCCGAAGAGAAAGTTGGCGGAACTCGTTCAGATGACTCATGTTACCGGATTATAGAATTCATAATAAATGATATCTTTAAGTTCCGTTTGTAGATATACTTAACCATATACAGGGTGGGTCATTAGTGTGTGGGTGGAAGGTTCTGGGTTTAGTAACGCACATATTAAAAATTCATTATCAGGACATGTTGGAAGGATTCGTTAAGGCTACAACCTAAAGATATTTTTAACGAAATTGCAATTGTCATGCAAGGTGATTTATAACGAAGTTGGGTTTTTTAAATAGAATCCCCTGTCTATTATCGCATATTTCAATCCTTTGTTCAATTTTAGTGTGACTTTGTATCACATGCTATCTAAAATGAGTCGTTTCGTTGCAATTCGTAATTTTTTTAAAAGAGTTGCCCAGTAAAAATTAAATATCGCAGTTGTAATAAAACTTAAAAGGCTGAGATTCTTCAGTGTTACTAATCATGAAATGTACTAATATACGCCGAACAGTTAGTTACTTTTAAAAAAATCACTCGATCAATATTAAAAATTTTTATCGAGGACAACTTGATTTTTAGTGCACTTTTAACATTTAAAAAAAAAGTGCACTATTGTCCTCACAAAGTCTGTCCGTCCGTCAAGGTTTTCTCAGCGTGTAGTGGACCAAATTGGTCAATTCCTTTTGCATTTCATGGGGAATTTCAAACCCTCCATGCAAACAAGCCTCTTTTTTCCAAATTTTTCTCAAAAAACTAAAAAAAAGTTAAAGCGCACTCCCTAGCACACTCCGTGGGCTTTACAGAAATTTTTTTAATATACCAAGTTTTTTTATTCTATCAAATGTAGGATTTGATTACCTTTCTAATGATATAAGCATGTCGGTACCTTTAACTTTTTTTGTTATTCAACAATTTTTGATAGTTCAGTGTTGATTTTCAAAGCCTCTCGGTGAATTAGTAGGCTATTAAAAACTATAAACGCCTCCTTTAGGATTATCCATACATTACTGTATTAACCTTACTTGAATCACGATAAGCATGCTGGTAGTTCTGTGCATTCTTAAGCGAAAGCGAAAGTCCATTGCCCAGCGTGCCTTTGAAAGTATGGAATATTGTGCATATATATTTCTTCATAAATATCAGTTTTATCGAAAAATTGTTCAAATAAAAGTTATTTGGTATTTAATTTGTCATAATATATTAATTTTTAATTTTTTTAAAGTAAGCGCAACAGAAAAAAAATTTTATGACCAGATATATTTTTCGATTAAATTTGTCGAGTGTTTTATTCTTTTTTCAAAAATTTAAAATATTAATCTGCTTGCACCGGTAAAATGTTGAGAAAACTGCGAAAAACCGGTGTGTAGGTGTATTTTAACAATGCTCATTAATCTAGTCACTCATCTATTTTTAACAAATTTCAAACTCTGCCTGCGTCCTTCATTCTCCATAACCCAATACATTGAAAATTTCAGTATGTTGCCTTTTGGTTAAAAATGAGTTGTTTCTGTTCACTTTAAAAGCATATTTCACTCTCAAAAATGGATGCTTAACCCATGGCGTAAATATAGAGGGTGTGTGCATATCGTAACTTCGCGCAGCTCGTGTGACGTCATCTTCGAGTCTCGCGTCATCTTCGAGTCTCGAAGATAGCGCTTCGGTGTAACAAATTTACAATTGAGCGTTATTTAACAAATTCCTAAAAACTTGTTCTCACAATGCCTTATTGTGCAGTAGGAGGATGTTATAATAGTAATAGAAATACCACAGGAGTTAGCTTTTTTCACTTTCTCACTTATTAATCCCCCTCTGATATATTAATGAATATAGCGTAGTATGGAATTCAAATTTATCATTCTACATGGAGACTTCTTCGATAAAAACCCATTGGTTGTGACGAGAATTTTAAGTTCGTTGAAAGTGGAATTTTAAAATTTTCCGGAAGAACTTTTGCGATACCTTGTTAGAACACGCACCTATATCAGAACTAACAATTTACACTTCGTTTTCAGGGCGTAAACAGAGCAGATACATCGAAAATTGTAAAGAAAATGAGGAAAATTATTAGTACCTAGTTACACGGTACATTATGAAGTATGAATTAATTTATAATTAGTCTACTAGCTACGTCGCTGTTATTGTGTAGTATTTGTTTTGCGTTTTAAGCCTAACCCAAGTACGTGTTTGTGTACACAATTGAACAACACTTTAGTTATACGGATGAGTTTTACTTTTTCGATAGCGTAAGCCGTAAAGCATTCTATTCTATTCATGAGGGGAGCCCATCAAGGCAGCACTTAGGCACATCAAAGGCCCATTGTGCTTACCCCCTTTCTTCGCAACTAGGTTCAGAGCCCGTTAGGACCCTGTTTAGCTTGAGTTGCTGAGTTGGGATATTAAACAGGTCGCCCCCTTACTGTGCTGCAAATTGCTCTGTAAGAAAGTTACCTCGTCCATCACTGATGTACTAAGTTCCTCCCTTCCCTAGAGATGCCGACGGTTCCGACCCCTTATCGGAGCCGAGAGCCGCCACACGAGCCAAAAGCTCGTCGACATCTTGTATAACCTCTGAGGGCACCACGGCCCCTTCGAGGTCTACATCGAGGGATTGAGCTCCCTCCGTCGCAACGGAACTGGGTCCCGCCACCTCGGTGGAGCCCTGTCCCTTTCCTGGCGCAGCCGGAGCCCCCGCTTTTGTCACAAACGTGACGTGCGAGACCCCCGCGTACGCCTGGAACTTCTGCCGCTGGAGGGCCTGATAGGATGCCTCGTCGACACCAAATGCGAGGAGTACCCTACCAGGCTCTTCCTTGCGGAAGTACGTCCTCCATAGGCTCGACCTGAAACCAGGATTTTGCCTTTGGAGGCGCTTCAAAATGATGGCCGTGTCATCCGGGAGCCCGTGCAACACAGCCATCACTTTGGTTACCCTAGGGACGTGCCTCTGCACCTTCTGAGAAGCACCATCCCAGGGCCTGATAAGAGGGACAGTCCTCTCCAACCAGTCCAAGGTCCACTGGTCTTCGCATTCGGCCACGATGGCACCCTGCGGATTCCAGCGGAACCCTGCCAGCCGAGGGAAGGGCCCCCCCTCCATCTCGTCGACGACTGCATTCAATGCAGCCATAATGCACTGCGACTGAGGCTCAGTGATGTCCACGTCCGGGTGCGACACCGGAACAATGGCTACCCTGAGCCCCGCTGCAGCAATTTGCCCATAGGTCCTTTGTGCACCCGCAGCTACAGGTGCACCGGAGCTCTTGGGCTTCTTCTCAGGCTGCCCTGAGCCAGACCCTGGAGCACTTCCCTCCGATCTGAGACGCTTGGTCCCTGTCGTCGGGTTGTCCCCCTGAGCCACCGGCCCAGCCTTAGCCTTTGGCGCAGGTCCTGCTTGGCCCGAGGTTTTACCCTCGATCCGGCGCTTCCTGGCCATCGCCTTCTGTGCACCAGGCCTGTTCTTCTTACGAACAGGAGCTGGCCCACTACCAGGTCCTTGAGCAAGGCCCTGCGTTGGAGCTGTCCCCTCGTTCGAGGAGCCTACTCCGTTACCAGGCCCCTTTTGAGGGCTCGGCTTGTTGGTCCCCTCTGACGAGGAGCCCTGACAGGATATGTTAAGATTTAAGTCCATACAATTCCCACGAGTAATGCGGAAAAGCGGTCTCACCTGGGCAGAGCCGCTTGCCCAGGGCTTGGCTACCAGCCCCCTCCCGATGGATGGGAGCCACCACTCGGAGGTCGCCCGGTATCCGAGGGGCACCGTTATCGACACTGCACCCCAGTGCAACGCAGTCCTTGGCACGGTTGCTAACACCTTGACTTGGGAGGTTGGTCCGCGGCGACGTCTTCGCCGCTACCAGTCTGGATTTTATCCCAGACGAGCCACTTATAATCGCCGCTACCCACACAAAATCACGAGTCACTTCACGATCATTCAGGTGTTTGAGTGGGCCTCCCCCTATCCGCCACCTGGGGACGCGCCCGATGGGTGCCTAACCACACGGGAGCCGTAAAGCATACGCCATTATCAAAGCCCTGATTTAAAAAAATACGAAGTAGGTAGCAAACTTTACGCCATGGTTCGGAGTCTCGAATCTCGAACGTGACGTCATGCGCGCCGGTTACGAGTTTAAGTCGCTCTATGTACACACCATCTATCTTAATTACGCCATGGCTTAACCAACGTAAACTAGTAAGTTTGTAATTCAGTTCTAAGTTCTAAGGCGCAATCAATTGTTTCAATTAGATGAGCATAAAACTGTTATGGGTGACCATAGTTTAATGAGCATTGTTGAACGTTGTTAAAGTACACCTACCTGCAGTTTTTTGCGGTTTTCTCAACATCTTTCTAATATCTCAAATTGGTACACCTTCTACAAAATTTTATTACATAAAGAAGAGCATAGTTAAAAAGACTAAACAACCTGTTGGAACATATTGCCGAAAATAAAAATCTTTAATGTACTGAATTTGTTGCTGCAAATTAGAGGCTCGCCCTGTATATACATTCTAACATGGGACAGATTTACCAAATTGAAAGTCACTCTTCGCTATTGAATTCTGAGAATTTGTAGCACCTTTGATGTACTAGTGATAATGACTACAACAATTTTCTCGTTTCAGAATCTCCTGAGAGAAGGAAAATCATAGAAACCATCAGAAGGCGTGGAGATTTTGTGCACAACACTTCTACTGATTTTAATTCGGGTCACCTATTTGTAGCAAGACGTTCACATTCACAGTCAGATTGTAATTCTAAAGATTATGTACCGTGTCCACATTGTGCTGCTTTTTTTAACAAGACAACTCTACGCCTGCATGCCAAACATTGTATTCCTGCAAAAGTTACAGGTCAGAGAAACATACTTTCTGCAAGTCGATCTCTACTGTGTAAGCTACATCCAAGGGCTAGTGAATTTTTGAAAACAAAGATATTTTCAATTTTTCGTGATGATGATTGCGTACAGTCTATTCGATACGATTTGTTGGCAGTATTATATGGAAATTATATGTGTAATAAGTATTCCTTGCAACATCATCACGACATGATCAGGAATAAATTGAGATCTATTGGGCGTCTATTAATCGTGGCAAAGTCTATGGACTCCACCATAAAGGATTTTGTGAACTTGTTAACGCCAGAAAAATTTGATGTCGCCATTGCTGCTATAAAACAAGTGGGAGGTCTAAATGCTACTAATACACATTACAAAGCTCCAACAACTGTTCTTACATTGTCCACTGTATGTAAGCAAGCATGTAACATTTGGAAAACCGAATGTATTAAGAACTCTGATCCTATTGCAAAACAGAAGGTGGAAGACTTTCTCGTTCTTTTCAATGTTTCATTTCCTGCGGAATTAGGTAGAACCGCCATCGAAAATCGTGTTGAGCAACAGCGTCATAAGGTGGTCGAGTTGCCTATGAAAGATGATGTAAAAAAGTTAGTTTCGTTTTTGAGACTTAAACGAAGAGAATGGTTTTCAAAAATTCGTCGAGGGAATGTGCAAGATTTCAGATATGCCTTACAACAACTTGCTTCTTATACTCTTGTTTCATTAATGGTTTTTAATCGCAGACGTCCAGGTGAATTGGAACGCATAACTCTTACAGATTTTGCCAACTTGAAGTCTGCACATACTATTTCCGCATTGGGTGGCCATTTTCAAGCAAATCCAGATGATGCGCGTTTAGCAAATCGTTATAAACGCTTTGAGATACGTGGCAAACTTAATCGAACTGTACCTGTTCTGGTAGACTTTGAAATCGAAGCATGCATTAATTTAATTATACAAAATCGGGAAAAACTTGGCATCTCTTCTGACAATCCCTATGTTTTTGCTTGCCCTTCAAATGATGGCCGACATAAATATTTACGTGCTTGTTACCTTTTGCGAACATATTCCAATACTTGTGGTGCTTCAAGATCTGACCTGTTACGTGCTACTTTTTTGAGAAAACAAATTGCAACTGAGTGTGCTTTGAATGATCTCGCTGATAATGTAATACATGATGTCGCTAATTTTATGGGTCATGCTGTGGACATCCACAACAATATTTATCGGAGGCCGGTAGAGAAACGGGATATCTTACAAATGTCCAAAATCTTAGAAATGATACAGGGTGATAATAACTATATACATGAAACAAGTGCGAGTAATAATGAACCCATAATGGAGAATTCAGAAAATGCCGCTTATGATAAAGAAGCGGGTTCAAGTTTGCAAAATAATGAAGTACAGCAAATGCGTATTTCTGGAACAGCTGATTGTTTGGAGAACACTAACTTCAATACGGAAACGACTACTTCGACAACACATGTAAGCAGTTCAGATTCTCCGCCCCACAATGACCACCCACCTCGTGATGATTCATCTTCTGATGATGATTGTATATCGACGACTAAAAAGAAAGGCAAACATATTAATGGTAAGTGTTTCGTTTATAATTTTGACTGCATTTACATATCCTTTCTTCTGATAGGATTAACACGTGTATGCGGCCCAAAACGGTCATGGACACCTGAAGAAATAAAAGCAGCATCTGAGCATTTTAAGAAGTACTTGTTATCAAATAAGCTTCCGTCGCTTTCAAAAATATGCCAAAAACTTCCCCTCATTACACAACTAAAGCTGCGTTCTCCGACTTCAGTTAAAACATGGCTTCACAATGAACTGGTACGTCAACGTGGAAAAAGACTTCAAGATATCAAAACTCCACACGATATCGAAACTCCGCACGTTAAAGGTAAACTTTTACCTTTCACTAATTTTTAAATTTCTAAAATATTATTTTCACAGTTAGGAGGACACGTTGGACCCCAAACATGATGTTCCAATTGAAGAAAGTATTTGCAGATAATTTCAAGTATAGAAAATTGCCTTCTAATAGTCAGTGCGCTGCTGCAAAGGATAACTTTCCTGATTTTCAACATTTAACTATCGCCGCCATAAAGACTGCAGTTGCCAATGAAATGGAACGTATGAAGAGAACGTAATTTTGTAATTGCTACAAGAATTTGAATTTTGAAAAATTTCAAGATTGTTTTTTTTTACATTTGTTTGTTGCGGTATACATAGTTCTAGTAACATGGTACTTGGAACACTGGTTTGCATTTTGTGTGTGTTGAAATGACGCCAAAATTCGGAAATATTAATTATAAGTCTTGATTGTATACCTTTTTTTGATTTTTCTCTGATATTTTATACTTGTATACAACCTTAATTAAATATGTTTTTGTAAATGTCATCACATTTAAGTTTGGTGTATTTTGAATGAAATTTCTAAATTAAATGATTATTAATTTCAGTGTTCCATTTTTGTTTAATCTCAAATATACAAGTTGATGAAAACCCCGAATTGGTTCTTAAACAATACGGGCGACTGTAGTAATGCACATGCAAAATTATAGTCCTTGCGGGCATGGTTCAAGCAGCCACCTATTTGTGAATTACATTTGCAAAGTTTAGAATGTCTCGATTCTGCATGTAAGGGAATCATCATTAATTTGAGTGTAATGGTCACTGCATTTCTCAAAAACATTTTGAAAAGTAGCGCTTGGAGTTTAAACTAGGCAGATTCATTAAATCCTTTACAATATAGATGAAAATTTCTAGTGATCCCAAATTTTTTGGTAGTAATGGATCATTGCATGATAAAGTATCTTCATCTGCTTTTCTGTTCTCTCGCTTCTTTTAAATGCAAAATGCTATTGATCTGAAATTTTGGCAAAAGGTTCCTTTAGTGGATCATTATAGGAGATGGGGATTTTCAACTATGATTTGCAGCTTTAATAGTTCTCATTAGCAGCTATATTTTGCACTAATCAAAAAACTAGGAATTTCATATGCACTTGATTATTTTCATTTTTCTACAAGTGAATGTATTATGGCACAAGGATGTAAAGTATTATGTACCGGTGATGAACATATCGCTTTCCGATAAAGGAACCTATTCTGTAACGATTATGTTGCAATGATGGTTTACCTGTACAACAGGGCTATTATAGACAGTTTCAGATATTCGCAATATGTTTTAAATAACTTCATGTCAAAAACTATTAGATTGCACCATTCCATTATCAATGGAACGTGTGGTTTAAAAATATTGAAATTAAGAAATTTCTCCCTTTACCACAATAAGTTTTAAAAAAGTTTACTGCAGATTTTGGCGCGTTTTTCGCATTTGTCCTTACCGGACACGGGAATTATCCTGACGAGCGTACTTTTCGCGATCAATCTCCAGTGAATTTTACCCTACTGATGATGACCACTTAGTGGTCGAAATACGTATTTAGGTATTTTTTTCAAACTTATTGTGGTAAAGGGAGAAATTTCTTAATTTCAATATGCACCCATTACTGCTGATTTGTTTTATGGTAAAACTTACCATGCGGAACTTTAGCAATGATACAAAAATAAAAGAAAAAATACATTTTTCACATGGTTAACGATTTTTTTATTTTATTTGGAAGATAGGTACACAACTTTTCAGTATACAGACTTAGCAACCAAAGGTTGTTACAATTTATTATTACCTCAACTTGCAGCTTAATCTAATTATTCCTATGCATCTTCTTTTATGTTTGTTTACTGATTCTGATTATGGGAGATTTTCCATTCCGAACTTAGTCTGTATGTTTTCCCACCCGTGAAATTTCGAAAACCTGCGCTACTGGCTTAAAACGTTTTACTCTAGTGATAACTTTGACGAATAGTTGTGCTCTCCAACGAACTAATATATAGCCTCCTGTATCAAATATGTACTACAAACTATTTTAAGATAAGTAAGTATAGGTAAGTACCTAGCTACTAACCTATATCCCTTTTTAAACGCATGGAGTACTAATATTACCCTAAGTTCGTTTCCTATCAACACATATAAGAAGAGGTAGGCGTAGGTACCTACTAACTTCAACTTAAATGATGTGGGCCTAATACTCGTAAATAATACATTTATACTGTGATAATACTAACATGCAATTGAAAGGATTTCAAATTTATGTTCCATACTTCAATATAGGCAACTTACGTAACACGTATATTATGGCCACAAAATAATACGCACCTAAATGACAAATCCGTAATTACGAAGCTATAACAGATATAAATGTTTATAAAAGCTTATATAGGATATTTTTAGTGTGATGCTGCGCGCTTATATGACAATGATACTCAGTAGCGGCTACGAGCTTACTATTTTTGCGCGCGAAACGTTTTACGATCTACTTTACCCACAATATTGCCTAAGCGCGTAGAATACTTTGGACAAATATATATATATATATATATATATATATATATATATATATATATTGCGTCCGCACGTATTTGTACTTTATTGCGTCTCCTAGAACGGATAGGAATTCTTAAACTATTGCCGCGAATGTTGGTTTGGAATCGTATGTCGTGGCTAGAATCCTAACCAGATTTCAAAAATTCCCAGTATTTCGATATACGAATTTTCAGTCATATTGAATCATTCGTGCGTCCTTTCATATGCGCCATTGTCACACCCGTATATGCATTTCGCCGTATATTATTGCGTCCTGCAATGTTGCCAATGTTAATGCTCAGTCATTCCTCGTCTAATCACATATTCAAGAGGACGTTGATCCGGCAGGAATTAATTTAATTATACGAGTCCAATTGCTTTTCCTTGTAAAGGTGTGGAACTTAGTATAAAATTTTGATTTTGGTTTTTGTCGACGTATGTCTCTATTGTAATTACTTGTACTGAATTTGTAAGGTAGAAGTAGATAATTATAAATAAATGAATGTTTTCTTATAAGTTATTGGTGATCGATTTCGCTTTTATTTAGCATATTCGGACCTTAGCGTCAATTAATAAAGGTCCGAAGATGCTAAATAAAAGCGAAATCGATCACGTATAAGAAAACATTCATTTATTACTATAATTACTTACTTTTACCTTATTTACAAATAAAACAATTTTATTGAATAAAATCTTTTGAATTTTTACATTTTCGCAGATCAGCTCGAGGTTACGGAATAATGCAAAAAAAAATAAAAGTGTACGCTTGTAGTAAAAATTTGTTTTTAAATGCTGGAAATAGTATAAGAGACGTCACGTATCAATTGAACCTCCCCAAGTTAATATTTACAGCCATTAAAGAGCTGTTAACCATCAACCAAAAATATTCAAGAGCGAAATTTAATTTGTTGATAACCAAATACAACCTTTTAGATTAAACCATTTTATTGAATAGAATTTTTTGAATTGTTACATTTTCGGAGATCAGCTCGGGGTTACGGAATAATGCACAAAAATTAAAGTGTACACTTGTAGTAAAAATTTGTTTTTAAATGGTGGGAATAGTATAAGAGACGTCACGTTTCAATTGAACCTCGCCAAGTTAATATTTACAGCCATTAAAGGGGGGTCAGCTGTTAACCATCAACCAAAAATATTCAAAAGTGAAATTTAATTTGTTGATAACCAAATACCACCTTTTAGGTTAAACCATTTTATTGAATAGAATTTTTTGAATTGTTACATTTTTGGACATCAGCTCTGGGTTACGGAATAATGCAAAAAAAAAATAAAAGTGTACGCTTGTAGTAAAAATTTGTTTTTAAATGGTGGGAATAGTATAAGAGACGTCACGTTTCAATTGAACCTCGCCAAGTTAATATTTACAGCCATTAAAGGGGGGTGAGCTGTTAACCATCAACCAAAAATATTCAAAAGCGAAATTTAATTTGTTGATAACCAAATACCACCTTTTAGGTTAAACCATTTTATTGAATAGAATTTTTTGAATTGTTACATTTTTGGACATCAGCTCTGGGTTACGGAATAATGCAAAAAAATTAAAGTGTACGCTTGTAGTAAAAATTTGTTTTTAAATGCTGGGAATAGTATAAGAGACGTCACGTTTCAATTGAACCTCGCCAAGTTAATATTTACAGCCATTAAAGGGGGGTCAGCTGTTAACCATCAACCAAAAATATTCAAAAGTGAAATTTAATTTGTTGATAACCAAATACCACCTTTTAGGTTAAACCATTTTATTGAATAGAATTTTTTGAATTGTTACATTTTTGGACATCAGCTCTGGGTTACGGAATAATGCAACAAAATTAAAGTGTACGCTTGTAGTAAAAATTTGTTTTTAAATGATGGGAATAGTATAAGAGACGTCACGTTTCAATTGAACCTCGCCAAGTTAATATTTACTGCCATTAAAGGGGGGTCAGCTGTTAACTATCGACCAAAAATATTCAAAAGCGAAATTTAATTTTTTGATAACCAAATACCACCTTTTATGTTAAACAATTTTATTGAATAGAATTTTTTGAATTGTTACATTTTTGGAGATCAGCTCCAATATAATTAAACGTATCTGGACGCAACAATGTACTTTCCGAATGGAGAGTATAATAATTATCCTCATTTAAGATATAAAAAGATGATTATCTTATCGAAATGATGTCTATAAATAGCTTACAGTGTTGCCACATGTTGGACGCAATAATATACCAACTTTGTAAAACGTATACTTGAAAGCGTATACTAATTTACCGCCCCTAGCTGCAAAGTGCTGAACTAAAAATATACAACTTCGTACGTATTGCAACTATTATTGCGTCCACTAAAAATTCGTTATCTTTTAATATCTCGAAAACGGCAAGAGATGTCTCAAAGCTGGTTTGTGCTATAGGAATCTGTTAAACCGGTCCATCCTTGGTTGATAGTAATAGTAATGATAAAATGGCGGGAACATGGAAATACAGGCGATGCCTTTATTGCGTCCGATATTCGGACGCAATAGTTCGAAGGACGCAATAATGTGCGTAATTGGTAAATGTATGGACGCAATAATGATAGAATGGTCGTAGCCACATTGTAAATTTCGCCGTTTTATAAAACGGCTAGCCACTTTATAAAACGCGGCCACATTGTAAAATAATCATCTAGTTTATTTTGTAATATGGCTACTACTTTTAACCATATTATAAATTGGCCAATCAAGTACCCGCCGTATTCTCAAATAGAAACTACTACCTGCTGTTTTGGATTCCGGCTAGTTTCACTGTTAGTCACAACTTAAAATAAAAGTGAGGTTGTGTTTTTGTCGCCGACAGAAATTTGTATACAATTGTTTTTAACGGTTTCTATTTTATGTAATTTCATTACATACTGTGCGTTTATGTGGGTATTATTTTGTTGCTGTTACTCGTAGAATGGATAATAGTCCAGGCGTCAGAGACCTAAAAAATGCATTTAGTGGAAATATTCTAAATGAGCTAATTTTTTTTTAAAGTGTTTGTTACAACCCCATTAATAAGTGGTAGAAAAATAAATCACGAAATCGGACCGGAACAATTGTTTAAACAAATAAAAAGTGCAATATTTGCGTTTTTTTTAGTTTTTTGCGATTATCTCCGAAAATAACGTTAGAATGATAAAAATAGTTATTAGCATAACTGTTGGTTATTAAATTTAGAACAAAAAAAGGCTTTATACTTTTTTCTCTCCGGACTATAGTTTATGATATATATCGTCGAAACCGAAATGATGCAGCGCGCTATGCAGTAGTAGGCCAACGGGTTCTCATTCCAACTTTCGGTGCGTAGACGTTAAAAATAATACATTTTATTTGTTTTTAATTATATGAGACGGAGGGGATGATATTAATTTTCAATATTCATTGTTATATTTGCCACATATCATATAATATAAACAAATGATATTATAATGAATATTGTAAGAAATTACAATCAATTAAAATTTGTTGAGAATGTATGAATTTGAAATTTCTCTAGGTTGTGAACCGTTTTATACCTGCGATTTGGGATGAGTACCATTGCTCTTCAACAGGGGCCCAGTGTAAAAGAAAGAAAGAAAGGGGGAGGGGAGAGCGCAGAGGGTTTCAACTAGTATCCATTGAGCTCTAGAAGCGAAAAGGTGCATTTTATTTGTGAAAAAATGGATATTTCTACGCATTGTTTTGTTTGTGGGGAGTTATTATCTGCGAGGGTAACAACAACAGTTAAGAAAAAGGGGATTGAAACTTGTATTGCGTCCAGTATTAAACGGAAAGACAATAAACATAAACTGCTGGAGAATATTTCGTTAATAACAGTACACGATGTATGTCGAAAGTCATACAATCAGGAGAAAAGAATTATTGCAGCACAATCTTCTCAAAGTCCCAGCACAAGCCGACAAAAACGCCATGAATTTGATTTTAAAAATAATTGTTTATTTTGTGGGAGTGATGCGTCAGTAACTTTTGTGAAAAAAGAAGCGAAAAAAACACAAAATAAACGGAATGTAGTCCGAATCATTTCTACCCTTTCTGTGAAAGAGACAATTTTATCCACTGCGAAGGAAAGAGACGATGCATGGGGAGAAACAGTGAAACAGAGAATTTTAAGTGAAATTGACTTGGTCGCAGCTGAAGGCAGATATCATCAGACATGCTTTAGTAATTTCTTATTGAAGAGAAATACTGGAAAATCAGTAGGGCGCCCAGAGGATCCAAGTGTTGTTCAAGTGATCAATCTTATATCTACATATATTGAGAGCAACAGAGAGGAATGTCAATTTAGTTTGCGTGAAATAGCGGTAAAATATGAAGGTGATCTCCCTAGTGAAAAAACAATTAAAAAAAAATTACTAGAAAAGTATGGAGATGATATCATAATCACGTCAAACCACAAAAAAGAGCCGATTATCTGCTTCAAAGACACAGGTCATCGGTTGATTTCTGACGCATTTTATATCAATCGATGCAAGAATATTCAAGAAGAACGTCAGAGGATTGTGAGTGAAGCAGCCGAGATTGTACTTGAAGACATCAGAAGTCAAGTATACGAGAAGAATAGTTATCCATCGGCCCATGAATTTTTAAAGTCTGTTGAAGATGACGTACCTGACACACTGATGCTTTTTCTTGAGAAAATCATCTTAAAACACAAAAAAGGTGTTTTAAAAGACTGGTCTTCAACCATACTGTCCATTGCCCATGCAATAATCTCTGCAGCTCGCCCAAAATCCTTCATTTCCTCATTGCAAGTAGGCTTAGCAGCAGTTTTAAATCGAAAATATGGATCCAGGGTGCTGCTAAACCTTCTGTCATCGTTGGGATTTTGCGCTACATATGAGGAAGCTGTCTTATTTGAGACTTCAGCGATTATGCATCCCCAAACCCACGTTATGTCTGATACCTTTATACAATTCGTTTTCGATAACGCAGATCACAATACTAATACTCTCGATGGTCGACACACTTTCCATTAAATTGGGGGAATTCAATGTGTTACTCCACATTCATCAATAACAACCGAGGGAGTGATCCCTAGGCTGACAAAGATTCCCAATGCGCAATATCTTGGAAGTTATGGTACTATTCCAGTACGACCATTTGACAAGAAACCTCAAAAAGGACTGCAGACGGTAAAAATAGTCGACCTTCGTGAATTCAATCCGGTTGATTATCAAATTACACTAGAGTCCACTGATTTCGTTTGGCTATATGGGAAATGGAAAGATGAGTGCTCGAATGTTCCTGGTTGGCATGCCTTCATGGAAAAAACAACTGCCCACTTGTCCTATTCAGCTTCCAGAATCGTCTTCCTGCCGTTCATCAATGCTCCGCCAAGTAATCACGATACTATTTACACAGCTCTGGTTGAAGCAGTAGAAAAATGTATCAAACAGGAGCAAAAAGTCTGCTTTGTTACATTTGACCAGCCTCTATATTGGAAAGCTCGGGATATAGTGGCTAGCTCTGACCTCAACACCGAGCAGTGCCGTGTGATCATCAGACTTGGTGGCTTCCACTTGTTGATGTCATTTTTGGGATCCATTGGATTCATCATGGATGGTAGTGGAATAAAAGAATTATTCAGTTTGGTTTATGCAGCATCGTCTATTGATAAAATGCTAAACGGGCATGCTTATGCAAGGGCAATCAGAGCTCATCTTTTAGTTCATTCAACCTTGGCTCAAATCATTTTGGATCGTACCACTTTCAGCAACGAAGAAGAGCAAACGATGAACAATATCCTTCTTTCTGCCTCTTCTGACATTTTTGAAAAATCGAAAGACGAAGCACTTCAGCCCATTCTACAGAAATTCATGGATACATTGAACTAGTTGGAGAAGAGCGGTGCGACATCAAAGTTGTGGGTTCAATACTTCAAGATGGTGACACTTGTGAAACAATTCACTAACGCAGAAAGAATGGGCAATTGGTCATTGCATTTGGAGACCATCCAAAAAATGATACCATTTTTTCACGCCACAGGACATTTATTATACGCGAAATCATGTCACTTATATTTGCAGGACATGTTTCAACTTGGGGGGCAGTTATCTCCAACCGATTATGATAAGTTTGTAAACCAAGGCTTCTTCACAATCAGGCGTTCTGAAAAGTTCTGGGCAGGCATTTGGACAGACATGACCATTGAACAGACAGAAATGAAAGATTCAAAATCAATTGGAGGAATTACTCATGGCCGAGGAATTACGGATAGTGTCTTGGCAAAATGGGTACTCGCCATGCCTACGATCAGTGAAGTTACAGACAAGATGAGTCAATTCTGTCACGTTGAATTTGGTACATCAGAACAACATACAGACGGCAGACTTTCACGCATCGAACGCGACGATGAGGACGTAAAAAAATTTTTGGATTGGTTTTTAAGTCACTCACCATTTCCAGAGTCAACAGACATCATGTCGATAAGTACAGGGTTGAAAGGTGATGATCACATTAATTGCCACAATGCTTTAGACGTGGGACAGTTACTAATGGATGATATGATTGGCCAACATTTTGGAACTATCAAAATGTCTAGGAAGGCACGAGTACAACCCATTTCAAAGATTAATGCATCAATAAAGATAGACAATCAAACAATGTCAATTGAGCCTCTTTTGTTATTCCAGCGAATTTCATTACTTAAGAAATCGGATGAAGAATTACGATGTTACTTTGATTATGAATTAGCACCGTATCCATTATCATTATTTAATGACACTGGAATGAGAAAAACAACAAAGTCAACCCTGTATGAAGCTTTCCAGCCCACGAATATCGAATTGTCCTCTAATTTTATCCATGTTGTGGATGGAGGCTACCTTCTTCATCGCGTAATTTGGCAACAGCAAGAGACATTTGACAACATCATGGACAAGTACGTTGGCTATGTTCAGAAATATTTCCGACCTCACAGCGTGATAGTTTTTGATGGTTATCCTGAACAAGCAGCGATGAAGAGCACGAAGTCTGCTGAAAGACTTCGAAGACAGCAAAAACAAACCTGTGCTGATATGATCTTCAACGAGACCATGCAGCCTACAGTTTCACAGGAGAAATTTCTCAGCAATGAGCACAATAAGAACAGAATCATTGAACTCCTGACTACGAGACTTTTTGCTGCAGGTTTTATATGCAAACAGGCCTATGAAGACGCTGATACCTTGATCGTAACGACAGCCTCTGAAATATCGCGTGATTATGACTCTGTGGTGATAGTTGGAGAAGACATCGATCTGTTGGTCTTAATGACAGCTCACTCCCAAGCTGACTCGAATATTTATTTTCTGAAGCCAGGAAAAGGGAAGATTGAACAGAAGTTATACGCTGCAGACTCTTTCAAACACCCTCACCTTCGAGAATACCTGCTGTTCTTACATTCTTTTAGTGGATGTGATACAACGTCAGCATTTTTCAACAGGGGAAAAATGAAATTCGTGAAGACCTTGGAGAACAATTATGACGACTTGAGAATAATTTTGTCGCCATTTCTACAACCAGATGCTCCGCCCGATCATTTAGATTTGGCCACACAAAAATTCATCGTCTTATTGTATGGCGGAAAAAAACAAGACATTTACTTGGATGAGTTTAGATTTCAGTGTTTTGAGAAAGCAGCACAGAAAACATCATTGAATCTAGCTTCATTACCTCCTACACGCAAAGCTGCTCGGCAACACTCTTTTAGAGTTTACCACCAAATTCAGAGTTGGTTGGGGAATCAATTGCCACCAACTGATTGGGGCTGGACAAACAGCAAGAATGGTTTACTCCCTATTACAACAACCCAGTTACCAGCACCTGAGACGTTGTTGAAACTTATATGCTGCAAATGCACCAAAGGCTGTACAGGAAATTGCAGTTGTCGCAAGGTTGGCCTATATTGTACATCTATCTGCACTGGTTGCCACGGACGTACTTGCAAAAATGTTGAGACGACAATTGACCTGGAGGAAGACGTCGATGAACTTGTCGATATCGATATGGAGAATTTTCTTGCTATCGAATTGGGAGAACAAGCAGATGAAGAAACAGAGCCTACATCTATCACGCCAGAACTAGCTGAGATCATTTCGAGTGATCCAGAAACCAGCAAATCGAAAACAATTGAAAAAAAAAATTTTTGTTAATTAATAATTAAAAAACGTATAAAATGATATTCTGCCTTCTTTTCAATCATTTCTTCCCTGTTTCAATAAATTAAAACCGCAAATTTGTATGAATAAGTTGAGATTGACTCATTATAGCACGTTTTGACCACTCGCGAGATGTGACATTTAGATTCAAGGGCTATATCTCTTAAATTATGGGTCGGAGGAGAAAAAGTGTAGTTTGTTGTAAATTTCATAATAAACAATATTGTTAAGAACAATTTTTACGATTGGAGTTATATTTCCGGAGATAATTGCAAAAAACCATAAAAAAACATAAATTTTCACTTTTCATTTGTTTAAACAATTGTTCCGGTCAGAGTTGCTGATTTATTTTTTAACTACTTATTAAGTAGACCCTAAGGAACAGTTTAAAAAGAAAATTAGCTCATTTAGAATTTTTTCCACTAAAAAACCTCTGACGCCTGGACTATAACCCACCTGTGGACAAATCTTTGTTTTATGTACATTTAAACCGATTCTATGCAGGTAAGTTGAGAATTTATATAACAACGTTCTCTGTTATTGGTTATTACAGAGAAAAAGAATCAAAAGAAAAGGCCTTGGGACGTAGAACGTACTAATAAAATTATAAACATTTTGATTGACAGTAGAGCGGCCGCTCAAAACTCTGAAAAACGAACTAATGAACAATATTACTTTAGTAAGTTATATGATGTAATTGAAATTGGGGGAGTAAAAAAGATCATTAAAAAACGAGCGCTGGAAACTGATTCAATAGTATATGTTGTTCCGTTCGAAGAATTTTATGACAAATTGATGGAATGTCATCTTTCTACAGGCCATGGAGGTAGAGATAAAATGAAAATGGCTCTGAAGACAAAATTTGCAATTCCTCGTACTGTTATTGAAATTTTTGTTAAATGTTGTAAGCGTTGTGTCGAAAAAAAGTGTCAGACACGAAAAGGGATAGTGGTAAAACCTATAATAACTAAGGAATGGAACCACCGAGGACAAGTTGATCTTATCGATTTCCAATCAGTTCCGGATGGCAAGTATAAATGGTTACTCAACTATCAGGACCACCTCACAAAATTTGTTCATTTACGCCCTCTCAAGACTAAGCGCGCTGAAGAAGTGGCCGACACATTGCTAAAACTTTTTTTTTAGAGTTTGGGGCACCAAAGATATTACAGTCGGACAATGGACGTGAATTTGTCAACGCGATAATACGTCAAATGAAGTCGTATTGGCCAGCATGCAAACTGATAAACGGTCGCCCCCGTCATCCGCAGAGTCAAGGTAGTGTCGAGAGGAGTAACCAGGATGTAGAAAACATGCTGCGGTCCTGGCTAGAAGACAATAATAGTCAAAATTGGTCTTTGGGATGTTATTTTGTGCAATGGACAAAGAATTCCTCACGTCATCGAGTAATAGGCAGGTCTCCATATAAAGCTCTTTTCGGGGTTGACTTTCCAGTTGGACTATATTCTACAGATTTGCCAGCTGAGACTATTGAATCTCTAGAAACAGAAGAAGATTTGGAAAAACTTGTCAATATTCCAGAAAATATACCTGATGCAACATTTACACATGTGTCTTTATCAGAGACTATTAGTTCAGCGGATGAAAATATTGATATGAATATTGCTGATTATCCTATTATTAGCACCGATGATATTAATATATCAGAAATAGTTTTTGATATTATTGATATTTCTAATAGTACCATGGACAACCATGGAGCAGTAGCGGGTTCATCAATAATCATCAATAAACCAGGAGCTGTTGATGAAGATGAAAGAGAAACAGATAATGAGAAAATAACATGTTTAATATGTTCCTGTGTAATAGAGAAAGAAGGTCATGGAGACGATCGTAGATGTGAAAATTGCAAAAAAGAAGAAGTTGTAGCAAATGAAAGAATCGAATGTGTTAAAGGAATCAAAAGAGCAGTGGAGAAGATGCTTGAATTGACAAAGAAAAAATTGAAAGACTTGGAGATAGGTGACTTGGTCAGTATCGCCGTACCTAAGATAGACCGAGGGCCTCTTGATCCAAAAAATGTGTTTGGGAAAATTCTAAATATACAAAATGGAGTTTAGCAAATAGGTACTGCATATGGACCGTTAAATAGGTGGTTTGCAAGAGATGAGCTCTCCTTGGACTCTTCTTATAATAACATGGATATGCCCTCGGGTAGTAACCTAATATCTTTAAGAGAATACCTAAGTAAAGTATCCCAGTTTGGCGGCCAGGGTTTCAAGAAATGTTTATGCAAACCAAGCAAAAATCAATGTAATAATAAAAGGTGTCTTTGTTTCAAAAGTGGCTTAAAATGTAACAGCAGGTGCCACTACAGCGGATCGTGCAGCAATAAGTAGTTATGTAATGTAAATAAGCAATATGTATTTAAATGTTTCATATTTTTTTAAATATAATAAATGTTTAAACAAATTAATTCAATTTTTAGAATACGGCGGGTACTTGAATGGCCAATTTATAATATGGCTAAAAGTAGTAGCCATATTACAAAATAAATTAAACTAGATGATTATTTTACAATGTGGCCGCGTTTTATAAAGTGGCTAGCCGTTTTATAAAACGGCGAAATTTACAATGTGGCTACGACATATATACTAACCTTGGGCAGGGCGAACGTTGAGACGCAGTTACGTGAAGTGACGCAGGGTGATTCACCACAGATTTCTGCAACCAAAGGACGTCTATACATCAGCGAATGTTCGGACGCATACCTTTATTTCACTTTAATGCACGAGGGTATTACAGTTTTCCCCACATAGGCAACTTTAGTCACAATTCCGACCATGATACAAAGAATTGTATCATGAATTCCGACGAGGTAATCGGCAAAACGAAATTGAGGTACATATACCGACTAAAAACCGTGACGCTCCGATGACAGAACTACGCGAATTCACAAAAATGCAGTGTTTTTTATGTGACGGGAGATGAGAAAGTTATTCCCTTCACATCCTTTTGGAAAAAAAAACGAATCATTTCAAGAACTTTTTTCGTCTCTATTTCAATTATCCGACATTTATGACAGTGCGAAAATTGAAAAATTGCAAGAATTCACGTCACTTATGTATTCCGTGAAAAAATGTAACAGCGTGGATACTGCGAGATCAAATATATTCCACAAAATTTTCTCGACGAGAAAAGATTCCGAGAAACTCGTCAAGAAAATCAGAGGATTTGATTCGTGTACGATTCCGCCTTGTTTCAAATCATTAAAGCAAAAGATTCTCCGAACGATTTTTGTTACTGCTATGTGGAAAAATGCGACAGAAAAACAATGTATCACGCTCGATCCTACGAAATGTGGCTGGGAAATGAAAGATATTTTAGAACCCTTTTGGTTCGAGGGCGATCCTACTCCTTTGAGCGTCGATGATATTTTGAAACACAACCGTCCTGAAAACTCTGAACTAGACACCGATGTGGAAGAAAATGATTTAGATGACTCTCAGGGTAGTTATGAGTTTGATTCTGATTGAATTACAATAAAATGATTTCAAAAAAGCATTTGTGACACAAGAATCATTGCGAGACAACTTCGATCATTTCTACTTTTTTTGGGTTACTCAGGCATAACCACACAAGTCAAGTGTTTTACTTTTCAAAAAATTAATGTTTAAGAATTAAAAACGATTTTGTCGGTTCTTTTTTTGGTTTTTTTGAACAAGAAAGTGGTTCAGCCTATAAAAGAATGATTCTGTAAGTAACCGAAATTTGTAGTTACAGTCGAACTTCAATAAGTCGAACTTCCATAACTCGAATTTTTGATAACTATAATCAACTTGGTTGGCAATAGCTGCAACAGTAAGGCGTATGTTCAATTTTTTCCTTGATAACTCGAACTATTACTCGAATTTCTTGATAACTCGAACAAATTAAGTGCACACGACTTTGATAAGTCGAATTCTGTGAAGTCCCTTAACTGTAACCGTTCGTTTTATAGCTTAACCTTGAAGACAGTACGTTTTCAGGATTACTCATCAAAGTTCGTTGGTTGTTGCGCGGAATTTCTATACAGGTGTGCGTGTTTTATTAGTTATTAGTAATTATCACTGCGATCGAAAGTGGTAGTACAAGTGCGACTTCAAAGAGACTAAAAAAACCAACATACGCAAATGTGGACAAAGCAGTATTAGAGTGGTTCAAATCGGCAAGAATGCAAAATTTGCCTATTTCTGGAGGTTTAATTAAAGAAATGGCATTGGAATTTTCTCAAAGATTAGGAGTATCACACAGTAAACAAGTTAAAAAGTAATCGTAAACGATTTACATAAAGCGCATTTCCACTTGCATTCATTTCCCATTTGTAAGATGCAACTTCTGTTAAAATCGTAAAAATCCGGCCACATAATATGACAGATAGCGTTGCACATGGGCAATCCATTGTTGACGTGCTACTTCAATTTCAGTTTATGAGAAGAATTTCATTTCAATGCTTTTCTAAATAAGAAAGTTGGAATTGCGCATGCGCAAACCTAAATTTTAAAACTAATGTTAGATTTTCCTTTGTTCCAAGCGCCTAAGTATCAAATTTCACTTAAATAGTTCCATAGATAAAAAAGTTGGCACTGCGCATGCGCAAAATAAAATTTTGAAACTGGCGCTAGATTTTCCTTTATTCCAAGTGCCTCTATGTATCACATTTCATTTAAATTCTTCCACAAATAAAAAAGTTGGCACTGCGCATGCGCAAAGCCAAATTTTGAAACTGGCGTTTGATTTTCCTTTATCCCAAGTGCCTATGTATCAAATTTCGTTTAAATTCTTCCATAAATAAAAAAGTTGGCACTGCGCATGCGGAAAACCAAATTTTGAAATTGGCGTTTGATTTTCCTTTATTCGAAGTGCTTATGTATCAAATTTCGTTTAAATTCTTCCAAAAATAAAAAAGTTGGCACTGCGCATGCGCAAAACCAAATTTTGAAATTGGCGTTTGATTTTCCTTTATTCCAAGTGCCTATGTATCAAATTTCGTTTAAATTCTTCCATAAATAAAAAAAGTTGGCACTGCGCATGCGCAAAACCAAATTTTGAAATTGGCGTTTGATTTTCCTTTATTCCAAGTGCCTATGTATCAAATTTCATTCAATTACTTTTATAAGTAAAAAAGTTTGCAATTCGGTTTATAAATGGTCGAGATGCGAAAAGGGCACTGTGAATTTTGAATCGATTCGATTCAACTTTTGGCATTGTGTATTATATGGCTAAAGCTATTCCCATATTGAATTTCATGCAATTCAGTTCATAACTAACGGAGATGTAAAAGGATCGTTAATAAACGGCAAAAGTGTAAAATTATGGAACATGTAAAAAACGGTTTTTTGTTTTTTTTTACAATAACTTTTTTTGTAAGCGGTACAGAAAAAATTCCTTCCTTGGTACAAGACTCGACACCATAACGAACCAAATAGCGAAAAAAGTAGAACAATAGCTCTTAAGATAAAGAACTAGTAGCGTCGCAAAGTTAGCGGACGGACGGACGGACGGACAAAGTGGCCACAATAGCGCATTTTTTTTTATTTTTGTGGAAATGCGCTAAAAATACATTGTAACTTTTTACAAAATCTTACTTCACATGAAATTTTAGTCAACATGAACTGTATAATTTGGTTAAATTGACATCGTGATTAAAGTTATCAAAGAAATTAAACTTAATGTCCATTTTACAACCTGACATTGTAAATTGCACTTTTATTTTATTGTAACTATACAAAACTTATTTAGTGTCACCATTTACTAAATGTTGACATTCAATCAACTTTCAGTATTGGTCAGACGTGCACAAAAATTCATTGAGAATTACTTTAACAAATAGTGAAAAATAACAAAATCTTCTTGCTAATTTAACAAAATGAGAATGTAGAAAGGATGAAAACTTGCTAATTTAACATTCTGCTGTAGTTGTAATAACGATCCTTTTAGTAAATGTGTGCTTTGTTCATAAAAACCTTGAACTGCAAATTTTGCAGATATTGTAATGCTTCATTTTACTTTATATGAGCGTGTGATAAATTAATTAGAAGCAGAAGCACGTCGGGTCCGGGCATCGGCTATCGTTTGAGGCGTGTGAATTATTGAATAGTGATTTTGTGTATTCGTTCGATTAAAAATATGGTAAGTACGTCTGTATGTACAATCGTAGGTGTTTTATGTACTTATGCGCATTTTACATCAGTAACGAAGCGTTATTTTCCTAAAGTAATTATTAATGAATAAATATGGTTTTTAAAAAGGAATTTAAGGAACGGACTAAGCACGGAAGACAAATGCAAAGATTTGTATTGGCCTGGTCAATTGTAATTAGTGCCTACTTACTTAATTTTGACTGAGTAAATAATTTACGTTATTTTTAGTTTGCCTTACAGTTCTTACTTTAAATGTAACTTATAATCTCCATTCTTTATAGGACACTGTAGCTACTATTTTGTACCATATACGTTTAAAATACAGAGATCGGTTAGAATGGGCTGCTGTACTTCCGGAAATTGATCTTATTAACTGTACAGGTGTGTATTTATTAATTCTGATATTAAAGTTTTTGTTAATTTGAAAAGTACAGAGTCGGTCGAATTAGCCCCGCCAATCAAGGGCGCCCATACTCGGGGGCAGGGGGGGGCCACGGCCCCCCCTGGCTTCCAGAATAAAAATTATGCTGCTTCTCAATAAAGAAAAAATGTTGTTATACAGTTGGTATACTCCATCTGGAATGCGAGGCGGCAGGCGGGTGAGTGTGCGTGTGTCTCTGTCCTGTGTCATGTGTGCGATGAGCGGACGCTAGACGCCACGATCCAACCTCTCTAGGGGCCTCCTGCCGAAAGTCAGGGCAAATTAAATACCATGATAAATGGGAGAAGGTACAATAACAAACGCTAGAAGGGAGAAGCAGGTTGTTCCCATGCGTGTCCCCCCACCCTTCATAAATCATCTTCGTTGTTTTTTTCTCCCTCCTCCTCGAGCGGAGTGACGTGACTGTGACACTCATTAGTGCAGTGCAGAGGTGTAGTTTGGTTTTGGCGTTTGTTGCTTTGTTTTGAGAAAGAAGATACCGAACACGAACTTATTTACGTTATGAATACTGGTTTTTATTAGGTGAGTATTGAGTTATTTATATTATAAATAAAAATAGGCATTGATTTTGACGATTTCGTTGTACTTACAAAATAAAAAATTGCCGCGGTTTGCCGAGATTGTTAAATGGTACACCATGTTTTATTTTTATGATTCTTGGTGTCGCTTTCCTTCTTGCTCTTTATTACTTAAACATTTATGCCTTGTCAGCCTTGTTTTCATAATTTTTTCAATTTGTATTTAAATTATAATTAGGATCAAGGGTGTGGCAAGACTCTGGACTGGACTCGTGGTTCTGATTTACTCGTATTAATTTCAGATATGGATATAAGAAATTTCTTTGGTCGGAGAAGTAGAGGCCGCCAGGAGTCACCAAATTCTCAAGATCCGACACCGGCCAAAGTTCAGCGTTTAACACCGTCCGAATCCCCATCTACACCAGCGGTTGACTCATCAGGTCTAGGTGATCAGGATCTCCAAGCTCTTCATAGTTCAAGATCGTCCGAATCACCATCTACACCGGCTATTGACATCTCAATTGATCTCCGAGCTGTACATGATTCAAGATCGTCATTACCATCACCTTCCTTAGCTGGTGTTGAAATTCCGTTATTAAATCTTGCTCACAATGTCACCGAATTAGATGAAAATGACATCGACCCAGTGATTTCACGTTCAGCTGCTGACCAATTTGATTTGAATGGGCGGCAGCCATTGGTTGTAAATCACAGCTTTGATGTAGGTGAGTTCATGGACTCTTCAGTTCCAGAAGATGTAAAGTACCAGCTCATTACAAACCCACGTGCTCAAAACTCATCTCATGATTTTAAAAAAGACGTTGATGATGGAAGAAAACTAAAACGGCCTTTCCAGAAAAGTTGGTTTGAAAAGTACTCCTGGTTATTATATTCACCTAAGCTCAAGGGAGGTCTTTGCAAGTTTTGCACTCTTTTCAAGCCAGTTTTGAAAAGAGGGACTTTTGGTAACTTTGTAACAAGGGCTCACCATGACTACAAACATTTTCATGAAGATGCTCGAGGGCATGAAAAAAGCCGTTGGCATATCGAGGCCACAGGAAAAGCCAAAAGCTTTTGTGAATCCATAGAACTGAAAAGAAAAAGTGTGGTTGAGCAGATAGACAGTGGGGTTTCAGAAATCGTAAATGCCAACCGCGCTAAACTTAAATCTATTCTGTCAACATTGGTATTCTGTGGAACTCATGACATACCCATTAGAGGCAAACTCTCTGATGAAGGGAATTTTAAGGATTTACTTCTGTTTCGAGTAAATTCTGGCGACAAGGTGTTGGAGGAACATTTAAATCACCACAGTGGCAAAGGAACACATCACACCGGGTACAAAATGATCTAATAAATATTTGCGGCTCTGTGATTCAAGAACAAATTGTTGGTGAGGCTAACAAATCTTTAGCATTCTCATTGCTAGCCGATGAAACTGCAGACATCAGTGGAAAAGAGCAACTGTCTGTTGGAATACGTTTTGTAGACGAAAATTCGAACTTCGCTAGTAGGGAAAGAATGGGGGTGCGCAGATCCTCTTTGACCTTGGGTTCCGCGCATATGGGCTCTATATGGATGGGGATGCGCAGATCCTGATCAGAATCCTATGGGGATTCAATGAATCCTCTGACCTACTTTTAAAATGCGAGTGGGGTCTCAGAGAATCCTGGATGACCTAGTTACAACCCATTGGGGTCTCAAATGATCCTTCCTTAACGGATGGGGTCTCAAATGAGCCGTTTAGCTCGGGTGGGATTTCAAGCGCTCCTAAAGTATATATTTGTTTGAAAATACGTGTAATAGTAGTAGTAATGCAAAATGAATCAGCTTGCTAAACTAATTCAAGGCGCTAAAGAGAAAGCGGAAAGTGCAGAAAAGAAAGTGTCAGAAAATAAGAAGAAGAATGAAGAGCAAATCGTGCAATTAGTGGCTCAACATGTGTATCCTTTAAATAAATCGCAAACGAAGCATGTATGGATTGCCCTATCTGCAAATCACTTGTTTTCGCCCATTGTGAAAATTAGTGGCGTTAAAAATCAATCTATTTTGTTTAATGAAAATGAATGGGCAGCATTTGTGGATCAACAGGGGGTACTTACCCATTATTTTTACTCAACGGATCCCATTTGGCAGCCAATCAAGGTAAATTCAAAGGTGATTGAGTTCATAACAATTCACGAAAGGAAGGTTATCAAAATTCGCGATGAGGGACCATCGGAGGTGTATTTAGGATGGGAAAGCGTAGTGGAATTGTGGAATAAGTTGGATGTTATAAAGTATCGGCTAAAGTGTTTGTCGTCTGAAGAATTTGGACATTTCTATGGGAACTTAATCACCGGAGTTGCAGACAGGGGCGGATTTATGGGGGGGGCTAGAGGGGCTGAAGCCCCCCCCGAAGAAGTTTTTCTGTTACCAATACAGCCGGCATCGTCTTCGCTTCGTTCAGATCTTTCGCTTGGCGATATTGCAATTTTGTCGGACCCGCCAGCGCCTACGCGTCGGCAGTAATTATTGCTTTATTCTTTTATCTTTATGCATTCCTGGAATTTGAATAGCTAAGCTAGTGGATTTGCGACACGGCACACTGATACGTGACGGAAAGCAAAATACGAGCTTTAAAGAAGGATGGGGAGAGTGGTTGATAAACAAATGCCCAGAAAGCCGAAAACTGGGAACAGTTTCAATGCTGACTGCGATTTACACTTACACCAGAACCAGTTGGAATTTTGCATTGCGAGTGTTGTGTTGTGTTGTGTTTATGTTGCGTTAAAAAATGAAGCGAACTATTTTAGATTTTTTTAAATCTACACCTGTCGCCGTCGCCGAACCTCAAGCTGACGCAAAAAAATGCAAAGTGTCCACATTTTCTTGTCAACCAGCCCCGTCTAATCAACCATTGATTGCACAGGTAGGCACCTAGGATACAATTTTTCTTTAATTATTAGTGGATTCGGGTAACGTAATAGTTGGGAACTCAAGTTATTTTGCTTCCAAAACAGATGTAAATCGTTTTGACCTGTGCATGAGTAAGGTGTAATTGCTGAAATGCAATTTAAAGTCCTGTTGCGAAAGGTTTTTCAATCGGGTAATTTTACTTTCGGAATTCCAGGAAAGGGAATTTGATCGCAGCATCACTGGTAGCCTTCGACTATTTGACATAGGATTTGCAGTTGGGAAAATCTTGAGTGACGGGGAAAAACTGAAATTTTTAAGCGAAACATGGAATCCTGATAGTTCGTACGTGTTTCCGTCTCACTTTGAAGGCAAGCAAAAACGAAAATTCAAGATTGAGTGGCTAAGCCAGTTCAAATGGTTAGCCTACAGCGAACAAGAAAAAGGAGCGTTTTGCAAAATGTGCGTTTTATTTGCACCTTCTGTGGCAGGAGTTGGTAATCATCAGGTAACTGAAAAAACTTAATCAACTATGAGCATATAAATCACTTCCTCAAAATTTTTGTAGGCTTTGAAAACTTTGGTGAAGGAGCCTCTTTCAAAATACAAAAAAGCTCTTGAAGTATTTAACCATCATAAGGACACGAGCTACCACGCATTCTCGGTAGAAAAAGCTTCTAATTTCAATAAAATAGTGAGTTATGAAGGCTCTTTAAGCATTGCAGCCCAGCTTGATAAACAAAAAGCAGCGATTATAGAAGCCAACAGAAGGCGTCTTAAACCCATTGTCAAGACTGTTATATTTTGTGCGCACAATAATCTGCCATTGAGGGGTCACAGAGATGACGGTGAATTACGGTGCTCAACTGATTCAACCAAGATAGTTGGTACCAGTCAAGGAGTTTTCAAAAATCTGCTGTCGTTTCGTATCGATGCGGGAGATGAAGATCTCAGGTTTCATTTAGAAACATCAAAAAAAAATTGCACGATGATCAGCAAAACTATCCAGAATGAAATTATTGAGGCGCTTGGTGATGTTGTGAAGAAAAGCATTGTGGCCGATGTGAAAAAATCTAAGTTTTATTCCATTCTTTGCGATGAAACGACTGACATAAGCACCAAAGAGCAAATGACCTTATGCGTAAGATACGTTGATACTGGAAATTACGTGTTGAAGGAAGAGTTTTTGGGTTTTGTGGAAGTGAAGTCGACAACTGGACGTGATCTTAAAGAGGTTATATGTGCCGAAATAACGAAATTGGGACTGTCTATCGAAAATCTTCGCGGCCAAGGTTATGATGGTGGTAGTAACATGTCGGGAAAGTTTAATGGTGTTCAAGCTCTCATCAAATCAGAGCAGCCGTTAGCTTTATATACACACTGTTTCAGTCATTCGCTGAATCTGTGTATATCGAAGAGCTGCGAAATCCCTGCCATCAGGAACATGATGGGAATACTGGGCTCCGTATCAACTTTTCTGTCAGCGTCTGCTAAGCGCACTGCTTTGTTGGAAAAAACCATCCAGGAATCTGATCTAAAGGACACACGAAAACGCAAGTTGAAAGCACTTTGTAGTACTCGATGGGTAGAAAGACACGAGAGTGTTCTCACATTTCAGCAACTCTTTCAACCCATTGTAGATACCCTAGAGCAGTTGGAAAATGATCATGACCCGAATACTTCAAGCAAAGCAGCAATGTTTAGCTCTTCATTAAAACGAAGTGATTTCATAGTCTCAATGGGAGTTGCCGCCTACTGCCTGTCTTTTACACTGAACCTGAGTAAGAACCTACAGAGTGTTGATCAAGATCTTTCAACTGCTCTGTCTCACGTTGATGATGTTAAATCAGTACTTCGAGGTATTAGGGAACGAAGTGATGAGGAATTCAAATCACTGTATTTACAGGCAAACAAGTTAGCCAGTGAAGTAGGCGCGACCATTTCTATGCCAAGGACATGCAATCGGCAGACTCATAGGAGCAATATTGGTGCGAATGCAGAGGATTATTACAGAGCTGCTATTTTTGTACCGTTTGTAGACCATGTGATCACCCAACTTCGAGACCGATTTGATGGAATCTGCAGCGTGATTTCTCTTGAAGGCCTGATTCCCGAATATCTCAGTAAATATGACGATATGGCAATATTAAAAGCCGCTGAGTTCTACGATCAAGATATGCCAGGATCAATGTTAGAACTGACCTCTGAATTGAAAATGTGGAGGCAGAAATGGCAAGGACAACAAACGGTGCCGAAAACTGCCATCGAAGCTCTAAAAGAATGCGAAGAAATGTTTTTCCCAAATATAAGAGTACTACTTCAGATATTTCTAGTTTTACCTGTAACAACAGCAACCGCGGAAAGGAGTTTTTCGGTTTTAAGAAGACTCAAAACATACCTGCGAAGTACCATGACTGAAGGGAGGTTGAATGGATTAGCCCTCGCGAATATTAATTCGTCACGTCAAATAGATGTTGAGGAAGTCATCAGTACTTTTTGTAAAATGAAACCCCGACGATTAGAAATGTCCAGTTGGGATTGATATTACTCATTTTGTTTTGTAGTTCATACGAGATAATGTAACGTTACTAATGTACAATAAATACTAAAACTTATTCAATGGTGAAGGAAAATTTCAAGCCCCCCCCACGACCTCGTCCTAGATCCGCCACTGGTTGCAGAAATAGGTGGCGATCTCAAAAACAACATCATGAGTGTTTTAGAACCCTTAATGGCGATCAACTGTAATAATGCAGCTAGTATTGGTCTCGTTACCTGGCAAAGTGGAACTTGATGTGGAGGTGGCAAAAGTATTTAAGTAATACTCATTCGTGTAGCATGTTAGTTTAGTATTTTTTGTGTAATTGACAAAATGTGGATGTGTTACGCTGCCGAAAATTGGACGAAAGCAGTTGACGCACACACGGCCGTGGAACGTTTAGTACAAGAATTGTCAGCTTTAGTGGAGGACGCAGAACACGAAGCGGTGTACGGACTAGGTCGTTTTTGTACTGAAGAAGAGTGTAATGATCTTGTTAAAAAATATAGTCGCGGTATTAAATTGTGTAATTTATTCCTGAACGGCAAATACTGTTTAACTTGTCTGAGACGTAAACTTTGTGAAGCTGGATTGGAAGGTGCCGCAGAGGATTTGAAGCATTGGGATAATTCAGATTCCAGTGACGAGGAAAATGAAGCAGAAAACGAAGGAGAAGAAGAAGAAGATAACGAAGAGCAAGATGAATGTTAGTTGCTTGCTGGATAATTTTGTAGAGTTAGAAAGGGATGCCTATAACAGACATTTCATATTTAGAAAAGTGTATCGTTTAAGACTAGCTAAAGTATACAAAACTGCTCAACGTGTATGTTATAAGTTTATTAATGGAAACGGTTGTTATAAATGTTTTAAAACGCAAATGTGTGTATTGGGTCTGAAAGACTTTGTAAAATGAAACGTGTTAGCTTTGACGAAACAAAAAATACAGTTCATGTAATAAGAGCTTGGTCCTTTGCTTACACAGAAGCAAGGAAAGGCCAATGGCAAACTGCTGCTTTAGATCGATATCGTTTTAAATGTAGAATTGAAAACACGGAATCTGTGTTAGAACCCATATTATGTAATCATATCAAAATGTCCCAACTGTACAATAAATAAAGTAAAAAAAATATATTTTGTTTATTTAAAAAAATTACTGCATTACATAGGTGTTATAAATGTAATAGACGTTAGATAAAGCACAATGACAAGGTGATCGTATATGATAATAGCAATTTGGTTCTAATGAAGGAAGAGCTGGTTCTTCTTCCACCTCGATAACGTCCCGCGATAGAGCTTTTCGGATAATATCCGCCTTTTCCTTTCCTTTGACGTATACGTGATCTGACGGCGATATTAAATGACGAAGTATGAGTGGAAATAGGTGAGACGGTGTATGGCCACTTTCCCATTTAATTCCATGATGGTTGTGAGTTACCCAATTAGCTTGACGTTGAAACTCGTTATCTAAGCTGCTCCAAGGAAATGGAGGCTTGAAGACAAAATGAGCCATCTGTTTTCCATTATAAATTGCAAGTTCTTTTGGCGAAAAACACTTTTTTGAAGTTTTAAAACTTTGTACATCAACTACGACCACCATTCTTGTTGTGGTATATTCGTTTCCTATGTTGGTGATTTTATATTTGTCTTACGGCTTTCGTTAATGCGTTGTACGTAAACAGCCGATCGTGTAAAATCAAGCAATACGCTGTAGTATTATTCGCTACGTTCGCATTAGTTTCAAATTCAATTCGTAATACCACCGATTTCGAGTTTAAACCCTCCTTTTGGTTTGAACAATCAATTACGATTAAAGGAGCCGAATCTTTAAATTGCTTCGGTGTAAGTAATGGTCGATTCTCTGTGCCGTAGTAAGAAGATTGAAACTTTGCGTACATGTCGTATAAAGTTGCGTATCGATTATTCCCGAAATTAATATTTAAATTATCGTAAGGATAACGTTCCGTATTGAGAAAGACTCGAATATTTTTAATATCGCAGTGATCAAATTTGCTCATATCTTTACTAACTTGTCCATCCCGATCTGTTTGTAAACCTACGATAATATATCGGGGCGTTTCTAAACTAGTTGCTGTCTTTATCGCCCACGTATGTTTATTTTTTGTGGAAGAGCTGGGTATAGGTGCGTTTCACAACTTCTAAACGCTATCTGCGTTTCCGATTTCTTGTCAATGTATTTGGTCAAAGCTAATTCTTCGGCCAGCGCCGGAATAATGTGAGGTACTTTCCAATAGATTTTCTCGATGTCAACTTTGAGAGCTTCATCGGCAGCTGTAGATATTACGGCGTCATTATCTGTATTACCTCGGATTAGAACAAGTTCTTGTCGTATATTTAATATGACTTTTCTGTAGTCTTCCGCAAAACCCAAGAGCATCTTTAATGGAATACAAACGTTAAAATGGCCCGTTGGACTAGTAACCGTACTATTAGCAGTAGGAAACCATCCGGAAATTTGACATCGCGTATTGTCGTTAGGGGTTAAAGAAACTAGAGCCTTCATTGTCGATGATAATCCGGCTTTAGTAAGGGAATCCACTACAATCCCGTTTATTTCATAACGAATTTCACTAAACAAGAATGCTACACCGTTATTTACAAATCTTGCGGTAAGTGACGCCGTCCCATCTTCTCGCAGTAATTTTCCCTCAATGTAGAGATGACTTTCCGAAGGAAGAGTGCACATATCTTCTTGTATTGGAATTCTAATTTCGTCATTATTTCCAAATCTCGTAGTGTACGGTTGATGAGTATGATATTGATAATTTATTATGCTGTTATCTACAAGCACTTTCTCATTTACGTCCAATATATTCATTGTAAAGTAGTAAAGCCGAGAGATTTTAGAAAAGCTTTGTTAACAGCTGTGAGTGGTTTGACTGTTGCACCCTTACTAATCTTCGACCGAACAACTTGAGCCTTTTTATTGTGATCGTGCTTGCACCCACATTGATTATATCGTTTAACCATGATTCGCCTTTTTAAGGTGTAACCCTATCGTAATCACTTCTCCGTTAAAATTGACAATGTCGCCGTCTTGATCAAGTATTTTAAGGGTTATACTGGTAACCGAAGAAACATTAATAGGTAAATAAATTACAGTAAGAGGTCGTTCGATTATTTTGTACCCCGCTGGCACACTTGGAAAGAACTGGTGAATTGTATGGGCTGGTACGCCATTTTTAAAGTTTCCAGTGGTAATACTGCACTCCACTAACAAAGAATTAACTTTTAAGATGTTGATGGTATTACTGGAAGTATGAGTTTCTTCTGCACTGAGAGTTTTTTTCTCGAACCCTAACAGTTCTCCTATCGAGTTTTCTATAGTAAAATCTATGGGCCGGTTCGCTTTAATAACCGACTGCATAGTGTTATTGTTAGCTTGAAGTTCGACATAATCTCCAGATGTCCTGTTTAATTGGGCATTTATGTAGTTATTTATGTCGGATATCTCGTAACATCCTGGCGGTATTGTGATCATCTGATTACCATATTTGAATTTATTATTGGTCGGTGTAACGTTGTGTATACTATTATAGGTTTCAAAGTTTGTTAGCCCCATTACATAATCGTCATCATTGAGTAAAAGCGGCGGTTGAAAGAAGGCTCTTAAAATAGATGTCGTACCAGTAAATGTCAATGTATAAGACATTGTCGTTTGACAATAATAATGTAACTAACGCAATCAGTGTGCGTTATTGTATAAAAATCGTAGCACTAAATGTCCACAATTAAAAGAATTAGGAAGTTGTATGTGATCGTAATTGTATTTAATAATGTTCCTGCTACCATCGCTTCGAAAATAGCGCACTAGCTCGTGGGGTGGTTTTATCCGTCCTATGCTATCAAAATAGGAAATACGTGTGCCAAGCTTAACATACGCTGTCCAATGTGTACCGTCGTTATTTTCATCGTCTAGGTTTACGATACCGCATTCGTTCTGATTTATTTTCTTCGGTAAGGTATTCCGCATAAAAATACCTCTAAAATGTTGTATTCCTAAATTTGTTGACATATTTCGACAAATCCAAGTCTGTTAACGGACGGCGTGGTAGCTTCACTGGAAGTTTTTTTGATAGGGGTTTAAATAAAGGCCTAATCCTGTCTTGTACGGTTTTAAGTATAAACCTTTTCCTATCGCGGCGGCCTCCATCACTTCATTATGACGTTTGCTCTCCTCCAATTGTTTGGCGGCATTCCTCGCGCCATTTACTGCTCTAGCAATAGCAGCCGCTCCTCCTCCTAACGAACCTGCCGCTCCCAGTGCAGCAAACAATGGAATTAACGGTATGAATCCGCCAGTCTTAGGTATGGGTAAAATGCGCTGTTTTGGCGGTTTGATCTTTTTCTTCTTTAACGCGTTAAATGCTCGTCGAACAGTTGTATTCAGATCATAGTGAACGTTACCACCAGTATACTTTCTAGCTAGTTGAACGCCTTTGTTAAACGAAATTGATGCTGTGTTTCTTCTTCTTTTTTTGATGGTACGTCGTCGCGTACCCATACCCAACGTTCTTTTACCTTTCATAATGCCTGCAACGGTAAGGGCGGCTGCTTTTTCGCCAAAAGTGGCGTTTCTCGAACGAAACCTCTCCCACGCAGCTTTTTGTAAATTTTTATCGGCCTCGTGGCGGTCACTGATATTGCTAGACCTTGAATATGCTATATCGTGATCTCTGCACGCTTCGTCTAACGGATTTATACCTCGATCACCGCGAGCCAATCGCTTGCTTAGACGAGTGCCAGGACCGCAAAATTGGTATCCGGGCAGATGCAATTCAACTGGCAGGTTATTTATTAAATTGTTAATAAGACCTTTCCCCGTTTTAGACGTTATTCTTCTTTTCTTAACGTTAGAGTGAAAGTTCATGCTCGCTGGTTGACAGGCAACTACTGAGCTCCTAAGCATATACGGACTTATATAGTAGGTTTCAGTGTTTTATACACTTCCAGTAGAGCAATGGCCTCCATACGCTTCAAACCGCAAGAAACGGCACTACCTATAAAAAATTACGACGCGTGTTCGAGAGATAAACGAGTTTCAAAACACAGTAGCCTGTTACAGGGTGGTTGCAAACGTGGCATCATTGTAGGTAGATCAGGTTGTGGTAAAACGAATGTTATGATTGCATTATTAGAACAATCCAACGGTTTACGCTTTGAAAATGTATACGTGTATTGTAAATCGCTGCCGCAACCGAAATACCAATATCTGCGTCAGTTGTTGTCCCCAATTAAGGAAATTGGGTATTTTGAATATACTGACAGTGCAGACATCGTCCCACCTAACCTCGCACGTAGCAACTCGGTAATGATTTTCGATGACGTTGCTTGCCATAAGCAAAACGAGATTAGAGAACATTTCTGTTTTGGTAGACATAAAAATAACGATTGTTTTTATTTATGTCAAACGTATTCGGCCATCCCCAAGCAGTTAATTCGAGACAATGCTAATCTAATTGTGTTGTTTCAACAGGATCAAACTAATTTAAAACACGTGCACGAAGATCACGTGAATGTCGATATGCCATTTGATCGCTTTAAGGAAATGTGCGTGAGGTGCTGGAATGATAAATATGGATTCTTAGTTATCGATAAAGAAAGTGACATGAACTCGGGTCGATATAGGAAAGGTTTTGATTGTTACATTTTAATATAAATATCGATGTTTCATATGGAAAAAATGCAGTCAATATGAAACAGCGTTTAATAGAAGACCTCCTTGATGCCAGAAAATCTGTTAAACATAAATACATATCCTTAAAGCGTGATTTTGCGCTGGCAGAACGTAAATCCGAGCAACATCTTAAACCCATTACACAACCGCTGAAGCAACTGCTTACTAAAGCTACACCTCAGAATTTTAAACGTGAAAATATTAAACATGATAGTGCCGACGTGACCTCATCTACAGAGACCCTACTTCGGACCCCTCTAAAAGCGTCTACTGCTCAACGAATCCCTAAAACCCTTTTTTCGGAACACGAGGAACAACCGAGCTTTTTAGACACGAGCGTGATTGCCGACACCACTCGCGATGATGAAACGCCAACTCTAGATGAATTAAGAGCTGAGCTCTCGCGGGCTGGCGACCATCCATCTTTTACGGAATTCTTAGATCAATACGATGGATTGGCGAAGATTTATGTGGAGCAGATGTTCAGATCTACAGAGAATGAATTTGATCATCGATATGGTGTACGATACATCCCGGAAGCCAATAAATTCTACGTTGGAGATTCCGAGTTGGACTTTGACAAACAAGATTTGGTTCTCAAACTTCCTACAGGAGACACAGTAGCATATAACGGAACTCCTGGTCTATACGAGCTACTGTTTAAGAGGCAACCTCTTGGGTACAAAACCGCAGATGAGAATAACTATCGTGACATATTGCTCCGCACTAATGCAATACGACGTCATTACAATCCAAATGAACAAATTCAAGGCACCGGAAAAAAGTACAGCAGCATCATTAAACCACTTTTTAGTACCCGTGTATCAGTTCCCAGAATTCAAACTTCCTCTGTTAGCACAAGGAAAGGGAAAGGTATTCAAATGTTACAATTAAACAACAAGCGAATAGAATTTATGCCCTGGAGCAACCCCAACAAATTAGTTAACTGGCTGCGGGTTTTATTGGGATCTCAATCCGCAGGGAACACGAACAATCACAATGAAATCATATACATCATAGATGAATTGCGGAATGCTGAAATAATAAAGTAATTTAGTTGGTAATGTGTTCTTAATAAATAAATAGTGAGATTGTATCTTTAATCGATCAGTCTGAAGCAAAGATGAGTATTGACAAGTTCGGTAAACACATTCTAAATCAATCAAAAGCTGAAGAGGTGTCTTCTTATACGTATGAGTCATACTTGTATCTGTTGTGAACGCACGCCGAGAATACGCCGTTCATACGTTGGCACACCTCGAGTAGAACACCACAAGCGTTTGCATTTCCTCTAACGGAATGTGTTGTAATTAAGAGTTCCTGGTCACCGCGCCATGGAACTACTATTATTATAAACGAACGTTTGTACAATACTCCGTTGAAGTTAATAGGGATAACACTACGTAAAGGTGACATAATCAAAGCCAAATGTCCGAAGTATAATGCAGGGCAGTTATTTTGCTTGGAACTACTATTACAATCACGTCTCAGGAAATGAGTAAAGTACAGCTAGTGGAAGAATTACATAAACCTGCAAGAAGGAACTTTCCTAGGCGGCACGTAATTATTAAAGGACTAAATGACCTATTCCAAGCCGATTTGATGGAAATGATACCTTATGCGCCAATGAACAAAGGTTTCCGTTACATTTTGGTGGTTATAAACACATTTTCTAAATTTGTTTGGGCGTACCCTATAAAACGAAAAAATGGAAAACTGGGGGCAGATGTTATGAATAAACTTTTATCGGGACTTAAAACGACCCCGAAACATTTACAAACAGATATGGGAAAGGAATTTTATAACAAGGATTTTGGAGATGTAATGAAGAAATTCAATGTTAATCATTATAGTAGCTATTCTACCCTAAAAAGCTCTATTGTTGAGCGCGTTAACAGAACGCTTAAGTCAATTATGTTCAAGAAATTCAGCTTACAGGGTTCCTACAAATGGCTATCACTTTTACCTCAAATAGTTGACAAATACAATTCAACTAAACATCGAACTACGGGATATAAACCTATCGATGTTAACGAGAAGAACGCCTCAAGTATTTTGAAGAGAGTTTACAGTCATATAAATGTGATTAACCCAAAACCACCTAAATTTAAAGTGGACGATTCTGTGAGAATTAGTAAATACAGAACCGTTTTCGCAAAAGGTTACACGCCAAATTGGACTTACGAGACATTCACAGTTGCTAAAGTGAAACGTTCAAATCCTACGACATATATACTAAAAGATAGTACAAATCAAGAAATAAAAGGAAGATTTTACGAACAAGAATTACAAAAAGCGCAGTACCCCGACATCCACTTGGTTGAGCGAGTAATTCGAAGAAAGGGCCAGAAATCCTTAGTGAAGTGGTTAGGATTTGACAGTTCTCACAATTCTTGGGTATTAAATAAAGATATTCTATAAATTTTGGCATTTCAAAGCTGTACTTCAAGTAAGATGTGTTTAGAAGACGGCGCAGCTGATTATACCAACTTTGAAGATCGACTCCTATCATTTCATTCATGGGTAGGAGTTCCATCGGCAGTTGAACTTGCTAATGCTGGATTTTTCTACACGCATAGCGGCGATACGGTGGAATGCTTTTATTGTAAAGTGCGCATTAATAAGTGGGAGGCCTCCGATGTACCCTTAGCTGAGCACCTTCGTTGGTCGTCACGTTGCAGATATGCAAGATTATTAAATCGTATGGCCTGCTTGAAGATTAATGAAACAGAGAAGACCTACTGCGTTTGTGGTTGTAGTCCGGGCGCTCATCTTATTTAATAAAACAATGCGATTTATTTTTTTTATTGTAATTATGGCACATGGTATTGTAAACATTTTAAATAAACATTTTAAATAACTTAGCTTGTTATTGATGATTACAAAGAATTAAGAAAATCTTCCAAACTTTGAATTGCGTTAATATCGCGATGTCTCCATGCCAATGTTCTGCAGGTGCCAGGGATAATGAATCTTTTGTCGTCCGTTGATGATAAGGCTATTTTGTTTGTCATTTCTGTGTACATGGTGTGCAAGTGAGATCGAAAACCGCTCATCTGCTTCATAATCACGCCACCTTCTTCGACTACTTTCTTATAATCTTCCTCTTTTAAGCCGTTCTTTATTACATACTTTTTTACCCCTTTAGCTTTCTTATCTACACGATCACCTACATTGACACAGTATGACTTTGCACCTGCACCGTAAAAACTAGCGATGGGGACACCGCAATATTCATCTTTCATCTTCCTCACAACTGAAATGTGGCGTGGAATACCGTGTACATTATCAAGGGGAAATTTAGATGTGTCATATCTATCCAAATATAATTTCATGTCATCATAGAAATTATTAGTAAAAATCTCCAATATAAGGGAATTGGTGTCTGTATACAACAAAGATACTTTATCTTGATATAATGGTTTTAGAAAATCGTAAAAGAACTCGTACATAACTGTTTTGGATAAATCTAAAATTGAAAAACCAACATACACCGGTTTGTTGTACTTTACGGATACTTTGGACATTTCAATTGCCACGAGATTTTCAGAGAACACCGATAAATTTTTAAAATTTGGTTTAGATATGTGCCCCTCAGCTCCAGGCTTCTTACCGATCCTCTCCCAGTGACTTACAAGTGCAACGTTAACTCGTTTGTCAACGTTTTCCATAGTTTTACCATAAATGCTGTTATTCATAGTTTTTATAGTGTCACGGCCCGATTCGCTAGTTTCACGATTACGCAGTTGCGTATTTAGATCAATATATGATTTTAACCAAGGCGATTGCATAAATTTAACCCCGCGATGAATATTTTTTAAAATTAATCCGTGTTGCAGGCATTGTCTTAGCATTCTATAATGTAAAACGTATTTTTCCTTATGATTTAAATTTGGAATTAGTTTCTTATACTTTGACCTTGAATTTGGCGGGGTTATAGATTCGGGGCAATAGGGCATGTCATTTTGCAAATTGTGGAGGGCCTCAGGGTACAGTAGATCAACTTCTAAGACATACCCGATCGGTGACTCATCTGATATTTCGAAAACATTAAAATTTTGAATTTCTTCGGGTGTGAGCCAAGCAAAGTCACTTTGTGGGAGAAATTGTGTTTGGGAATGGCCATAAAGATTGCATGCATCCAGATAAATAATAAAAGAGCTTGGTTTGGAAGGATCGTAATTGGGAAGAAATTTATTGTTAGCGATTGCTTTGCGTTTGGTGCACGTACTGACGCCGCCTCGAATACCACGTTTAAAAAAATGAAGCATGTCAATATCTGTCAGTAATTCTATGTAACGCTAAGTTTGAGTGGCGCTGATTTACAAACCCCACGTTAAATAAAGGGGATGCCTCAGCTAGCGGCTCAATTAAATTAAACCACACGAAACTATAATACTCAGGGTAGGGCGTTAGACTAACGATTTGACTTACCCCCTCAAACAATAAATGGGCGCCACCTTGTTCACTACTAGAGAAGGTCTTCGGTTCAACCTGAACAAGGAAGGTTGATACCACTGCAGGGCAATAAATACCCTGTAGGAACGAGCAATAATCCAAAACACTGGAGGTAACTTCAACGGTGATAGTATAATTTGTAACCAACAGTATTGCAATTACACATGCAAATAATCACAGAATCAATTTAAGGTACCCCAACACACAGTATAACAAGTAACAATAAATATGTATAAAATCGACTACTAAAGTAGATATATATATATAACAACTAATGACTAACCCACAGGTAATATCACATGCAAAAATTAGTGAGCGGCAACCGATGCGAAGCCCGTGGGTTAATTAACCCACCCTTCCCAAATAGTAGTCTATCCGCAAACAAAATGGTCTTCCCACCCTTGCTTTTCCCTTTTTATAGTTAGGTCGGCAGTGGCCAAGCAGCCTGGATTAAACGGTGTTGCATAAATGGATAGTTCTAGGCATTAATTATAAGCTAAACACTTTAATGACGTGGTACGGGGTTGCTTAGTTAACAAGGCGGTATGAGTACTCATGCGCTTACAAATTCAACGGGATCCACAGCAGTATGACCCGTAAATGTACCAATTATTCCTATCCCCTTACTTTGTACCTCCGATCGGTAAAGTGCCCCAGATGCGAGCGTAACCCTTCGCTTAAGATTAACATTAGGAGTGCCTATGCAATGGCAAATAGTACTAATATCGAAAGGCAAAGTTTATTTCACCGTTCTCCGGAAACGTGGCGGCTACGTGGTGTTCCTGCTCCCCTTAAGATTCTTCGTGTCGGTTGTCCACCCCCGTGGTTACAAATCTCAGGATATCCGGGAGCCCTCAGCTCGGGTAATAACCGCTACAATCGGCCTCTAGGTGGACAATCGGATGACAATAAGGTCCAGCAGTGGGAAACCAACCATGCGTGACCACAAGTTTGACATGAGATAATTACGTGCGATACAAAAAAAACAGGAAAAGTAAAACCCTAAAACAATGTCGGAATTAATACTGGTTTTTGGCCAAGATTTAAGCATACCTCTTAATTAAAAAGAGGGCTTTTTAAAACTCGTTAATTAACGAGATGCCTCGAGGTTATCGGCAATCAAAGCTCTGGCTTAGGTGATGCGAAGAACAGGTGCGTTATCTAAAAGAACAGCGTGGCTGTGACAATAGAAATGATACGCAGATGTTACTTACGTCAAGCAAATGTATTCAGATCCCGTAACGGTAAATGGATAAAATGGTCTAACAAACCAATCTCCAAAACATCGATTATTCATGGACTCGAAAATCCGCAATTCGGCGATATGTAACTATATTATGCCCATGAAAATTTTCAAGACGCCATCACACCTGTTCGTTTTTAAAGCAAGCACCAATGAATGAAATATTCACCGCTTAATACGTGTCGGTGGAGTAACGCACATGCGCAAAAACATAGAAAATATTCCCAATTTGCAATATGCCAGTGGCGTAACCTAATATCGGCCTGTAAGAATCCGTAGCATAGAGAAAATGAACGGTGAGAAGAATTAAAACCGTTACATCTAATTCCACATCCGTCTTTTTTAACATAGCGTCCCAGCTAAGGCTAGGACCGGTCAGATATTGGGCAGCGTCAATTTCGTACTCGCGTAAACACACGCCTCTGTAGTTTTCAAATATATCGGCAAATAAAAGCACGTCAGATTTTAAATAAATGTCCGAGTATTCGCCCAACGTCTGGCAATTAAATAAATTCCAAACTTCCTGAGCACGTCTGTATTCTTCATCGGTAATGTCCTGCTCGTGCAACATATCAAAGAAATCGCTTTTATTGGGGATCGTAGTTAGATTAAGCTTATCGTATGAGTCTACAAACGAATACGGAAAAACACCTTTTTGTCGAATTAATTCAAATTCACGTCCAGATCCAAAAAATTTTGTAATTTCAGTGCACTCGCTATCACTCAAATTTTTAGCAAGAACATTTAATGAACTGGCCAGAAAACGAAAACTATCGACGAAACGTATTCTCCATATTAGGTTTTTTGGAACTCCGTTCTCCACGATTTGATCTACTACAATATGCTTCGAAAAAGAAATGTATTTTTCCTTATTTCCGGCAATAACGTCTATATTTTCATTCTCTAAAGCCAGGGATTTAACGAAAAGATGGCTGTCGTACCCGGTCAAATTGTGGAAAAATACAGGGATAAAATTTGGGGTTTGAAGCTGTAAATTACATATAGAATGACATAATCCGGCCCTGACGAAAGAAGTCTGATGGTCGTGGTCGATCACTTTTACATCTCCCTCAACAAAAGGTTTCTCACAAATCCCACAATTTGTGGCAAGATTAATTTTTCTTTGACTTCCATATATAACCAGTGCTGAAGAGCCCATCCTAGAACAAATAATTATGTAAACATGGCATAAACAATTGGATATTATACCTGACTCGCGATGTTCAAATTCCGTTGCGTCAACTTCCAGTTTTTCGATGATATCCTTAAACCATTCACTTAAGTCGGAACTTATCGTCAATACTTGGTTACGAGTATTAAAAGACTTAACTTCTCCTCGATCCTTCGATTCCAAAATAAAATAACCAAACAGCTCGCAGTTCACCTTAACGCTACCCATGATATCAATTTGCTCACGAACTAATTTTTTTATTACGTCAGCCAACGATTCGACAAATTCCTTCAGATTAATGTATTGTGTATTCGCTGATATTCTGTAGCTTACAATGCGAGATTTGAAGGCTGACGTAATTACTTGAACACCTTCAGTTGAAAACGCAAGGGAATTATTTTTATGTTTGACACTTCGCAAATGTCCAACATAATCTCGGCTTGAAACGTGCTCCGAACACACATCGCAAAATCTCTGGGTATCGTGTGCAACTTTGAGCTTCTTTGGAGATGGTTCTTGAGCTACGATTTAAACACTTTTTTTTTGCAAGAGTAATAAAAATTCCTTACCTCTACATGACTTTTTGAGATGGCGTCGAAGATTGCTATTAGTAGCGAATGATTTATTACATTTTTCACACATAAACATTTTTGATTCCTATAAAATTGAGTCACAAATGAAATAATTTCGCAACTTTCTCACCTTATAAACGAGCTTGATCTCCTTTTTTAAATAAGCAGTTGGCACACCGGCTTAATGATCCCCCAAAATCTGAACTCTTCAATATTTTTACTGGAAGCTCCTAGATAACAGTAAATGACAAAAAAAAAGTAACTCCACTCAATTACTTACCCTACGGATAACTGTTGGATGTCCGCTAATAACTTTGCCCTCCTTTCAATAAGGTGCTCCACTTGGCAATGGCACCACTGGAGATCGCAAAAATTGTTTTCCCGTTTAATAGATAAAATCTTAAAAAATCGAGAAAGTTGTTTTTCGGCGTCTATAAGTTGACGGTTAAGGCATTCAATGTCACCGAAGATTTCTTCAAGAAGCGAATAATCGAAATCTGGACAAATTAAATCTTTAAAAATATCTTCTATTAACTCGTTTTCTTGCACATCAGCTTCTTTCGCGGGCACGACTACAATGTTCTGCAATATTTTAATACGGGGCGAAGCACTCATGCTTACTGCAGCTGCTCGATATTTTTGCACTATATATGTGTGGGGTTTAAACTAATTGATCAAGGAGCATGATTGAGCATTTCCTCTCTACAAATTATCTACCAATATCTCAAACTATTTGAAGATATCGACTGCCCATTAAAATTTTTTTTCTTGGGATTCGTGCTCCTCCTAACGAATACACCTCTCCAAAAAGGTTTGGATTTCCCCATTCCATCGATATTCGCATATATAAGGTTCTTTGGTATAAATACAACTTCTTCAATTAAAAAAGATTCATAACATTTCGTTAACAAATATCTAGTTAATATGGAAACTCACGGTAAGTAGAACTTAAATCTTTTAGGCATCAAAGTAATTACTTATTTTCCTATCAGAAATCGAAATTTGGGACGTGGTTCCTTTCGAATTATGGATAGACCGGCCCGTAGATACCCCCAAGACGGTCATCGTGAACAATTTTGAAAGAACACCCCTATTTGTGACAACGGTTCCACCCACCGGCCCGCCTATCATAACATCATTTGGGCCGGTCACATTCACCATGCGTGAATCAAATAACACATTGGAATTTTTTTTCATAAACACTTTTAAATAAAAACTTTCCGATTTCTATTACATTTTATTACCTTTGAAAAATAAACCCTTTACCAAGCATTTCGTTTTAGAATAAAAGATAACAAACCTTACATCCATTCAGTAGTCATCTATAAAACGTTAATAACAATTGGTTAAGTATATCGTTTTGTCTTATAACAGGATTTACTTTGTAAAAGATTCACCAAATTATGGGAAAAAAAACTCACATCATTCGAAAACTCTTCGATCTAGGCTTATAATTTTTTATTTAGTAAATTTATTCAGTTAAGGCCGTCTGACACTATGCTAAATTTTGTATAAAATTTTGCACTAGAAAATTTTGTAAAAAATGTTGTACAAAATTTAGAAAAAAAAATGAAATGTGTCTGACACTATTTAAAAATTATGGTAAAATAAAATTATTCACGCTTGCTCAGTCTCAGTTACAACATGGGGAATTTTGATTTTGGTTGTTACCTCATTGGTTTTCACTAAAAGCAGCTGTTGGTGCGACATAACCTATACGCTTTGTTATTATATGTACTTATTTAGTCGAATCGATTACATTTCATATCACTGACTTTAGCTATGCCTAATACAAACATATCATTAATGCACGCGGCGCTTGCCGCCACGGCAATTATTCTTTTGCGAAAAATGCTGTTACGCTTAAAACAAAAACGCAATCGACGAAGATTGTGGTCGAGAACGTGGTTACAACGGCGAAATGAGGGTAGAGGCGTTTTAAATATGTTAAACCAAGAGCTTCTGCAGGAGGACCCCGTATCTTACCAAAATTACCTTCGCTTAAACAATAAACAGCTGGGATATTTGCTAGCATTAGTGAAAGATGACATAACCAAACAAGATACCCACTTACGAGAGTGTATCCCCGCTAGAAGCAAGTAAGTATCAAAGAAGCCTTACATTTTAGGGCATATAGCATGTACAGTTCTTAACTTCAGATTACAAGTTACTCTAAGATTTTTGGCAACCGGAGAGACGTTTCGATCCCTTATGTACGCAACAAGGATTCACGAAACTACAATTAGTCGTTTCATACCCGAGGTGTGCAACGCAATCGTATTAAAATTGAAACCAAATTATTTGAAGGTAAGTTGTCGTTTTGTCAGTATGTTTATAAAATTTATTGAAACAATTTAAACTCTTACAGACACCAAACACGCCAGAAGAGTGGAATAAAATTGCGGATGATTTTAATAATTTATGGCAGTTTCCACACTGCATTGGAGCACTCGATGGACGCCATATAACATTCAGAGCCCCAATCTCGGCAGGATCGTACTATTACAACTATAAAGGTTCTAATAGTATTGTGCTGCTGGGTTTGGCAGATGCAAATTATAAATTTATTTACATAAATATTGGTGTTAACGGACGCATTAGCGATGGCGGGGTGTTTAACAACAGTAAGTTGTCAAAGGCACTGCAAGACAACACACTTAATTTGCCACAGCCCAAACTGCTGCCAGGAATGGAACATCCAATGCCCTATGTCATTGTCGCCGATGATGCATTTCCATTAGCAACAAACCTAATGAAGCCCTATCCTGAACGAGGACTTACCAAAGAATGCAGGATATTTAATTATCGTCTATCACGTGCAAGACGCATAATTGAAAATGCATTTGGCATTTTAGTGAATAGATTTAGGGTACTTTTAAATCCAATTAATTTAATTCCAGAAAAAGTAGAATTAATTACATTGACTTGTGTCTTATTACATAATTTTCTTGCCACTGAAAACTCACAATCCTATATAGAGATTGACGAGGACATCAAAGACCTGCAAAAAGTAACACGACAGTGTGGTAATCGAACGTCGAATAATGCGAGAGAAATTCGTGATCGATTTAAAACTTTTTTCAATTCTTTAGAAGGGTCTGTAGATTGGCAGGAAGAGGCAATAAATAATTTTAATATGTATACAATGTATTTTATATTCTTACCCTGGCCTATTATTTACATTCTACTTTTTTTTATACTGCGATACAGGCATTCAACAATTTCCTGTTCCACTTCGAGACGTATGTCTTCGTTCGTAATTTGATTTAATTTGCAAACAATAAATTTTGCTAACGCTTCGTCTTCTTCATTTTTGCCTTGATTCGTCTTCATTGCCTGATTAATAGATGCAAGTGTATTTGACGCTTCCCGTATGAGATTTTCTTCCACTGGCTCTTGCCGCAGTTTCCTCTTCTTTGGTTTTGGCTGGTAAAATCCATTGGAAGAGGAAGGCGAAGCAACTTGAAATGACATGTCTGGTGACTGTACATTTTCATCACCTGCATCGTGGAGCACGCCGTCTTCTCCTACGACATATTCCTGCACTTCTGATGATTGCGAATCACGCTCTGTGTCTTCCTGCTCTGTCTCTACGTCCTCCGTTAGGGAATCGACTGCCAATCGCACTTTGCAGTGCTCAAGAAGGAAAAACATGACTTTAAAATACCATATTGTTGGTTTATATAACTGTAAATAAAAGTTTTAGTTATTACTACTGTACAGAAGTTTGATGGTATCAGCTTACAGAATCGTCATCATCGTTGTCACCAGCTCCGCTGCGCCTGGATACATTCCATTTCTTGTATTCGTTTAGGAAGTTCGTTTTCAAACCACCAAATTTGGTTTTTATTTCGTTAATCGTTACGGACGGCCTTACTTCCTTCAGCACAGCCTCTATTTTTTCTAAAGCATGCTGTCGTGCATGCCTGTTTTTGTACAACACTGATTTTGTAGCATAGAGACAGGGATGTTTTTGATTCTCCTGTATCAAAATTTCACATTGTTCCCGCGACCAGGACATTTTATTAATAAATTTACAAAGTTCAACAGCAAACGAGTGTTTACACCACTACACGTTTAAAGGTAATAATGTTTATGTTTATGGTTCAGGTTATGTACCACACACGTGCATAGGATGCGCCGTAAAACTATGCGCACTTTTTGTACAAATTTTAGGTAGTTTTTAGAACGCGTTCTAAAAAATTTTATACAAACAAATTATGTAACAAATTTTTGTACAAAATACGTATGACACTATGCAATATTTTGTATGAAAATTTATCTGCAAAATTTTCTACAAAATTTAGCATAGTGTCAGACGGCCTTTACGTAAAGTAATAAAGGAAAATAAATGAATCCCATTCAAAAATAGCTAAGTGTGTGTATGGCTGCCAAGCGCCTGCAACCCTTAACGCGAACACGAAACAATGACTAAATACGAGTGAAGTGAATGTTTCTGTCCATTTTTTACGTTTTATGAGAAAGCTGTTTCATTCTAATTTAACTTAGAGACATCCAAAATTCGATTATTATTTTTATAATCAAACTCACACTCAAACGAGATTTATTACAATAATAAATTGTAAATCCATTAACTTTTACGCGTATTTCAAGTCTGTTACTCATACACCGTCCATCATTAAGACGTGTTAAATCATGTGTAATTAAAATATTCGTAGTAATTTAGTGCAGTAATAAATTAGACATCCATTAACTTAATACAGTCGAACTATGACATCAAAATAATCATACGCGATTTATTCCATTAAGATTAAATACACATACGCATTGATTAAAAAATACCTACTTTACTATCTAAATAACCTAAAAAAAAAGTTAAACGGCACTTGATATTTGTATTTTATCTTTACCCATAAGTGTCCACTTAACTAAAATTTTATGATTCCTAAAAATCCGAAACAAATGTATTACGCTATTTCAGACCCTTATTGAACTGTATAAGGAATGAACGACAGTTTTACGATGGTTTTTTTCGCGTTTCGGATTACATTACAATTAATTGTATAAAATTCCCTATAAAATATGTAGACCACTTTTGCTGTGATCGATAGATGAAATGAAATGCTACTTCCACTTAAATACGTATCCGCGAATTTGTATTTATCACAACACCTAATTATGGGTGATTTTGCTTTACGTAAAACGGATTGGCTTGATTACGTTTATTGCTTAATGTGATTCGAAGTTTATAGACCACGATTCATTTTTGCTTATTTATTATATTTAGATCCAGGTTTTTTTTCCCTATTAATTATAGGCATCCATTAAGCACTTGTTTACTTTAAATTAAATTATTATCACTTTATAGAGGAAGACATATTTGGGCATGTAATAAATTGTAAATGCATTAAGTTTTACGCGTTATGTTCCATTAATTGGTAACACTTTAATTTTTTCCTGTATGTAAAACGCATTAAACTTACTAAACTACATAAATTACCTCAGATTCCCTGCGATAATTTAACTACATCAAACCCAAATTATTATAACAGCGCTCGGGCAAACTGTCATTTAATGACAAGCACGGTCTACAGAAAATGTTCCTGGCCAGTTAATACTGAATAGATTTCAAAAAATTAAGGACCAGTTAAACGAATGCACTGTAATTTACTCCGGCGAAATTTTGCTAAATTTTTGTTTAACAGGGTAGCACACTCATGAACGTTGATGTTTTTTCAACTTCATTTTAAAGTGGAATACCCGAGCGCTGTTCAGGAAATTGGGTATTTTGAATATACTGAAACACGACTTCTTTGAGTCTTCATAATTTATTACACACTTAAATGAGATTACTAAGAATTAAATTTATGAACTTTTCCTTGTTCGAAATACAATTAATTTATGAGATCTTTCAGGCTCTTTGCGTCTTGATAATTAGTTACGTAAAATGTTTCTTTTTTGCGTTACGAGTTTACGACTAAAGACGAGATCACGGACGGCCTAAATGGACACCCGTAAGTCACAGAGGATCCGTTTACCTAACTAAGCAAACACGGCTCATTTGTGACCCCATCAATTAAGATAAGATCAAGGACGGCTCAAATGAATCCCCGTACGTTAAGGAAGGATCATTTGAGACCCCAATGGGTTGTAACTAGGTCATCGAGGATTCTCTGAGACCCCACTCGCATTTTAAAAGTAGGTCAGAGGATTCATTGAGTCCCCATAGGATTCTGATCAGGATCTGCGCATCCCCATCCATATAGAGCCCATATGCGCGGAACCCAAGGTCAAAGAGGATCTGCACACCCCCATTCTTTCCCTACTAAATTATTTTAAAATTCGATGGAAAATCATATTTGATGCACATTTTTTATATGTGTAAGATAAATTTAATAATGTATGTTACTACATAAATATATATATAGTTTTATATAGTCAATTTTACAATTTTCCAGCACGTACTTGGGCACCCAGTCACAAATCTTTTTCGCCTTCGTTCTCTTCGTCAGACTCTTTAGTTTGTAATGGGTTTCTGCATTTATCAATACATTTGCAATAAGAACAATAAGAAGAATTATTTGATAAACAGCTATATGTTTTTTGGAGCAGTTTTTGCATTTGCAGGGCTGAACTGCTTCGAGATTTGCATAACATCAATGCTGACGAGCATTGCATGAGTACCATTTTTACCCTTTACGTTCATAAATTGTTCGGAATACGCCAGGTGTAGATACATCAAAAATTGATGAATCATTATTCATCACTCTGAAGATTACCAAAATTACTTCCCGATGGATATGCAGACATTTAATGTTGGAACTAATTCGAGGGAACATTACCAAAACTGATGCCATTATGTGAGAAGTAATTTCTGCGGAATAACGTTTGACTCTATTACTTAAACATATTTAATGATCGGTCAATCTTTTGAAGATTTAAATTTAATTCTTACATTATGCCAATTAAAATATGATTACAATACTTATGTACTTTTATAATTACTCTTACAACATATAAAATTGTCTTACAGATACAAGAAATATGTGGCAAATATGATTTTAAGTGGATTTGGATATATTCCGAAATAATTTATTTCTAACGAAACGGTTAGAAGTACAACTTTTATCCTTAGGACATTTTTTGTAGGCAATATTATAATAACAACAATAACTGTCTTTGAGTTAGAAGCGATCAAGTGAATCGCCACGCGCGCGACTTTGCCCCCTCCCCCTCATGTTATGCCCATCGCGGAAATGCGACGACATCGATATTTTTCATCTACTATATGACCCCAACAATAATCAAAAGTCAAACTGCGTTAGACTTCCAGTGCATGCTCAGTACCCATATTAGCGCCTGGACTAAAACGTTATAACGGTGTATCTTAATACTTCATTGGCTATATACCTACAAAGCTACCAGTTCGGAAGTTCCTGCATCGAAGTTCAACTTGGTGTAACGAAGAAGTACTTCAATCCTGACGGACTTCACCTACCATTCAACATCAGAACAAGTTGCAGTCTTCATCCACTGAACAACCCGTTAGGCATCGAGCAATGCTTTTAACATTATAGTCCAAGAGCTAGTGAACCCTCCGACTAACGGTCTTCCTGTAAGGCTAGAAATTTGTGTAGTGATGAGTTATAGTACACGAAGGCCAACAACAATGACCTGGCAGGCATCAGCCCTGCACGCCATCAGCCCTTTTATTTTTTAAATGTAAAATAAATAAGACAAAAAAACTTACTTCTGTAAGCTTCAAATTTTATATTATTTAGTTTATTTATTGATAATTATGGAAAAAAATTGACAGGCGATTTAAGCAAGCAAAAGTATCTACCAGGTAAATCGAAAGGTTTATAGTTTAGGGGATAAAATAAACTTTCTCCTGTAAAGTTGAAATTTAAGTATGTATTTGAGTAAGCCATTGAAAAGAAATGTGTATACTGACAGGCGGTTTTGAACAGCGTAAGACCTTGACAGGCGAGGGGAAAGATTAGCGTGCGAGTAAGAGGCGTAACGTGAATACATATAGTGTGATAACATTAAATAAACTTAAAAATTATAGATGCAATATTTTTTATTAATTGTTGTGTAATCTACATTATTTTTTACATTAATTATCATCATCATCCCACACTTCTTCACCACTACTTCTTTCATCATAATCCGACTCTTCGATATCGTTTTCCTCCTCTAAAAAGAAAAAAAATATTTTAATTAATTAATAATGTCATTGAGAATTGAATATTGCGCTCAATTACGTAGGACTGTATATTGAATCTTATTAAATCAAATAATTGTGTCACCTGAAATGTAATCTTCAGTTTCATTTGACTGGGCTTCGGCAGTATCAGTATTAGTAGAGTCTTGTAAAAGTATGTCGTATATAGAAGCAGGAACCGTATCTCCCTCAAACCAATTGAAATCGTAGTGATCATCGATTAAGTTCCAACCATTATTTTCAGGGGTAAGAAATGTTGGTTCCTTTAAATGACTATTCCGCCAGATATTTGCAATATATGCAGCTCTTAATAATTGTTGTTGCAGTTCGCGTTGGCACGGAGGTAGATTTGATGAATCATAACTTATAATTTTTTTCATAAATATGTTGTCGTTTTTCGTCTCATAAGTGGCAAGAAACTTCTCATAACGTGCGTCATTCAATCTTTGACATTTTGATCCGTACATTTGGCACACAAATTTCTCAAGTATTGAAAAAATCTCTTCTTTCTTCTCTACTATTTCTGCACTTCCTAACTCTGCAAATGCCTTTTGGTACTGATGAGATTTTTCTAATATTTTAAAAGGTATTTTTTTTCCTCTTCCTAAAAACGATGGGTTAAAATCACAACCGGTTAATGCATGAAATCCTGGTAATCTTTGGCATATCGAGGGTCCTAATTTTTCATACAGTTCAGAAATATTTATTCATTTTTTGAAATTGTTGGTGCCATATTCTATGTAGATTTTTAAATTTTTATTGCGGAGATGGTCCACGTTGCCGAGCATTAATATTAAAATGTCTGTGTCGCACGTTTTTATTAACACGTCGGATACATCTTCATCCATTTGGCATATGTGGTATATTATTTTTGTATCAGCTTCCTCATGATGTTGGCATGATAAGTTATCATTGACATTGATGATAACAGAGTTGTTGTGAACACTATAAGTATGGCATTCTTTGTGTAATTTAAATTTATTATGGTATTCCCGATGAATGCTGTCATTTCATTAGAGCTCCAGTGTGTAATTAAAAAATCCACAAAAGCTTCTTTGAATTGGATGTTGTGAAGTTCTTTAATGAAATCAACAGGTCTAACTTGTTCTGGACCAGTAATTAAATAATTTTTATTCCGCACTTCATGGCGTTGGGCTCGTTCATAATCTTTAATGGACGGCGAAAAGTATTGGTCGAAAATAATATCAACTCGTGAAGCATGTGTAGCTGTTAATATCGACATAATTTTTTTTGAAATACCACCGAACGTTTTGGGAATATTTTTAAATGTATGCAGCAAAAAGAATCCATCGAAAATAACATCAAAACGTGCTGGTACTTCGTCACTGCTAACATTTGCCTTCAAAACATCAACCATTACTGATTTTTGAGTTTTATGTATTGTTCCATCTTCATGACACAGTGACATTGGAACAACTGTAATGGGGTATGATAATGTTTTTTCTAAATCGATCTCACATTTCATTGACAGTGCTAACAGACGGCCAAATAAATCACGTTGGACGCGGATTTCATGAACTTTACCGCCTGCTTTGATTTTCTTCTTCTTTTTTTCAGAGGCAAAATTCATAATTTTCACCTGTTTAATTGCGTCTTCAAATCTTTTTCCATTCAGTGAACATTCGGTAATAAATTTTTCTTTCAAATTTTCGCCTGATTCTATAAAATTTAACAAGTAATCTTGTACTGCGATCGAAGCTACTGTGCCATTGCCAATATTATACAAACATTCTTTGTCTAGATTCAAATTAAATGGATTCGAAAATCTTTCGAAAGTATTTATGAACTTCCACAATTGTGCAGAATCTCTTTTTATTGCATATTCTTCTAGGCCCGCTGATACATCATTTTTCCTTCGTAAACCTGTAATGTCCATTGTGTGGGATATAATTGTTGTTCTTATACTGTGACTTCTAGCCCATCTCTGACGAGCAGAAATTGAATTTGTAAACTGAATCACACCGGTTAATCTTCTGCCTGCGTCCGCATTAATGGTTTGTTCAAGGACTAAATGTACTGGCTGTCTAGAGAAAGATTTATCAGTTCGTTTGATTCCGAGGTATCCTTCTTTCATGAATTTTTCAATTGACGGGTGTAAGTCCCACTTTCAACATGGTATCGTGATATTTTACTAACCATCGCGAATAATTGGGTTGATTTGTAACAAAAAATACACTTGCTATTTTTGACAAAATATATTTGTACAAAGAAAAGTTTCCAGTCCTTATGCTTTGACTCAGTAACTGATAGTAATGAACAAGATCCATATAAGTAACATAAAATTGAGGAGTTTTCCCCAAAGTTCCTTTTCTACATTCTTCTTTGAAAAGTTGGTATCGAGTCATCAATGTTGATATTGCTTCATTTTCTATTATATTTACAAACGATTCATTACCATCGATGAATGTAGAGAGGTTATTGTGAACATTTTCATCCAGAACTATATTTTCTTTTTCAAGAAAAGATTGAAAACATAATATTTCTAGTCCTAGTGCCATTAAGGGATGCAGTCGCTTACATCGATTGAAATGTTTTGCTTTCAAAAATCCATCTACTGAACCATTTGCGATAATCTCACTTTCAACAGCTATATTCATTATTCCACAGTCGTCAATAAATTTTCCAATTGCTTTAAATAATGCTAACATGATATGGAACGGTCCTAAATGGATGAATAAATATTATCATACGTTGGTTTTTCTGTAGCCTGCACCTGCATAGCAATTCTTGCAATAGCTAGGTCATATGTAACATTTATGCAAGGTTGTCCAATTTCTGCAGCGATATTTTGACTTCGTTTCATATTTTCTATGACAACTGGTACACTTGTCGGTGATTCATTAATTGGTGTTAGATAACAAATTATTTCTTTTTTATTATGGGAATCTTCGTTTAAGTTATGATGAAACCCTGAATTTTCAGAGCATGACAAAGCATCCACAAAAAATTTTGCTGATAAATTATTTTGAGCGAAGCTGGTACTGGTTCATTCCTTAAATCGTCGGATAGAGACAATAATTCATCATTCATTCTTGGTTTTTTTGAATATGGTACTAGCTCTGGGATTATGGCTTCTAAACTTCTCTTTCTTTTATAACTTGCATGATAATGAACACTTGAAGCAGCCAGCTCGTCTGTGGATTCACCATCTTCCGAACGAATTTGAAGTTGATCAGAAGTTCCCTCTGTTGCTTCCTCATTTTCCAAAACGTTTGGAAAATGATCCCTACGGTATCGTGTAAGGTATCTTTACCAGTAGCAGTATCAACATATCTATCGAAGTTATCAAATGCTATTCCTGTGAATAAATCTCGTCCTTTACAAATTTCGTTCGGACAAACTTCTGATCGATTCACCATCGTTGTTGTTGCTGCGGTTTCTAATTTCTTCGATGACGTGATAACTGCAACAATGACCAAATTTATTAATAATCTCCACTATTTTTCTGCTGCTCGTTAAACTTTTCAATGTCATGCCCAGAGTGATGTGCTTTTTGGTTTTAATAAACCCATTAGTGACATTATAAATCAGATCTTCTGCCATAGAATTTATTTTCCTCTTAAAACTGTCACTAATTCGACGACGACGTTTATGCCCACCCAAGGGAAAACCATAAAAATCGAGTAAATTTTGAGGTATTTCACATTCACCATTTAATAAGTCAGCAGTTGTTATGTCTTTTGGTAATGGTTTTTTCTTTATGTCTAAAATATTTCTGCGTAAAATTGATGCTGCTTTTTGTAATATCTCCACATTTTCTGATAGTTTCAATAGTTGTGTATCAAAAACAGAATTTTTTGATTTCACATACTTTTTTCTGTCGATTTTAACAATTTCAAGTCTGCATCAATTTAGTTCCAAAATGCTGGACACTAAAATCGAATCTACAGTTTCATCATTTTCTTTCAGTATTGTCTGTAATAACTCGGAGTAATATTTACATAAATAGGTAAATGAAAATGATTTTTTATTTTTTATTACTTCTTCATTGATGAAATTTTTTATTTCATGAAACGCCAGTTTGTGAAAATCTTTTAAAGTCTTGTTTTGTGGTGATTTTGTCTTCACTTTTTCTTGCAATGTATAAATGGCAACCGTTCGGCAACTATTATGATACAAAATCAATGGGGTAGAGACTTTAGAAAGTTTTTCATAATATTCATTATCTTCGCCAAATTTCTTCAGAATTTGCATTAAACCTTCTTTTTCTGAAGAGTGAAGAGGTTGAAATCTCCCTTTTACTCGTTTATATTTACTATCACAAAAAACACATGATTTATCATCATCGTTACTTTTAGTAACGGATACTTCACCAGATGTTGATTCTCCGCTTTCTTCAGTAACTATTGGAGGGGCGATTGCAATTGTATCAATGTTTTTCGCCGTTTCTGAAAAAAAAATTATGAAAATATTCATTTTTAAGAAATAAAATAAAATTTCACTCATATAAATAACTTCCACCCGTTACTGCTTGTTAATAATAGTAATGAATTAATTATTGAAAAATAATATTAAAATATATATATTGTTGCTGATGCTGGCAAATTTGAAGAAGATGGTAATTCACTCGTGCGATATTTTTTCATCACGGCAAGAAAGTTTTTGTAACATTTAACATGGTAACCAGTATCTGCATTAACTTCCTCTGGCAAAGAATTGAATTTTAAATTATTGTCTTTTCTTATTTTTAATATTGATTTGCTTTTCTCTAATGTAGTTGATGTGAACTGTACAGTTTTTTCACCACTTTCTTGGTTACAAATTACACAAACCACGTGTTTAGATTCCATCCTGCACACTATTAACTGAATTGTTAATATAAAAATAACTACACAATAAATAATAATATATAACTGGAATCTCAAACTCCCAAATTAACTAAAAATATAAAGCGTAGTAATTCGTAGCACTGCAATATAGGTAATGCGTCTGCACACATAAAATTGTTGCCACGCCACAACTGACTTAAAAATTTTTGACCGAAAGCAGGTATAGAAAAGTAGGTAAAGAAAACGACCCTTCTCATTAGACAAACGGTCTCACTCGCACTATATGCATTCACGTGTACGCCTCTTGCTCGCACGCTCTTAGCATCTTTCCCCTCGCCTGTCAAGGTCTTATGCTGTTCAAAACCGCCTGTCAGTATACACATTTCTTTTCTATGGCTTACTCAAATACTTACTTAAATTTCAACTTTACAGGAGAAAGTTTATTTTATCCCCTAAATTATGCACCTTTCGATTTACCTGGTAGATACTTTTGCTTTCTTAAATCGCCTGTCAATTTTTTTCCATAATTATCAATAAATAAACTAAATAATATAAAATTTGAAGCTTACAGAAGTAAGTTTTTTTGTCTTATTTATTTTACATTTAAAAAATAAAAGGGCTGATGGCGTGCAGGGCTGATGCCTGCCAGGTCATTGTTGTTGGCCTTCGTGTACTATAACTCATCACTCCACAAATTTCTAGCCTTACAGGAAGACCGTTAGTCGGAGGGTTCACTAGCTCTCCTACTATTAGTACTGTAAGTTTCCTATTTTTTTCATTTTCCTATTTTTATACGTGCATTGATTTTTTGAATGACTCGAGATAGATCTCGATCCCCTCTTAAACAAAATTGCAATAAGCCTAACAAAATGAATTATACAGAACTAAATATTGCCAAAGAAATTGTTCCTCAATATGAAGGAGGTAGTAAAAATCTATCATACTACCTACAACAAGCAGAGAAATTTTTTAATCTATACAAAAACGCGGAACCAGGCCAAGAAAATTCCACAATTAATAAACTTTTATTTGAAATTGTTTGCTCAAGATTAGTAGGTGCTGCTAGGGACGCATTTATTATCTCTAATTGCATTACATGGGCACAAGTTAAGTCAACATTAGTTAATCGCTTTGGCGATAGTCGTAATGAAACTTTATTAGAAAACGATTTAATAACCTGTTATCAGTACTCAAATGAATCATATCAGGATTATTTTGAACGTATAAGAATCAAACTGCAACACCTATTAGAGCACATTGGAATTAATGAAAGTAATTCTGAATTAAAAAAATATAAGACCACCACATTCAATAAAAAAGCATTAGATACCTATACAGCAGGTTTACTGGAACCTCACCGATCGTTCATTATGTATCAAAATGTTTCTTCTTTGGAAGAATGCATAATTAAACTTAAAGATCATGACAATCATCAAAAACAAACTCGGTTCATGAATTTTATGAGAAACAAATCACCAAACAAACAACATTACAAATCAACAAACCAACAAAAACCCCAACAATTCAAAAACCACCAACAATTTCAAAATAATTCCTCCAATTTTTCCAACTTTACTCCTTTTTATACACCTAGATATCTTAACCCCAATCCTCTAAATAACAATCAACCCAAAACAAACGTTTTTCCCCGTGGACCAATCAACATTCAAAGTAGACCAGTTTCTACAAAATTTCCAACTAGGGTAGAGGTGCCAGTTGTGGCCAATGCACCAATTCTGGCCATTTAGCTTAGTTTTTTACCGATATTAACATTATCAGCTTCGGTACGGGAAAAATAACGTGTCAAGTAGACTTCTTGTAGTTTTTGATATTTAGTTCACAATCTTCACCACAGATGGCGCGTAAGAGCATAATATAGAAACCCATCAAAGTTTATCAGTGTACAGTTGTGCTTCTTTATTAAGACAATCGTTAAGCGAACTCGGTAAGTGTTAGTAATTTTACGTCATACATCTTACCGGTATGTACATAACGATAATTAAAATGTATTCTCATCTAATCAATAATCATGTTTATTATCAAAAATTGGAGGTTATTTAACGGATTTTTTTAAATATTAGGTGGCCAAAACTAGTACACTTAACTGGCGAAAATACAGTTATGGCCATAGGAATGGCCAAAAGTGGTATAATACAATTCTAGTTTTGACCAGTCTCTTTTTGATCAGAATATGTACCTATCTAGATACATACCTGTAAGAGGTATCCTTATTTTTAAGGGAAAACCATTGTGGTGTAGGCGTTTTACAAAAACACATTGGTAGCGTATTTCGCGCTGTTACTCAGATTTTATTCGCAGAGATTATTCCATAGACTTGCGACATGAGATAAGTAATAATCAAGGGTAATATAACAAGACCTTGATAAATAGTCAACTATTTTGATTGCATCTAAATTTCGATTGTATATTTTATAATAATTTAACGAGACATATTAATTTTGGCGTTAATAATCTGATGAAAGCCCGAGAGTTAATAAGTTAAGTGCTGTCAGATGCACAAGCTGTCATGCTGATAGTCGGCTATCGTGCACCATGCAAAATAGTCGGTAATGGAGGGATTGGTTTCGTCAAACAGGAATCAAAAGTGTGATTGGTTGATAATTGACATTTAATAGACGAAGGAAATAATCAATTAATAATAAATCAATGGTTTATCCTGCGTAATTTAATTGGAATCGTGAATAGACTATAGGTACTTATACTTATACTTATGTCTAACTCTAAACGAACCTATGATGAAGAAAACCTTAAAAAGGCCTTAGATGCAATTCGAAATGGTACGCCTGTCTTAACAGCAAGCAAATCTTATAATATTCCACGGACCACATTACGTCATAAAATTGCTGGAGATTCACCGGAAACAATAGCTAGAAGAGGTCCCGATTGCGTTCTAGGAAATCAAATCGAGGACGAAGTCGTCACGTGGTTGAAGCAAAGTGCGCAAATGGGATTTCCAATTAACAAAGAAGGTCTTTTATTTTCAATTAAGAGAATTGTTAGCGAAAAAGGGGAGAAAACGCCATTTAAAGATGGAATTCCGGGTCGAAAATGGTTTACAAGTTTCATGAACAGACATCCTGAACTGTCGTATAAGCAATCTGAATATTTAAATAAGGCAAGGTCACTGATAACAGAAGCGAAAATAAGAAAATGGTTTGCTGATACCTTGGATTTGCTGGGGAATGATGCAGATGTATTGAAGGATCCAGCGCCAGAGTGTGGAACATGGACGAAACTGCATTCTTTTTAAGTCCATCAGTTTACATAAAGTCTGCACCGAAGGGATGGGGTATAGGCAAATCAAAGAATGGATGGATGACAGCCGAGACATTTTTGCAGTACTTTCAAAACGTCTTTCATCCATATCTTATTAAGATAAAGGTTAAATTTCCCGTTGTTGTGTTTTTGGACGGCCATACGTCACATCTTAGTCTGGACTTAAGCCGCTACTGCCGCGAAAACAAAATTATAATCGTTTGCCTATACCCTAACACTACACATATTCTCATCAAATGGAAGAAAGAAGTTACTATGTGGAGGATCAACAATGACGGACAGGAAAGTAGAAGAAGAAAGACGTGCCCAGGTTATTAAACAAAATTTTAACTGAAAATTCCTTCACTACCACCATCCGGAATGGCTTCAGAACATGTGGACTTTATCCATTTAGTGCGGATAGCGTTGACTACAGCAAATGTACAATACAAAATATAAATCCACCTGAAGAAATATGTGATTTGCCTAAAACGGCTACAATAAAAGAACACCTAACTTACTTGGAGTTTGATTCCAATCTTTTACGTAATTTCAAAGAATGCAGAGGAAGAAACGATGTACCAACGGATGATCGTGCTTTATTTCTATTTAATATTTGGTCAAGTATTCAAACAGAGATCGAAACATAAGTTGCGACGTCTAGTACTACGTCAACAATCGAATTGTACGAACAAGATTCAACTGGCAATGTGCTTGAGTTCGACTTCCCTGAATACTTGGAATTTATGAATGAGCAAGAGACTGCAATAAACACACTCAACGACGAGAGTATAGCAACCGGATTTGCCAATATATTTGAAGAAAAACACCTTGAAGAATTAAGCTTAAGCTTTGAATATAAAATTAGGAAGAAGTCTAAGCCTGTACTTTCGCGTGGGTCTCTAAAAGTACCTTGAGCGATAGATGGAGCCACGAAATGAACGTGAAAAGTACCTTTGGATTTATATGCGCGCTTTCCGAAGGCAGTCACTACTCTTCATTCTTACAGAGCGTTTTATGTGTAGGACAAAGATAGCCTGAACGCTCCCACTTGCACTCGTTGATTTGTTACCGTACTCTTATGTTGATAATAGGCGCGCGTACATAATTGAAAACGCTGCAAATACCAATTGATACACAGAAAATTTCATAGAACAAAAATTGTAGACAATTAAATTTACTATAAAAAAGTCCGCGACGGCATATATCTATCTTTAATCGTTTAGCCTTACCAACCATTTAAAGTTGTATCTAGTGTCCTCGTTGGTTTCAATAATATCTTTGAACGCTTATCATATATTAATGGTTAAAGATACATATATGCTGTCGCGGACTTTTTTGTAGGAAATTAAATTCTCTACAATTTATGTTTTATGAGTTTTTCTGTACGAAGTTTCGTTTTCACAGCGTTTTAAAGTAAATGTTTCGTTTTGTGACTGAATCTAAAATTCAAAGGTTGTATGCAATTTTATTGTACGTGATAGGGTTTTGTGTGCTATTTAAGTTTTATAAGAAGTGTCCTGTGCCTAAACCCCCTAGTTTTTAGGTTATTCAATATTTTTCACAAAACAATAATGAATTACATGTTTATAAACAGGATCGAGTAAGCAGTGATAATAGAAACCAAAAGAATTCCAGTAAGCAAGTGTCACAAGTAAATTATCTGCTGCAATTAATGTGCTCCCTATTTCGTAGCAAAATAAGATTAATTAAAAAGGCGAATTTCGAACTAGTCTTTTTAAAAAATCTTATTTTACTAGGAAATAATGAGTACCTACACTTGCAGCAAACAATTAATTTATGGCACTTATTGTTTACTATTTGGCATTCTTTGGTTTTTTATTATCACGGTTTACTCCTGTTTATAAACATGTAATTCATTAATGTGTAACTGTTTAGTGAAAAATATTGAATAACTTAAAAACTACGGGGTTCAGGCACAGGATATCCCTTCTAAGAATTGAAGAGCGCACAACAGACCATCGAATAGAGAAACAAAATAGTGGTAGTTCCATTTGAATAAAAATAGTTATAGCACTGAAATCTAGAAATTTTACAATTTTTTATTGAGATTAAAATTATTGATTTCTATTTCTTAATTTTAAAATCAAGGTCGCTACGATTTATCAAAGTGGGGCTGGTTAATAGAGAATTATTCGAAAAAAAATTAATAATTTGGCCTGCAGAGGTTAAAAAATGACATCGAATTAGCTAAAAATAAACATGCTGTTCCATTTAAAAAAATCAGCTGTGTATTGACACCGTAAAAATGAGACACTCTGTACATTCAAAAATAATTTCTGTATATGCATAACATTCTATAGTTGACATTTGCACAAATGATTTTTTGCTATTTTTTTACCATTTATGAACTAGGAAAGACCGACGCAGTGTTATAGGACCCTGTATAGTTGATGTAAAACGTAAAAAAACGAAGAGAAAAGGGGAAAATTTCGTCTTTTTTGCATTTGACTTCAATTATCTGGTTATCTATTGCTCTGAGAGAAAATGAAGAGAAATGAACTTGATTAGAATCGAATTTTCTATAAGATACAGTTGGTATGGAACATTCATTTTCAAAAGTTATTGTTTTTTTATGGAAAGATATAAAAAAAAGTAATCCCGAAAATTAACAATCTGTTACTAAGCAAAATTCATCTTATCTTTTATATTATCCGTAGCTTGATAACGGAAAATGTACCTAAATTAAAAAAAATACGTCGAAATCCGTCCGTCAATTTGCAGAAATCATCGAGACAACTTTTGGAAAAGGTTGCTTTGGGGTTCCACCATCTGTACAAAAATTTAGAACGCTATGAGAGTTATCCAATTTGTTTGTTTATTTAATCAATGGCTATGATACCTACGGTGATCGGGTTTGTCGTATTGTTTTGTTATCAAAAGAAGGGACCAAATACGGATTTTCAAAAAGATTGGATGAATTTTACTCAGTAATAACAGATTGTTAATTTTCGGAAATGCGTTTTTTTATATTTCTCCATAAAAAACAATAACAATTAAGAATGAACGTTCCATACTAAATGTATGGTCTACACAGACAATTCGATTCTAAACAAATTCACTTGAATACCTCACCGGAAAAAAAATGGAAAAGTTCATAAAAAATATCACTTCTCTTCATTTTTTCACTCGAGGCGATAGTTAACGAGATAATTGCAGTCAAATGCGAAAAAAAAACATTTTCCCATTTTTTTCTTCATTTTTTCTGTATAACAATATATTTCGAGAGTTTCCGGCCAGGGGATTATGATTTTCAGATTCAGGGGATTTTTTTACATAGAGTACATTTGGTTTTGTTGAGTGAAATGACATCCAGCCCAAACCGTACTTTTGATGAATTATAGGGCTTTGCTTCGCGCCCTTCTGATCGTGTATTATTAGTATGGCTAAAAATAACTGTAAAAAATATAGTAAAGAGCTCTTAGGTATGGCTATAGTATGTGCAAAACCAAATTGAACCTGGTGTTAGATTTGCTTTTATTCCAAGTGCATATGTATAAAATTTCAAAAATGCGTTCTATAATAGTGTGCGTTTATGGTAGAACACCATAGATATTTTTTATATGTCCCTAAGACAGTTTGAAAGATCGTGTGACAATATCCAAGGACTGTAAAAAATTTTTCACAGCATTTTTTTCTTTTGTTTTTTTTATTTTTCTTAACTTAACATATATTTTTTATATTCTTTATGTTTTCGAATAGTTTTTTTATTAACAATACATGAACATTGTTATTGGGGTAACCTGTTATGTTCATAAATAAATAAATAAATAAATAAGTTGGCACTGCGCATGTGCAAAACCAAATTTTGAAAATGGCGTTACATTTGCTTTTATTCCAAGTGCATATGTATCAAATGTCATTTAAATACATTTATAAATTAAAAAAAGTTTGCAATTCGGTTCATATATGGCCGAGATACCAAAAGAGCACTATGCATTTTGAATCGATTAGGCTCAACTTTTGCCATTGCTTATGCATTGCTAAAGCTATGCCCATATTGAATTTCATGCAATTCAGTTCATAACTCACGGAGATGTCAAAAGGGCCTTGCTTATTAAACTCGCAAGGAGCTCGATAATATGTGAATTGCACTAATAATAAAAATAAAAATAAGAACATCATTTTTTTCATTTCCCATTTTCGCATATTTCCCTTGCGCTTTGAGCAGAATGTCAAAAAAATAACGACAGTTTCAATTTTCCCAACGCTTCGATCATCCCAACCGGAACCCCCAAAAGCACCTGAAATTATAGCAACATGTAGGTCAAGGGTTCGAGTCGTACCTACGCCAGATTCTTTTTTAACTAAAAAGTTTATTAAAAGTTCAAAATTACGATGTGCGTACATTTTTTTTTCTATTTCGATGTGGAAACAATACCGAAACCGTACTTGATTGGCCCAGTTTGCGTGCGTTTCTAGACAGAAATGATGCCGAAAGAAATAGAAACGCATTATTTTTTTTATTTTGTTGGATTGGTACCCCTTGCTTTTTTGCTGTCAACGGTATCCGTCAAATCAAAACTAAACATAACCTGTAAAGTGTAAATAACGTACGAGGAACTTGACCGATTGTATTAATTCCGATTAATTTTGAATATATACTCCAAAGGGTAGAACTTTTTTTTATTTTTACTTAGCGTAGTAAAATATGCCAGCAGTACATTCTTGCTTACTTTTTGAACTCCCCTTCTCGGTGAGCCAGTTTTCAAAAATTTTGTACTCCTCGTACTTTACTTTCGATTTTACAGGCAGTAAATTTAACGTCGCTTCATTGGCAATCTCTTGGATCTCCGATGGGGTACAAGAGACGTGTTTGTCATCCGTATTCATCGTAACTGCCGCAAAATGGAATTATGACCAAATACCTAATTAAAAGTTTGAAGTTTGAAAATACAGGAATCGGGTTAGCCAACGTGAAAATAAATGAATTGTGTCTATTACCAACATACACTGAATGATAGTTTAAAATTACCTAACAACGCCTAAAGGCAATATTTATAATTTGTATAATTTATTATTTAAAATAAAGTCGAAATAGAAAAAATAGTATAAAGCACACGTGTCATTTGTCTACTTGTCGCACTCGGCTTTTGCCGCATTCGCCGCTACGCGGCTTATGCGGCAAACTACCTCGTGCGACAATCTTCGTCAAATGACACTTGTACTTTAATATACTATTACAAACGCTGAGAAAACAAAAAGAGATACAAAAAAAGTTATAAAAGATAAATTGTAGAGAATTTAATTTCCTACAAAAAAGTCCGCGATGGCATATATGTATCTTCAACCCTTAATATATGATAAGCAATCAAAGATACTATGAATGCCAACGCAATCAAGATGCGCAACTTTAAATGGTTGATATGGCTAAACGATTAAAGATAGATATATGCCGTCGCGGACTTTTTTGTAGTACATTTAATTGTCTCTAATTTTTGTTCTATAAAATTTTTTGTATCCCAATTGGTATCGGCAGCGTTTTCATTTAAAGTGCGCGCGACTATTATACGTACCAACAAAAGATTACAGTATTGAAATCTTCAGTGCAAACGCAATTCGGAGCATAAATTCGCTCTAAAACCGATTTATATTATTATAAAAGTGGGAGAGGTACACCTTACCTCTCCCCCGATTATCACGGAACCACAAGTTCCCATTAGGCTAGACTTCTTCCTAATTTTATATTCAAAGGCTTAAGTAAGAACGAAAAGAGGGAATTAGAGGAAAAAACCAATGAAACAGAGAAACAAAGCAGTGTCCATGTCGAAGTACATATATTAGAAGAAAATACCATGGCGTTAAAAAGCAAGTATAGGAAGGAAGGTTCAAGTGAAAGGATTAATGAACAAGAGTCGACAAAAATAGAAAATGACTCTCATCACAAACCTGACAGGTGCCATTTAGATTCAAGCTTAAATTTAATCGATAATGAGAAGCAGAAGAAGAACGATGAAACAACTGAGGAAAAAAAGTATCAAGTAACACTACAAGCGAAGATGCTCAAAACAAGAAAATAAACATCCTTAGTGATATACTCATTCTGCCAAACACCCCTACAAATAGTGGTAAGTTTAAAACCAAAGAGCCAATGATAAGTGTATTAACTTCAGATAAATGGCTTGAGCGTGAAGAAAAAAAGGAGAAGGAAAAATTAGAAAAAGAGGAACAGAAAGAAGCACGGAAAAGGAAGAGGGAGGAAAAGGTACACAAGACAAGACAAATGCCACAAAAAAAATGATAGAAAAGGAAAAAGAAAATAGGACAATCCAAAAAGCAGATATTAAAAACCTAGATCAGGGTACGTTTGTAATAGTCGAATACAATGAATATTTTTATCCAGGAAAGGTAGTAAGAAGGGAAAAAGACCAATACCTTGTTTCTGCAATGTCTCCGAGCGGAGTGGGCTGGGAATGGCCAGAGAAGGATGACTTATTACTTTATGATATTGATGCAGTTAAAGAAGTTATTAATGCAGCAATAAAAAAAATAATCGTATTTATTCTGTGCCAGAAATTATAAAGTACTACACATAAGTTCCTTTTTTAGTTTTTATGTTAATGTTATGTTAAAAGAGAAAGTACGTATAAGTTGGTTTATGCATAATATATAATACACTTTACAAAAATTTCGTTTTTCCACTTCCTAACCAGGTAATTACCTATAGGTACTGGCCAAACAAAACAAATAGTGCTATAAGTAGGTATGGGGCCAAAACTGGTGATTTCGTGGCCATAACTGGTAGATGTTGAAAGTTTACGCTTTTTTTAATTTGTGTAATAAACTATAGCGTGCTATCTATCTCTATCCTATGTAATTCAATTTGGAAAACATGAAACAAGTATATGAAATAGTTGTTGTGTATTCAATTTTACTTGACAAACGCGTAAAAAATATTAAAGTTAGCTCTTGCCTTAAAGTGGCCACATCTGGCACCTCTACCCTAATTCACAGGTATTCGGTAAACCGTCCCAACCGAAACCAACACTTCTAAGAATTTTACATCTGAAGAACTTTTCAATGTAGAGGAAAACTGCACTCCCCCTGAACCCGATCAAACTTATTATTTTGAAGAAAATTTGTTAGACGATAATTTTAATAATCACCATCATGAATCGACTGAAAATTACGAAATAGAGGAGTCACCTGAAAATTTTCGTATACAAGCTGGCGACATATTTCACTAAGCGTCTCTTATATGGCTCAAAATTCGCTGAGCGATAGGTATGGGGTTCGTCTCAAGTAACCCGTGAGTCTGCCAGCCCAAAGCCGTTGTGTTCAAGCACCTGGCTCAGGTGAAAATCGCGATTTTTCAAGTCATCGTTATATGGTCTGTTCCAACTCAGATTTGCTCGACTGTTCTATTAAATTGTTGCTTTAAACAGGCAAACACGTAGGTTGTTGTTAACATGGTGGCAGAATTAATAATAATGATTTTTTTAATAAATATTTTCAAGTCATAGTTTTACGTCTCCCAATTTTGTTTTCATAAAGTACAATGTCGCCCTACAACACATGTAAAAGGGCAGATTGAAATTCCGTTGCAAACACCTCGAAAATAATTAATAAAGTTCCGTAAAATTGTACCAAAGTTGGGCCAGCGCGGGCGGTGGCGGGATGGGGGTTCCACGAAACGACGAGACTGGCCGAGTGGAGGAGATCCAGCTGTGCGGCAACAGTCTACCGTGGGTTTGTAGTAGCCAAAGCTCGGACGTTTCCGTCTCGGCTCGTTCGTGTGTGTAAGACTTTGGTACAATTTTACGGAACTTTATTAATTATTTTCGAGGTGTTTGCAACGGAATTTCAATCTGCCCTTTTACATGT
>NW_022170596.1:38190622-38191621 GCF_008802855.1 Photinus pyralis | reverse complement strand
AGGGCCACCCACGTAGGCGGTATACATCAAAGGAAAAAGTTCCCTCGGTCTAGGACCACGCCCACACAGGTGGCATATATCAAAGGAAAAATTCCCACGGTCTAGGGTCACCTCGTGGGCGGCATACATCAAAGGAAAAAAAAGTTCCCACGGTCCCCAGAATTTTCCCACGCACAAGCGACCCAATACCTACTAACTTGACCACATTCTTTTCGGAAGGTCCGAAATAATTTTACCTCACTGGCATGTATCGCTTTTCTTTGCGCAGTTACGATATTGTAACCGATGAGGTTGTCTTCTGCGTATTTACATCGTGCGATTGTGTGTCCTATTGATGTTTTATTAGTTAACTGCGTGGGTACACCTCCCCGTGGTAACTTGGGGAACTGTCCAAAGGCATACTCGCCCCTTGGGGAAGGGCTCAAGGTATAAGCCGACTTCGGTTAATCCTCGAACAGGCTAAGAAATTACGCTAGGCGCTTAGGATGGAGTTAGCATCGCAGTTTCCTCGGTCCCTCCACCCCCCTAACCCAGCTTTCCCAAGCCCGAACGGTACCCACAGGCCCTACCGCTACAGATTAGGTAGTCGGCACCGCCCGGCGCCGTTGCCAAGAGGGGCCACCCCCCCTAAATTTTTAACTTGTGATTTTCTGTTTTAGTGAACGTAGACATTTAAAGGCGAGTCATGGGAGAGAAGGAGGAAGGTGAGGTATTTATAAGAAGTGCGATGACAAGACGAATGCCACCTCCAAAAGAGCGAACTGACAAAGACCAGTCAGATCATAAATAGACTAGAGGAAATAGGGACAACTAGAAACATCTGGCTACCTGGAGAACCCCCTCGCGTGTCAGACCGCAAGGATTCTGTGGATAGCCGCCATGGAGACCTGGTTCCGGGCCATGGGTGGTTTGGATCGCACGCTAGTATCAACCACGGCCATTGCATTTGCCGATGATCACGTGTTGGTACTGGCGGGCGCTTCGGCTAAAAAATTGAGG
>NW_022170596.1:38189670-38190522 GCF_008802855.1 Photinus pyralis | reverse complement strand
TGCTAACTCATCTACGGACAACCGTCCTATTCATATTTCTTAATGGACATCCGACCCACAAACAAGGGAATATAAGGCCTTAGTCCTCAACCAAATAAGGACAACGGGCCTTGCTGAAACGGGTAAAACGTTAACCAATGCAGTATAAAAATCCGTTCCCAGTGTAACAAATGGCGGATGTCCTTAGCACATAAAAGCATTATATAACTCAATTTTACAAAAAATGTGACATCCGCCCTTAGTATCCCAAACCGCAGATTTGTATCCCACGTGGATAGAGGACCGCCCCGAGGGAGCGATGTACAACCGAACCAAGTCAGGCTGGTTCGACGCTATGACTTTTGAGGATTGGTTCGACAAAATTCTCCTTCCGTATTTTAGAAATCTCCTTGGGAAGAAGGTGCTAATCGGAGATAATTTAGCAAGTCACATTTCACTCCAACTTTGTGTTGCTTCCTCCAAATGGAACACATCTTCTACAGCCGTTAGACGTGGCGTTTTTTGCCCCTATGAAGAAAGCGTGGCGTGAGATATTAAGAGAGTGGAAAAACAAAAATAGAGGGTGTATACCCAAATCTGATTTTCCCCGCTTGCTCAACAAGTGTATAAAAAATATAGAAAACATTGAAAATAACATAAGTCCGGTTTTAGAGGATGTGGAATTATCCCACTCGATCCAAATGTGGACTTAAGTAAAATACCAGATGTCGATGCCAGTCAAGAGCAAGATCAGCGGCAAAATGAGAAGCACTGGACAACAACGTTACAGGAATTTCTGAAAGAAAGTCGGTTGGCGGCAACGCAAGATCTTCGTCCAAAGCGAGGTAAAAAGTTAAAGATCGCACCTGGAAA